>NC_026657.2:31559731-32159731 GCF_000004075.3 Cucumis sativus
CAACGGTCGCGTATTGGGCTGTTTTTATCTCCGGATTTCAACCATACATTAGTAAGCCAACAAGTGCTTGGCTCAACTGATATATATATGTGTGCAAGACCAAGAGCTCCGTGATTTAATTCCCCACCCCCATTTGTACTAAAAAAACTGTACTTCAGTAGTAATATAAAGATAGTGGATGCTAAACCTCAAAGCATATTCTTCTCCTTGTTTTGTGAAAGTGGCATGAGTCATTCATTTAATCCAGTGAAATTTATTTCACATGCTTGTGACGTCCTTACTGAACTTTACTATATTACATGTCTGATATCTTATTCGCAGGAGGGTGGATATTCTCACGATATTCCAACTACCTTGCACAGAAGTAAAGCTGACTGTCCAGTGCCAGAGGTTCATTTCTTCTTGTTCTCTTGGTCTTTCTTTCCTCACATCATTACCTACAAAATTTTGTACAAGGGTCTGATTTTCATCATTGATTTACTGATGCAGGAAATGGTAACTGTCAATGTTGATGGTTCTGTCTTAGATCGAATTGCTAAAATTATGTCATATCTTCGTCTTGGATCCTCAGGGAAGGTTTTAAAGAAGAAAAAGAAGGATAAAGATGTAAAAGGTAGTTGGCATTTGCATCATCCTTCACCGTTATTTAAATGCTACTAGAGTAACATGAAAGGATAGGGAAGAAAGTTGCCTCTCCAATATATTGCTGCACTTATTTCTATAAATATCGTAGGAAGCATGCTTATTGTATTTTAGTTTCTCTCTTGCCAATGTAGGTTTGTGATTAATGAGACTCTGTTCGAAGAAAATATTTGATTTACGCACTTGTGGAGTTTATTGTGTCTCAGTTACTCCGTGCATATACATGCTGCACATGGTAGAAAAAAGTTAGAGCACTTAATGAATGGCTAAACCTGCCCTTTTAATTCAAGTATTCCACCTCCATATTCTTCCTCCATTTTACATTTATTTGATATGATAGTTTAAATTTTCATCAGGCAAGTGGGATCCTGTTCATACCCATTTTTTATTTTTACTTTTTAATTCATCATTCTTTTCATATTTTCTTTGCAGGGAAGATTTCATCTATTGTTAATGAATATGTTGGCATCAATAAGCCATCTACACTTGATACTGGCGTGCCAAAGAAGCAAATGGAAAGAGAGATGTTGCCCCCTCCACCTCCTCTTAAGAAAAATCAGATAGTTTTAAAGGAGAAGCAAGGGCCAGTTGTCACAAGAGTAGAAGATGATGATATTTTTGTCGGCGCCGGCGTTGATTACACTGTTCCTGGTAAGGACCTGAGCCAGAGTCCTCTTTCGGAAGACATGGAAGAATCTCCTCGAAATAAGGAGAAACCTAGTTATTTCTCTGAACCTGCTTATGGGCCGGTCCCACCCTCTGGACCACCTCAGGAATGGCAAGAAACAGTATGTTGAACTTTTTACTTACTCAACGTCAAGTACAGCCTTCTGAATTGCGAGCAAATACTGAGTCATTTACATGCTTGCTATTACCATTTTTTAGTTTTTTTTGTTCTATCTTAGTTCAATGGTGTTACAGAATGGATATGGAGTGATGCAACCTCAAGCGTTTCCTGCTGGCTACCAAGGAGAGTGGCAGGACTACCAATATTCTGAACAACTGGCTTATTCGGAACAGTACCTTCAGCTCAACATGCAGGCATATGATATGCAAACAGGAGCGAACATTCAACAGGATCCCCGACTCATGACTCAAGAAGAGAAAGATAGGGGTCTAGGCTCGGTGTTCAAGAGAGACGATCAGAGACTACAACAACTGAGAGAGAGAGATGCACGAGAGAAGGATCCCAACTTCATATCAGAGAGTTATTCTGAATGTTACCCTGGATATCAAGAGTATAACCGTGAAATCGTGGACAGTGACGATGAAGATGACTTATCAAAAATGGACATGGGAGGCCGGGTAATTTCTTATCATCGTGCTTGAGTAGAAGTTTTAATTAATCAAGCTATTATGAGTTTGTCTTTGGTAGAAGCCCATCAGTACAATATTAGTGTTATATAATTAAACTTGTCTTTACCTGCTAGCTTAAGTTAGTTTCTGGGTCAATTGGTGATTTAAAATGGTATTATAGGAGTTTACTTTAGGATTTTCAGGGTTCAAGTTTCTGCAATGTCATTGTCTCCTCAATTAATATTTATTTTCACGTGCGTCTTTCTCATATTTCAAGCTAACAAGTGAGTGTGAGTGTTAGCAATATATAATTAAATTTCCTTTATCCACTAGTTTAAGCATTTGGGTCAATCGATGATTTAAGATTCAATTTAGTGTACTAGGATTTGAATATTGACTACGAAATTCACATTTGTAGGCAAAGGGCCGCCTCCACCGGTGGGACTTTGAAACAGAAGAGGAGTGGGCAAAGTACAATGAGCAGAAGGAGGCCATGCCAAAAGCTGCATTCCAATTCGGTGTGAAGATGCAAGATGGTCGGAAGACACGAAAGCAAAACAAGGACCAGAAACTCAACAATGAACTGCATAAGATCAACAAGATACTAGCAAAAAAGAAAATGGAGAAGGAAATGAATGGAGATGATGAAGACATACAACCTGGAAAGAAGATTAGAGTTTGAATTGGTTGGCAATGGAAATAGATGGAAAGATGTGTATTTTTTGGACTTTCCATCACTCGAGAAAAACGAAAAACGTAGAAGTTGGCATTATATGTGTTCTCATCTAAAGTTCTTTCGTTGGAGAAGGAATTTTGTCATATTAGATTATCCTTTATAATTCAAGAAAGGCAATCACCTCCCGCCTATTTTTAATGGAGGTTATAATGTTTTATATTATTATTAGTTTATTAGCCTTTATTTATCATTTTCTTAACATGTGAGTTTGCGATTCATGGCTACATATTCACTTTGACGTAGTGTGTAGTCTTTCCATAGATGCTTTCAAGGAAAAAGAAAGATCAAAGTATGTCCTTTACTTGTTTGTTTTATTGTGAAACTCAATGTTTGCCAGGATTTATATATTTATGCTTAAAAAAAACTCTTATTTACTGTTCGTCACATTAGCATTTTACTGTTCGTTTACTGTTCTTCACATTAGCATTTTAAAAATATGTTAAAGTTCGTTTATGTTGTGATAATTCCATAGTACTAAAAAATTTATTGACTATCCTTTGATTTATAAATTGGCATGGTACTATCATACTACAATCTCATGCACTATTTTAAAGTTAATATATAAATATATAAATAAATTTAGTGTAAACTTCAAAATTTTATAATGAAGATTATACTTAAAAAGTATTAAAATAAAATTAATTTTTAAATATAGTAAAATAAATCAAAATAAAAATACCAAAATTTCATGATGGTAATATTTTATCATATTTGTAAATATTTTTACAAGCTTCGAAATTTAAAATAATTATCCAAAAAATATATTATTTCAGGTTATAATATGTATCATGTAATATAATCATAAATTATATAATATTAGAAAATCTAGTTATATAAAAAGAAAATTAACATGTTACGTGTTTATAAATTAACTAATTTATATACAACATGGGAAACTACAAGTCCACAACTAAATTAGTAAAGTATTAAACATATTTAAAACAACCATTCATATTACAACCCAACTTTTTAGTCTGATATGATTCGATGTTTTAAAACGGAGGGAAACAAATTCCCATAAGCGTATAGAAACTTGAGTGAACTACATCGTTCAAAATGGATGTAGAATACACCAAAGTATTTGATGTTAAATACAGATCGAAGAAACAAAATATCTGCAAAATCATACACAAGGAAAAATAACCAAAGATTGACTCATTTATAGAAATATTTAAAGAGTTGCTCAATCTAAAATTCTAAACATCATTTGTAAAGTAACATGCTTGTTTAAGAGAAGTTCGTTGACGCATAGATACATAAAATTGATTTGTTCAGAAACAAATATGGGGAGGTATGAGCTTTCCTGGATTCATAATATTGTTTGGATCCAACGCCGTCTTTATTCGTTTCATTGTCCTCAATGCCTCCAACCCGAGTTCCTTTTCCAGGTACTGTAGATTAACAAAAACCCGAAAAAACTCTTTTTAAAATTATATATTTGTAGACATTGATATTGATATTTTGACCTCTCACCTATGTTGATGCTTTCATTTTAAGTCGCATGGAAATAGTTTGCAATTAGACACTAAGGAGTTCAGCTCTTTGGTTTAAGGTCTAAGGCTTGGATCCCTTACTCATACATGTTTAACGTAAAAAAGGCATACTAGTTAAAAGAAATACCTTCATTTTTCCTGTACCAACCCCATGCTCGCCAGTGCATGTTCCTGACCATCAATGGATAAAGAAAACATGTTTAGACACGGTCTGAAATTTGTTTTAAATTTTGAAGCAAAGGAACATTCAGCAAGCTATTGAGATGACTAGAAGGGGAATTATGATCTATATATATATATATAATACACAATGGTGCAAGTGGTTCTTTTCATTGCTAGAAAATAACTGAAAACGAAATTCAAGGAATATTGAAAATCACATAACATTAACATAATTACAATATCAATTTTAAGGTTAGAGGTTTGATTCTCCCACCTCACGCACGGTAAAAAGATGAAAAAATTTAGAAGGAAGCCAACTTTGTAGAAAACCAACCAGACTGTCAACCAAAACCAAACCAATCAACTGAATTGACCAAAATATTCAAACCGGCTAAGTTTGGTTGATGTTTTCAGGTTTCAGCTTCCATCCCTAGATTACCACCACTCAAAACTAGATAAATAAATGTAACTACTGTTATGGGGAATATATTTTCAAATTAGCATTAACAATAAAAGTGTCTCGTGATACATTGCAAGAAAAATTGTACAATGCACCATTCAGAATTTGAAGGTTTTAGGGAATGTTTGGACCTAATGTTGACGCCTTCAGATGTTTTAACTGGGAAGTTAAAAACAAAAACAAAACCACCTAGTTACAGAAGCAAGTAAACTACAAGTATTGGAGATTTTGTTCATCCAATTAGGATGGGAAAAAAAAGAAAGAAGACAGTACCTTCCATGGACAATGCTTTATAGACCATCATATGGTTGAGTCTCTCAGCTTCTTTCCGCTGTTTTTCTTCCTTTGGATCAAACAGGATCACCGTGTGAAAGTTTCCATCACCAGCATGGGCAATGACCGTGCTGTTTGTGGGCAATAGATTTTCAGCCATATAAATTGGTAGAAATATTATTTCAGCCATTTTTTGCACTTCCAAGTGGAAAAGCTTTCAAATATGGTCCTTCATTTCATTGATTGTTCGCCTATGGTTCATTAAACTTTGAACTGCCTTTAAATCAATCACTATTAACTATTTGATTCAATACTATGTTCCAATTTTTCTAATTTCTAAGTACTTTGAGATATTTTACTCAAATTTAGCTTCTGTCAACATTTAAACTATGTTAAAGCTTGACCCAATTTTGTTTAGATCATCTTAGTTGTTCTAACTTTTACAAAATTAATACTCTCATACTTGCATGCAGTGAAGTAAGAAATTAGCTTCTTTTTTTTTTTTTGAAAAGGTGACGAGCTTCTTTATTATTAATAAACTCAAAATACAAGAGACCTATACATTGAGAAAAGTAAGAAACTAGTTAGTTGTCCCCAAAAAAGGGAAAAGAAAATCGATGCAACCAAGAGAAGACACACCAAACGAGTGAGGATGCATCTAGCTCTCGTTTAGAACTTGATATCAATTCCGCAAGGTGGGATAGAGGAACGCATACATCCTGTGATACATGAATAAACGGTAAAACAGTTGCATTAGAATGAAAATAAATAAATAATAGGAGTCATCACAAAGTGCATAATGATATCTCAGTAATAAGGAAGCAATTATACACCATGATTGAGGTATAGTTCCCTTCTAATCTACGGAATTTCATTGCATATTTTGTTAGATACCTAGATTAATATAGGGTAGGGGTATAAAGGTAATGAGATTTGTTGGTTATAAATAGGAAGTTGGGGAGAGAAGAAAAGCATGAAGTATTTGGTGAAGATATTGGGCTGCAACATTCCTTGAAAGAAGGGAAGAGTAGAGGGTTAGAGTTCTATGGATATGTTTTGAGTTTCCTTTGATTACTTTGTATTTCTTAGTTTGATATCAATAAATACCAACACATTCTGGTGTTCCAACATATTTATTTATCCATTTATTCCATATCCTTCAGATCTGAGACAAGTGGAAGTATAACTACAATTAACTATTTATAAGCAAAGAAGGTAGTTTGGGATAAGCGCTAGTATATGATTGAAGTAGATTCTAGTAGGGTTTCTAGAGCAAAAAGTTCAATTTAAGGAGCTAAGAGTTTCGAAACTTGTGTAAATACAGTGATATATACAGACCGTGATCATCGCCTCAAAATGGGGTACTAATGCAAAGCATGCCCATAGCGCTTCCTTCCTTATCTGCATGTAAACGACCATAATAAGAGCCAAATTGAACAAGTGTTCAAAAAACTTCTATTACATACTCAATCTCTTGCAGATAACTCATTCCTCTTCCTCCCCTGCAGAAGAATGGTGAAGGGTGCAGGAAGGGAAGTGAAGTTTTATTCAATGGTGGGCATCTTGAGTATTGAAGAAGGGTAACAATAACTCCTCAAATAAACATATAAAGCATATGTTAATGGAACGAGAAACCCCCTAGTCATTATTTAATCAAATCCTTCTAGCTAATTTTGACCCCAACATTTCAAGGGTCAGAAATTAAGAGTTTGAGAAGCCACTTTGGGGATCCAAAAAACGGATTAATAAAAGATTAGAATGGTTTTCAGGCAAAAAAGCATGCAACATAAACAAGAATAAGGAGATCAATATACACTGTAATTTGTACCTTCCACAGTTCTTTTTTGGCTTCTGGATCTTCAGCAAAGACAAAATCTGAGCCATTGTGTTCAGAAACTATCTGCTGAACAATTAGTGTTTGCTCACGTGAATATGCCTCTGGATATCAAGAAAAAAATAATAATAATAAATACAAATACTCATGAATCTGCAGCAATATGGTAGAGCACGGAATCTGATATGAACAGCAATCAAGTGCCTTATTGTCTATAATTAATACAGGAAAAACAAATTAAAGCAGCATGTGAACACAGAGAAAATGTCATGTTCACCTGTGCCTATGAATTCAAACATTAGTGTGGGAGATTCAGGTAAATTCTTTCCATTAGCATTATTGATAGCTCTCACTTGAACCTCGTCCAACAACTCCATTCTTGATACCTAACGGGCATGGAGGATACACAGAATCAGAATTCAATAAGAGTGCAGTAAATAAAGGAGAAAGAAGGAAAAAAACACATGTAATACTAAAGCTGTACCTGTATACCAGACAACATTGTTGCAATAGCAACATCTGCGGCATCTTTAATAGAAGGAAAATTACACATTGCAACCTGGACAAGTAAACTTAATCATGAATTTTCATCCCCAGTTAGTAATTATATTAAACCTTTCTTCGAATATTCTGTAGATGAGCAGAAGTCACACCCCAAAAGAAGGGAAAAAAGAATATATAGGATCTAGCAATTTTAAAATATGTAATTTTGCATCCAATGTCTACAAAGTTTTATTGTCATTTTCAATTTTTCAAAAATAATATTTATAATGAAAAGTTCACTTTCAATTTCAATTAAAAAAAAAAAACCAATCAAGTGAGATATTAGCAGATTAAAGATAATCATTCCAAAACATGGAATTCATGCTTCATGGTAAGAAAAAACTGACCAAGAGAAGATTAAAGATAAACCTTGATGCAGTTTTAATATCCTTTTGTTTTTCATAATATAAAGCTCAACAATTAGTAGGAATATCTTTAGAATGGTGACTAAAAGTCTAGATACATGCCATACTGAAACCATACATGAATCTGACTGAAAAATAGAATGATATAAACAAAACAAATCAGAAGTTTAAACTGGGAAAAAAACCACAACTGTGTGTGTGCAGAGTTAGAGAGATGGAGTGAGTATGATGGTGTATGTGACGCACACAAGTCGGAGAGAAGTGGTACCACAGAATACTCTGGAAGTTTCTGAAGTCTCAGAGTGATCTCAGTTATTACACCAAGAGTTCCTTCGCTTCCAATCATCAGACGAGTTAAATCATACCTATGATACAAACTACATAAGGCTGACATTTTGGAATTATAAACAAAATATTAGTAATGAGAATTGAGCACCACTCAAACAAACGATGGTGAAAACTCAGTTTACACCCAAAGATAGTAATGTGGAATCAAAATCCCAAGGGTTTACAAACTTGAGATATTGAATCAAGAAATGGAAAAAAAGAAACAAGAAATGGAAAATGGGAAATGAGAACATTATCGAACAGGCCCTGATTGTTCCATACTGTTCTTGAAGTACTAAACATTGCAAGTTCAGGGCAATATCCTCTTGAAAAGGATGGTTGGAGGAATCTGCCATTAATCCATTCACTCAATTTTTAGTATTCTTCCATCACAAAAAAAAAAAAAAAAAATCCATCTAAAAATACATGTATATCACACCAGTGATCACACTGTACGTCATTTTCAATTTTAGAAAAGGAACCTGAATTGCTAGCTATCATTTCAATCTAAAGATAAAAGATATGAATGATGGTATAGAATTATACTTTTAAGGCACAATTGTCGTGTCATAATCCTAGTCCTGGTTGAAGCTAACATAATTAAAAATTTAAGATTCCAGAAAAATTAATTCATCATCTTTTATTCTATTGATTATCTTGGCTTTTGTGGATAATGGTTCATCTTAAGACCAAGACCACAGTAATAGAATGAAGAAAATCCCCTTCCAAAATTCTGAAGCCTCATACATGTATTTTGTCTGACATAAACAAGGAAGACTCGAAAGCCTTTTTTCCACCAGAAACTTTTGGAAGAAGGCTGACCTTCGTTGAGTGGTTCTTAAATGTCTAGAAGATTTTTTGGTTTCAATTGGTCGCTAGTCTTATTTTGGATAAGGTTAGGATCCTTACAGCTCCGTCCTACTTTTTCCTCTTTAATGAGGTATTTTGATTATCAAGAACAGAAAAAAATATGAGATTCTTTTTGGGGATGAGGAGATAATCTATTCACAGAGCAGCTTGAGATAAAAACATGTGGGCTACTAGTAACAAAATTATGATTATCTAGTCCGTAACTAGACAACTGCTGTTGAGTGGGAGAAGGTTCCCCCTAAAATGAAGGATCCCCTTCAATAAGATCCAAAAACTGAAACCAGCCAGAAAGTTCTCTATCTTGAAGGTCCCTTCAAAGTTACTGTCCCGACAATCCTTTCTCAGCCTTGGGCAATTACCATCCAAAATGTTTTTATGAATAGAAAAAGAGAAACTCAACGCAAAGCACATCACAAAGGCAAGGATCAAGGCGTGAAGCCAGTAATTCTGGTGCAAAAACAAAGGGTTGAAAAGCTTCCCTTAATACTCTGCTCAACCTTTTCAGTGATTGTGATAAAAAAGAGGGAGACTCAGTTTTTGTCCCAAGTACAAACGGACTGTGTTAAGTATTTCAAATTTCAAGGTGGCTGTTCAGAGAAACTTTGAATTCTCATAACATTTTTAAATTTTACTCTCTTCTCCTTGTGGTCTGTCAACTTTTCACTAGACAGAGAGAAATTCTTGGGAAAAGTAGAATAAAATAAATGCAACGATAGGCACAACCATACCTATATATGAGAAATAAGTGACTGGGTAAATAACAGTAGTTTAAACTTAAAGAGAATAAATCAACAATTGAATTAATAAAAAGAGTTTGGGGAGGAAGAATAAACAGAAATGAAAGAAAAACAAACCCAGCAGCACTCTTTCGAGCACGAGATGCTGTCTTGACAACATCACCATTGGCAAGGACTGCCTGCAATATATCCAACATAAGCAACGTCGTCTTTTTTTCCTTTTTTCTTTCCTAATCAAAGCCAGCCTCTAACCAAGAAATAATCAAACCTTTAGGTTGATGACATTATCGCGCATGGTACCGTACCTACCTAATATTAAAATCATTAAATTCAGCACAAAAACTAAAATTATTTTTGAATCTTTGACTAAATAAAATGAAGGCACTACTTAAGTGTCATGGACTCATGAAACATAAATATTTATTTACTATTAAAGATAATGAACGCAAAGAATGCCCATTCAGCAAGAAAAGTTGAAAATTATGCAAACACTTTTTTATATATGATTATGAATAACTGAAATTTTTTACAATTTGTTCCAAGTCAAAACATTCCATGACCCAATTTTGTAAAACATTTCTGATGGATAACTACTCCAGAGGTAGTTTTGAAAGGAAAGTTTAAGGCCAGTACTATTGCAACTTTCAAAAAATAGGGTATTCTTTAAAACAAATGGGAAAATCCATAAGTATTTTTTGTAATTTAGCCTAAAATATACATATATATATATTCGTCTTTCAAATGCTCAATTTCAAATCATGAATTAAATAATTAAACCCACAAAATATTCAAATGGCTTAATAAAGTTAAAACTGATATTCAGCTTAGTACCTGAAGCAAAGAAAGCAAATTAGATATGCAAATGCCTTGATATAAGTGGAAAAAAATTCAACTCTCCACCTATTAACAGAGGATGTGCAGGTGCAATCAGATCCTGAGAAACAGAAGAAAGAGCAATACCTCACAGCTAGTGAACCAGAGCATCGTGTGGCACACATACCCCCAATTGTTGCACCAGGGCCTGATTTATCAACAGGTTCAAATACATGAGCATGGTTATAGAAGAAAGCCAAAAATAGAAAAATACCGTTAATATTTTTGTCAACAACTACCAGAGATTATTAAACATCTGGGTCCCAAAGCTGGTAGGGATAAACAATGAGTAAAAGAGAAACACTGATTTCAGAAGATTTTGCTACGTGATTTGGGATACAAGCCTGTAAACATAGAGAACATTCCTGTCCCACCTACATTTTTTGGAACATTCAATAAAGCCGTCATATGTAATTCCAATCCTTAAGAAAACCTCACTTATTAAGTTTAAACTTAGAAAACTCCACCATCTGTTTACACTAGCAAATTTTACTATGCTCAAACAAAGCTTTATCCAGGTGGAAGGAGTTCAACACACGTCATTTTCCAGGTATATTTGAAAATGCCCCTTTAAAAATAAATAAATAGATTAATTAATTTTTTTAAAAGAATCTAAGGGTTGTCTTCAAAATTTTATCCCACGATCATCAAGGAAGGATCTTCTAATTTCCATCAAAGCGCTTTCCCAGTCTACATGCATGATGCACACCTCCTTATAACACTACTTCTCTAGACTTTTTTGGGCTACCGGCAAGTAAGGCTCCTTATAACTCCTTTTCTCTTTCCTTTTGGAAGTAACCTCCCTTCTGGATACCTTTTCGTGCAAAAGATCCTTAAATCCTTTACATCCTTTAATTGTCTGTCATTCTCTTTTTCTTGTTGAACTCTTTCACAAAATTAAGAAAGCAGAACCCCCCATATTTCCAAGCATGGTGATGTCTGCAAGCAAACCTCTCTTATTTGAGGATTTTGGTACTCATGTAGTACCACATTTAAGAGTATCCTGAAGAAACCTAATTTCTTTGAAATATATTGATAATCCACTGAATTGAAGTCTAGAAAAAGGTGATAGAAAGTGTGTTGTTTTTCTCTTTAATCCTTACTTTTTTTAATCTCTTAAAGTTGCACCAATGGACAGATTAGTGTTTTTCATCTATCTCACACTCTCTTACCATGCTTGCTTTGTCTGAGTAAACATGATCAGAATAACAGAAACAATTAAGCAATTATTAGAAAGCATTAGAGAAGAAGAAACTCTTGCCTTCCCTATTAATGTAAAAAATTGATTAAAAAACAAATTGTGCGTGGATATGATAAATATTATTAGGCATAGTAACCTGGATCAAGAGGAAAAAATAGTCCATAAGGCTCTAGGTATTCATTAAGCTCCATCCATCCAATTCCAGGCTCAACAGTCACATCCATATCTTCAACGTGTAGTGCTTTAACTTTCTGCAAATTTAAGATGCATTCTACTGTTATAGGCAGTAACCATAGATGTTTCATTAACTGTAAACAATCCAAAGAATAATTAATTATAAGGACGTTTTTCTATTCAATAGTTTTAAATCACCAAAAGCTTAAGCTGGCAGTTGAAGGTAGATTTAATTATATATCACTAACACTCCCCTTCACTTGTGGGCTTGAAATATCCGAAATACCCAACGAGTGGAAATCAATTTTAATTGGGGAGGAAACAAATAAAAAAATAGGAACAAATAAAAAAACCAGATGAGTTTCATAACATTTATATATCATCTCAGTTCATCCATCTATTAGATATAATGAAATGAAGCACACTAGTAATAAAATGCATAAACATACATTCATCAAAGACATATCTATGCAAAGCCCTCCGTTAGGTGCTAATGTGTGACCTTCTATAGATGTAGCTCCCCCATAAGGCACAATAGGTACCTGTAGAAAATAAAAGTAACCAGTTTGACAAATTTAAGCCATATGGAACAAGAATTATGCCAAACATCCAACTACCATAAGCCAAAGTTTTGTAAGTAGAAAACTGTCTGGAAAGAAAATATAAGGACAGGCACTGTGAGTACAAGAGAACCACGGACCTTATATTGGTCACATAATTTTATTATTTCAGAAACTTCCTCTTCAGACCTGAAATTTACAAACCGGGATGCATTAACTTACTACTTGCACAAATATTGATCATGCAAACAGTGTTAGCATATAACACAGAAGATCCTATATCGGAGTTGAGAGCTATAAAACAAATTTGATTAAAATCAAATAACCTGAAGTGAAATGTGCGTTGCAAAGAATTGAGGTCGTGACATAGAACAGGTCCCAACAAGCACATAAAACAGAAAATTTAACTTTTCAAATAATGTTATAAAATAACCGTCCATATTTAAATAAAACACTTAAATTTATTCATTAATAATATTTTTCATTTGCAGTACAATGATATGCAAGTGTTTAGGCTAACTTTCATGGATCTAAACTAATCACATGAGACAACCTTCTGCCCTCTACCTCCGCCTATTCAATCTTCCACAACTGGCAATCAAAGTGAGGTAAGTCTAGTTTTGTAATCATGTTGCTCACACTCTCCTTATTTGCAGAGATCCAAATACTTTTTTTATATATCTTCAGTTACCAGACACTATAATTACTTCCAAATGAGTGGCCCCTAAAGATGGTTATCTAACTGTGGCACAATGCTTGCCTCTAGCCCAGCAGGGTCACCTTGACCACAGTTATCATGTACTTCCAGTTCCAATTACCACCTTAAGAGCTAAGACCATATGGCAATTTAGTGAAAACGTAAAAAGGCCGATACAGTAGTATTTACATATTTCCTCTTTGTTGATTGCGAACACTTGCATGTTGCAGTTGCATATAAGACTTTTAAAGTTAAAGAACCTAGCAATGGATATCTTAGTTTTTCTTTTCTTGTTGCGGTGGGCATGGTATTCAACAGTTAACTTCATGAATTACAAAAGCATTATAATTTATCACAGAAGCAGAAAAGACTGCATGATATTTAAAAAAAAAAACGAAAGACCAAATGGCTTGTAGAGCAAGACTTAAAATGATAAATAAGTGACAAATAATAACAAGAAATGGAGAAAAATAGGATATTCCATCTAACCTGGGAAAGACAACCACATCAGGGATATTAACTGCTACGTGAAAGCTATTTTGTGGTTTCCCATGAAAGTACCTCTCATCATAATCTAACGTCATGTTATCCTGAGAAACCAATCACCGTGAATCATGCTAAGCAGATGGAGAGAAACTCTCAACTTGTTTAAATAAATTAGAAACATTAAAACATACCTTACAAATTCTTCCCAATTTATCAATAAACGGTTGTGAAATGTCATTGTGTGAGCCTTTGACAACATACTCCGTACTATCTTTGCCCCCGAAGCTGATATTTCCGAATCCAGAATTGCAGATCATAATTAGTACCAATATCCATGTGAATCTTTATAGAATCCAAACAGTGTAAAAGCTTTCAAAAGCAATAATAATTATAAATTAGCCTTACAATTGTCAATTTGGCTTGACCCCTGAGGAACGTGGGGGAGCCTACACCATAAGTTTCAATGTTCTAAAAATCACGAGTAATAAAACTATTTTTTTATCCATGAATGTTTGATTCAGATTACGTACATCTCAACTAATCTCAAGGGAGAGCCCCTCTGAGCCTACAACACTTGAATATCAAGAAAAATCATAAGATATTAAATTCTAGGTAGGTGGCCACCATGGTCAAGAGTAATAGCTATATTACTATTAGCTTTTCAATCATTTCATCAGGAACTAGAGGAAGTTCGTATCCGATGAACAGCAGACACAGACGACCAAGTCATCAAACCAACACTAAGAAAATAACATAAATATCTAAAACATTATGAGTAAAGAGTATTCAAATCACGCATGCATAGGCTTTCAGAGAAAACTATAGAACACAAAAGCAGCTCAAACTATACTGTAGGGAGTTCATCTGATCAGGGAAAATTATTCATTTCAGCTATTGAACTTTGAAGGCTGATTCGTTGCTGTTTTAAAGGTAACAGCTGTCTGCTTTTCCAAGCAACAACAATAAAATTTCGTAAATAGGACTAGAAATTCGCGTTCTAATGCAGTCGAGCTCCACTGCAGATGTATTCAACCAAGTGCAAGACCGATACAAAAACAAAACTAAATAGAGTAACAAAAAGCTTACACAGTACGCACCGATCGTGAATATCAGAATCGTCACAGAACGACGAATGGGACTGGAGCTGAAACTGAAACGCAAGCGAACCAGCAAGAGCGAAAGGAACCACGGAGGTCGACCACATCAAGAATCGGCGGCCACCGTTCTGGGAGGAAGACGTTCTGGAAATAACAGATGTTTGAGCACCAAGATTCTGAAACGAAGCTCCACGGAAAAGGGAGTGGTATAAGGAGTTGGAGGAGGAACGGAAGCGAGAAAACCAAGAAGAAAACGCCATTGTTTCGAGCTTCAAAGACTCTTAAGCAATCTCAAAACTCGGCGTGAGGCCAAAATCAGTGGCAGGATGTAAATGAATGAAAAATGCTTTTTATGGAATCAATGGAACTCGATCCGCCATTGAAGCGAAAGATGCTCGTCGGATTGGGGACTCGAGGGGATAAACTTACCAAGAGTGGAAGTTGGGAGTGAATGGTTTACTATAATATATTGTTACTTTTAGAATCTGACGTGACGTCTACCTTTCTTTAACGTTCATCGATCCTAATTGTAATTTTCGAGCATTTGGGTGAGTCAATAGGTTCAGTTAAAGATTATAATAGTAAATTTTATTATTGATTGATAGGTTAATTGAATCCAAAAAAATTATAATTTATAAATATTTTAATTTATTTTAAAATATAAAAATAACTCTTATAATATCATATGAGAATTATTTTAATTTAAACTCCAATTAAAGTTTGTTTATTATAGTTATTATAGCTTTGCATAACTTAGTTTCAAACGGTTATTTAACTTTTAACGATTTTAAAATACACTAATTTTATTATATTTAATTGCTGAGGTGGAATTTTATAATCTATGCCTAATTATATTTTTAAATGTTTTTATATAAATTAACTTAGACTATTCAATGTTATTGTTATTGTATATCATTTTCAAGTTTTTCAAAATTAATTATTTTAGTAAATGTAGGGGTGATTTTCAAAAATTGATATTAACCTGTAATTAAATTAGTAGTTATGTTTTATTTAGGGTTTTGGTGAGATTTTAATATTTTTCAATCTTACCTTCTTCTATGACATTTAATTATGAGTAATTTTGTTATTATACTACATTTTCATAAGTTTTTATTGGGATTGCTATATTTAAAGTATTGTGTTTAGGTTATCTTGAGAGGGGGAGTTATACCATTATCAAATTTAACAATTATTTTAAGTTCAACAAACGAAATTTCTTGAACTTTGGAAATGTGTTATATTGTATGCCATAAATATTTAAGTGTAATTTATTGTCTCATATCGAGGAGTGTTCTAATCTTATACTTGAAAATTTGTTATTTACTCAAGATATTTGATCTAAGACAATTCATGCCTAACTCCATTCTTAGGATTGAAATAAAGTTGATTTAAAGACTGTAGTATTGAGAATTAGGAGTTTTTATATCAAAATAATCTTAAATTTCAATTTATTAGGATCTTCATGTCGTAAAGTTTATCTACGAGTATGAAACCCCAATAATTTAATTGGTATAGTTATAAGATTCTCACAAAACTTATCCAAATAAAGCGTAGATTAATAAATACATTTACAAAACTTTAAATTTTAAATCAATACATTTGTCAGAATTTGAATTTGATTTAGCTCATATTACTACTGTATTCTTGAAATTTAGATTACATATTAACCTTGATTCTTTACTCAATACGACTCCATCTCTTCCACTGCATTGCTTGATGAAATTTGCGATCGAAGTCTGAATCTTGTGCATGGTATATGAATTTTGAAAACCAAACAGAAAATATTGTTTGACATTTCACGTATTTTTGGTTTTTTCTTTCTAATTTTTAAAGTGAAAATAAAAACATTTTTAGTACTCGTGTTTTTGTTTTCCCTCTTTTTTTTAAATCAAATAATTTTTTAGAACTTTCTAGTTTTATGCACTTTTCACAAATATAAAATCAAATTGTTTTAACAAAAGAATTAAAAACAAAACCCTATCGTAGCACCAATTAATTAAAAAAGAAAAAAAACATATCGACAAAATACCTTCCTCTACTAATTGTTGAACTTGAAATGGAAACATTCTCGAGTCAATTCAAACATATATCAAAGGATCATATAAGGGGGCATTTGGGATAATACAAAGTGCAAACTAATTTTAATCCATATTATGATCTAGATTATAAACACATGGTAAAGAGGAGGGAGTAAGGAAGAGAAGATAAGTCAGGAATATAGAAGCTGTGAATATAATTAATTGTAGGTTAGGAGTTCTAAACCTGACTCACTTTACCAACTTGAGTAGTGGTAAAATTCAATTCCACACACACTGGTGTTCTACTAAGTTATATAAGAAATAAATAATGATGAAAAGGGAGAAGGTAATATCAATCCAAGCCACCTACCAATATCACAAGTCATTTTATTAATTAATATAAACTAAGGAAATATGAAAACAAGAATTCTTTATCCTCACACAAATACCACCAAACAAGCCCACTACTTAATGTCACGTGTAATCATTACACTTTTAGGCACGACTAGAAGGTGTTTTATTTTTATTTTTCTTACTTTTCTTTCGCTATCAATCCAAAATTCATGTCAAACAAATTCTTCTTCGAATCTGAACCTGTGTGTGGATAAGGAAAATGACAAAATTCAAAAAGAAAAAAAACAAAGCCTGTTTTTTCTTGTGTTTGCGTAAAATAGGCTACAGCTGCCACCAACTCCTCTGAGGACAAACGTAGAAGCTGTTATGTTAAAAATGAAAGTGATTATAAGATGGGTTTTCTGTAGGGTAAATTTTTAGTACCCAACCACGTATCTAGTCTGAGAATCCCAGAAATCTTTGGTTTGTTTCAACACTCTAGCACGTTCTTCCACTAGCCTCTCCTTCCAGTAATCTTTACACCTGTGTATACCACTTGTTCAATCAATAAACATGTAGGTGGGAGGGAGTTGATTATAGAAGACTTAAAATGACTTTGATAGTAAAAATTGTAGTTAAAAGTGTAAATTTAAACATTAGATTTGAATTTGTCTTTTTTTTGTTTAAATGATGAGATTTGTGCTCTGAAACCTTTTTTTTCTTTTTTTCCTTTTGTTCAAGACAGGAGTATCTATCATGATAGAACTGTTGATAAAATATCTTTTAAAAACTTAAAGGAAAAAAAAAAGGAAAGAATACACAAACAAACAAAAATAAGAGAGCAGCATACAAAAAGGACTCCACAATCTAAGAAAATAGAACATAACTATCATTATAAAAGAAGCTAAGCATACAAATATGTCTAAATATTGAATCTAATATATGAACAAATCCACCATCTAAAAATTCTATTGTTTCTCTCTCCGAAGCCTCCCAACAATAGCACGCACCCAAACTCAATAATGTTAACTGGAATGTTAATGCTATGCATCATGATTAAACCAACTCAAATTGATTTAGTAGCATGTTGAACTCAGCATTTTGAGATTAGCAGAGTGTTATTTAAAGCATAATGATGCAATTGATAGTTTTCAACTTCTAGAGACAAAGTGAATGGGAAGGAAAGAGGCTCTAAATTTACAAACCTTCTTTTCAATAGCATATCCAGTTCAACCATGTGCAATGCTTTAGGATACTCTCCGGTCTGCACTAGAAACAAATAATAGTCAAAAGAGTTTGAGACTCTGTTGGTCATATAGGACTACGATTATAACTTAATTCTTCTTATCAGTTGAACTTGTAATTTTTCATAAAGCAGAACATCTCACCACATATATGTTATGGTGATCGGAAATAGAATGTTCAAAAGGGATGAACCTTGTTAAATCATATCTAAGTATTAGATAGAAGAAAAGAAACGGAACTTAGACTTCAACCATAAAAGATCAACACAAAATCAAGAAGAAAAGGTATCCTTCCAAAGATTGAACATTAGAAACATTGCATTGCAAGAAAACAAACTCCTAAATACCGAAGAAACACGGAAGTCTGTAGCAGATAAACTATAAGCGTCAGATGAAATTCCTAGCATTCCTGCTAAGAGGTAACAGCAACATTTTAAAGCAATAAGAAAATTTGTTATTCCCTGGTTTTAATTTTTTTCCATGACCTTCATTATGGGTATGCAAGTGTTTCTTCATTTGGGGGGGAAAACAGCTGAAGGATGTTGACAAATGGCCATGAAAATAGCACGATGTCAAACAAATTCTGTAAAGATATGAAGACAAAAAACATAGTTTAATGGAAAAAATGGAAGGAAGATGACTAGTAAGCAAGCAAACTATCAAGAACATAGTTTGATGATGAAAAGATACACGAAGACAAAAAAGAAAATTGGAGATATTTCCATTTGTCTTAAGTATTTCAAAAATATTACTGCATCAATTTGGTCCATGAGATTGAATTTTCAATTGTATTTGTCTTTTTTCCAAACTTTTCATATCTTAACAGCTCATGGAGAATAATCTGATTGCTTCAAATACTAAACACAGACCTCTCTACAAACTGGGCATTTAGATTCCGGGCTGGCAGCCTTTGGTCCATCGCAAATCATCACTGAAGCTGCTAAACAAACACATGATTTGCAAAAGAGATGTCCACAACCCAAAGCATATGGATCAAATAATGTTTCCTGCAACATCATCACAATTCAAAGTATTATCAAATAAATTCCTAATACTTTCATCCCTACAGCCAAGAGAAGAAAATTTACCAAGCATATAGGGCAAGTAAGATCATATTCCAACTTTATAGAATCTGGAAGCATCAACGTCATTGTCGGTGCCGCATCCACATTAAAGGAAAAGTGAGTGGAGAATCCTGAAGGATAATCTCCATCCTTGGATCCTTTAAAATTCAAACAAAAAGCACCCAATTCTATAAGCCAAGGGGATTGCAAAAGCTCCATATGTTCAGCTCGCATTCTCAACTTAAAGTTTTTTCCATTTACAGAGCTATGTACCTATAATTGATTATTTAAAACACACAAAACAAAAGTTATGTTCTTAAATTGAAACAAACATACATACAAACTCCAATGTCAAATCCACAAATTTTCAAATTAAAATATGAATTTAGACCGAATCTCACCTTATCATACTTCTTGAGAATCTTTCTGATAGCAATAGCATTCATTGTAACATATTCAATCAGCATTCGACCTTCTTGTATCAAGGTGGTTTGATCGGTTTTGAAGCAATGAACCAATCGTGACATGTATCTCTCAATTCCTCCTGCAACATGAAGATGAAGAAGATGTCTAACTCTTGTGTTGAAACATCCAGCAATATCCGAGGCTTCCCTCATCAACTCCGAAAAGAACAACTGATCGCATACTACAAAGTGAAACATTCTCAATCAATTCCAGTGTCCAACGACTGAATCGAAAACGAGCTAAAAAATCAAAAGAAAACAATGTATTAACAATCTTACCAGGGCAAGATTTACATTCACATTCATTACTGCAGGAATCATTGAGCCTGCAAGTACGACAGCTCTTAAGAACCTTCTTCAACCGCTTATACTCAACATGCGAACATTTATCCAAGAACCATTCTCGATCACCGTGCAAATACTCCATGAACGTCTCGCCGAATTTCATCTTTAATCTTGTAAATACTTTTTACAGAAAACCCTAAAACACATCAAATTCAAAGGGAAAATTCAAATACTCATGCGAAAAATTGGGCAAAAACACCACCAACATTACAGAATTCAATAAAACCCACCTCAAACTGGAAGGAGATGAAGCAGATTAAAACTATAGAAAGGAGAAAAAACGACCTATTCGAACGCTGTATTATGCGGTTTCTCGAATTTTTCTCGTCGAGGAAATGGCAGGTGGAAAAGTTAAGAAGAGGAATCCGGGAAAATCGGAAGAGGAAAAGAAAATCTTAGAGAGAAAAAAGAAGGAAGGATGAAATTGTGGCATAGAAAACGAGAATTAGTTTTGAAAAAGAAAACGATATCGCGGAGTTTCTGGGAACTTCAGTGGTTGGCGTGATTGCAAATGGCGGCTGGCTGCATGCAGAGTGGTGGGGGGTTCCATATATTGCTATGGTGTATTAAGTTGGAAGGTCGAAGAGAAGGGAATTCAATTCACCTTTTCCTTTTTCAAAATAAAATTAATAATATATTCTTTTTATCCTAAAAATAATAATAATAAATTCTTTTTCTGTTTGTGGAGTCAAATTACTAACTTTTCTTTTTATAGTGAGTCAAATTACCTTTTTTTTTTCTTTTATCAATTCACTTTATTTTTCTAGTGCTTTTGTAATTTATCAATTCCAAATATTTGAATTTATGTTTATGTTTTATATTATCCTATAGGATTTTTATCTAACTAAAACAAATATTTAAATATAGTTATATTTCAGGAGATTTTTAAACCTATAATAATTTATAAACTATATGCAAAATTTTAATTCAATTCACTATACTTTTAAATTAAATATAAATAATTATTTAATTATTTGTTGATCCAGGAGAAAAAAATAAAACATGATCTCAATAACTAATCAAGATATTGGAGTTTCAATTTATTATACTTACAAATTAGTGTCATATATTAAAATATAATTCTTTTTAGGATATCAGTTATTATTAGTATGGAGTAGAACTATTAAAAGCTTAATTCTAATTAAAGACTAATAGGTGCTTTTTATTTGTAGATTATCTTCTTTTTTTCTTTTTATGAAATAATGCATGGTTTACTATTTAAACAAGATTAAGTAACAAACTTTTAATTTGTATACTTTGGTTAGTTGTGATGAAATAAAATTGTAACTGTGTTTTATTTAAAACCAAACTTACACATTTTCTTAGAAAAAAAGTTATAAATATTATTTCAACATGTGATTGATTATGGATTTGTGGTTGTGATTATTATACATTCTGGTTTTTTTACTCTTGTTTGAACTTTAAATCTACACTATAGTTTTCTATTGACATGAAAAAAGAATATTGGTCTTCCAAAATCTTTATTCTTTCCCTTTGTTCCACTATTTATTGTATTCTTAGTTCTATTTTTTTTTTATAATTCTAGCAATATCCAATAAGTCGATTTGGATCACTTCCATTTCTTACACACTTGTGTTTTTTAATAAAAAATGTTAAGAACAATATGAAAATATAAAAGATGTAGAATTTATAGAATACTATATTAGAATAAAAACGGAAGCGAGATTATATTTATTTATTTTATGTTTTTAAGGAATAGGATTCATTTGTAACAAGAGGAATTAGATTGTTTTCTATGGTTATGAATCCTTGCATCGAATGAAAGTCTCGCCAAGGTCAAATTAGACAACATATTTTCATCATGCTTCTAAAATTTGAAAATTTTAATTTTCCATTATGATTATGAAAACTACTTTACATAATATATATATTATAATTTGAGATATTTTTCAAAAGTTTATTTTGCTTAAAATGAAAATTCCATGGTGATTTTGAGTTTTGTTATTTTGTTAAAAACGAAAATTTTAGTTGGTTTATTTGAACCAAATTTTGCCCATTAAACTAAAATATTAAATTTTAAGCCATATTCAAATGACAAAAATCAGCTTTGTTCTAATTATTTAGTTTTTAAATTTTGGTTTTGTGCTTTAGAAACGTGAATAAAACTACCTAATTATAAACAAAAGTTTACTTCGTAACTCACTATTTGTTTTACATTTTAAGAAACAAAAAAAAAAAAAAAACTAAAACGTTGGTATACTTGTTCTTAAAAACGATTTTAAAAACCACACCCGAAATAATTCATCTTTGGAAAAAAAGTAAATTGTAAGTTTTTGTTTCTTGATATTGTTTTCATAAATCGTAAAAACATACCCTACTATATTTTCAAATTCACAAATCAACACACAAATTTTGAATTCTATGAATTTCAAAATTTTAAACTGATACTTATTGTGTTTTCGAATACGGTGAAAAATAAGAATTTGTTTTCGTTTTCTACTAAACTATTTGTTTTTCAAAATAAACTTTGGATCACAAACCAAATAAGTTACGAATATTCACATAAACTCCAATTTAAAAGACTATAATTTTAAATTTAAACGATCATCAGACGAGACAATAAACTTTCATAAATCTTTAAAAAATGCACAAAATAGTCCGTAAACGTTAGAATATAATCAAAATTACTAAAATTCAACCGAATTTGTAAGTATAAAAATAGTGAAAGATATGGTTGAGTTAAAAATAGGAAAAACAAAAGAAGGTTATTATTACAAATATAAAATTTGAATTATGTTACTACTTTCCAACGTCTTTAAAGTGAATTGACACATTTGCCCTCAATTGAGTGCGCCACATCTGCAATTTGCAAAAGGAAAATAACACATATTGGTGGGGAGTTCCCATTGAACTGCTGACACGTAGGTTGACAAAAGTCAAATGAAGTCATGAGAGACACGTGGAAGATCATGGATGGTCAGTGAAAAGACGGACGTTTGTCCTCCTAAAAAGAGAATTGAATTTATTCTGAAAATTGGCATTTGTTGTGTTTGGCCGGTGGATCCGATTCTCTCTTTCCACCTCACATGTAACATTCTTATTCCATTTCAAAGATAAAAATATCCCACTCATTCTTCTGCTGTTGGATTTTTTTTATTGATATTTTTATTTTTTGAACTTATTCAAAAAATTAATCTTATGTTAATTTATTAAGTTGGAATATTATTCTATTTTTATCTTCAAACCTTCCATTTTTAAGAAATGTTTATTTTAGTTTTTGTAATTAAAATTCAATCCAAACTTAAACGAAGACATGAAACATTCAAATAGAGATGAAATACAATGTCGATTGTCAACGAACCAAAAGAGTGAAGTACAAAAATAATGAACAAATAAGAACATTTAAAGTGTTCTGCAAAATTGTCAACAATACCTTAGGTTAAGTAATACGACATGTAACTGAGAACAATTAGTTTTTGAATTTTCATTATAAAGAAAAAGAACGAAATCGAATTATACTAAAAAAAAAAGTTATCGAAATTGGTAGTTTAGTAATACAATTTTTTTTAAGAAGTTAACAAAATTTAAATAAAAGAACTTGATAATTTTAAAACTTTAAATGTCAAAATGGAATAAACGTTCAAATGACAAGATGTATGACTGCTTTATTTATTTATTTTTAAATTTTTTTCTATTTTTAATATAATGGGACATTTTAATATTTTTAAAAAATAAAAAATATATAATCTTGTAATCTATGTTTTCTAAAATAGATATATACACGTGTCAGTTGAGATAGACTTTATGATTGACTAAAAAACAATTAAATTAAAAATTTTATAAATTTATCGATAATAATTCATATTCAAACTCAATATATTTACAAAGGATTATAATTAATTTTATAACTTATAATTATATTTCCGATTAACTTAGGGATTATATTAACTGTTTGTATATCTATATAGAGAGGTAGATTGATTTGTTGGTGTTAATTAAGACTTGGTTGAATATTGTTATAATATGATTTGACATATATAGTTTGGAAACATTGTAATATTAACGACACGAAACGACAAGGGAAAATCCAAATTTAAATGCGAAACGACAACCAACAAGTGATGAAAAGAATTTAGAGAGAAAAATAGAAGTGGAAAGCATTATACGCCGCATTTGGTATTTGCATTCACCATTCATCCATCCATCAATCCATGCGGCGTGGGGAGTGGCTTTTGTTATGGGGCCAACTCAGAAGTCTAAATCATGGCCGTCGTTGCCGTACCTGTGGCCCTCCTGCCTCCTCCACAATATTTTACTTTTGATGTGATGAACTCAGCCGCGTTTCCCCTTTTTCCACTCTACAAATCATTTTTTTTCACATTTAAATAATACTGTTATTGGATCTAAATAACTAAATAACATAAGTCCACAATGTGTAATAAATATATTGAAAATGTTTAAAAAATATTAATGAATGTAATACTTATTATAAGTGTTTTTTTAATGTATTTTCAGGAAATATATTTATGATAAATTTATTATCTAACTTGTTTAATATTTAGGTTTTAGTATAAGCCACAAGACGATCATTTCATTGCAAAATTAATATTAAAATACAAAAATCAATAATATGAGAGATGTATGTATCATTGCTGAGTTCTAAATAAATTCGCTTATGTTTGAATCAAACATATTGGATTCGATTTGTAACAAATACAGATCATTTCATTTTGAATATCTTTAATCTAACCCTTTTTTCATTATGTTTTATATGTTTTATGAACTTATTTCTAGTTAATTTTTTATAACTCGTGCTTTCCAACCATTTCACTAATTTGATTATATTTCAATTATCCAAACAAATTTTATAGAATTGGGATAAAGTTCTTTTAAATAAATACATCTTGGATAATGTGATTTACAAGATAGCTATGAATTGTTATTTTAACTTTTAATGAGCAAAATGTTAATTTGAAATATTGATAGTTCTTTATTTGTCCAAGGAGGTTACTTTTTGATTGGTTGATATTATAGACAAACTTTTATGCTTAGTCATATACACACTAAAACTTTAACATATAAAGAACATCTATATGAATTGGGCTTGTTGATAAGAGTACAAGTGTTCGGCCGAAAAAAAGTTTGTAAAGTGATAATATCAAATAAAGTCAAAATGCTTACATCTTACACAAGAGATAATGTGAAATGCAAAAATAAGTCTCAAACTAATATCTATGTAAAACAAAATAGCGAATGTCAATAGTAATTGAATTCTAGTTAGGATCTGATATACAACTATATTTAACGATATTAAAACTATGGCAAAAATAGTAAAATACACGTATAATAATATTATAATATTTACAGAGAGAATTAAATATTGGAAAGTGTGAACATGTAACTGATTATAGTTATTTATTTGTTTATTAGTAGAATTACTTATAATCTTGTTTTTAGTGCAAATGAAACAACAATAAAGTGCACATAAAAATAAATTAAAACACATGTCTATAAAAGGTGTTGTTGCATCATAATCAAACGTGCTATTCACATCGTCTCACTATTCTACCATTTTTGGATAGCTGATTTGGAAGAGTTTGCCCATCAGCTCAGTCAAGAGAGCTGAGGTTAACAAAACTTTACTTTGTATTTGGGTTCATTGTCTTTTTTTAGGTGTCTTAGGTTCATTTTTGTTTAAAGAGACAAATATTGGCTTAAATCGTATCATAGAAATAAATAAAGTTAGTTTAAAAATGTCTATTGATTTCGAAACAAATAATTGATAGAAGATAGCAGCTTGAGTGTTGACTATACGAGTTCTAGCTCACACAAATACGTAAGCTGAATATTAGAATAACGTATCTATAACCAATTTGACTTTGAGATAGGTGTTGTGAGATAAATTTTTACTATAGTAATATTATTTCTAATATATTGTGATAGTGACAACTTTTTTCAATAAAGCAACCAATTGGTTAATTTTTGATAATTTCGAACTAAGTGGAGTTTGATTATGTTAGGTGTGTAGATGTGAATAACACAGTCATTACCTGATAGGAAAAAAAGAGTTCTGTTACCTTAACTTCCTAAAGTTGCTTCAAATACACTATCATGCATTATCCATTAACAAGGATGTTAAAAGAAACACATATATTATATATGACAACACTGTTTTTGTTTATCAACAAAATTAAAATTAAATTTATGCACAATCAAACAAATCGATTATCTATTTTGACACTAACTATCAAACATAATAGGTGAATTTTGTAAACTGGCTAGAGACCTCACACGCATATTTCAACAAAAAATAAATGCTTTTGGAAGTTACTGCCTTGGAGTTGTGCAAGATTGACTATAATAATTACGCATCAAGACATCCTTGATAGCATTGAGACGTGTCTTCACCACTACTAGATCTATTCCTTAATTATGTAAGATCATCTACTTGTTTTATTTTTTCAAAAATTCGAATTAGCTGCAATCGCTCAAAATCCCAACATCCTACAAAAAAAAAGTACTCATAAATCGTGGAAGATAAACTGTCAAACTGGACAGTATTTTTTTGAATTGCATACCAATGGTACAAAACAAGTTCTAGGGACATCACTTTAGGTGTAGCCCCAAAAGATGAATGGTTAGAATGGTAAGCTAAGTTATTTTGGACACATTCCACAAACAACACCAAAAAGGACCCTACAATAAATCCACTAGAATCAAATAAACAATACCAGGTGTACTTGAACACAAAGAAAAAGATAAAAACAATACCAAGTGCAATTCACTCAAAACTAAAAGACAAAAAATCGTTCCCTACTTCTAAAATAATAAAACCTAACATAACCATTTAGATTAAAGTGATGCACACTTAATTTTTTTTTTTAAAAAGTGAGATGATATATCACAAGAGATTTAAAACATTTATAAATATAACAATAAATTATGATAATTTGTCATAAATGAAAAATAATCCACATTTAACTTAAAATATTATTATCATTACAGTATTTTAATTAATTTGGAAAAACTTAATTTGAAGGAGAAAATATATTGAAAGTGAAGGGTTTATGATGGAACAAATTCCAAAATATAAGATAAAGTATGATATTTTAACTTAATTATTGTTTTTAGAACAAAAAAGCTGTCAAAGTTATGGAAGAAGACAGAGCATCCACTTCTCTTTTTTCTATACATTTCAGAATTCAGAATTCAGAAAACATAGCTCTCGAAAGAAAAAAACAAATTAGAAAAAACGCATAAAAAATTATCACAAATCAACCATCAGCCATCTTCAACGTATTTTATATAATTATTAGTAGACTTAATGCTTTTCCTTTCCTTCCTTTTCCTTCTCATTTCCTCGTTAATGGCGGATGCGCGCAATTCCTTCTTATAATAATTTGCCGAAACCCCTTTGAACTTTCCTCTTCAAACCTCTAAAACCCACTTACCAAATCGCTCTATCTTTCTGTTTTTCTGGGTTTCTCTTTTTCTGTGTTGAAATGGTTCAGTCGCCACTGAAGCAGCTTGCCACCATCTGCACATCGAGACCTGCTCCATTACCGACCTTCTTCTTTGTCATCATCATCTGTGTTTTGGGTTTTTACACATTTCATTTTTCGACCTCGTCGTCGTTCTCTGTAACTTCAAGTCCGAGAAATTCTGTTCGGTTTCAGCAGCTTCTTCTTTCATCGGGGTCGAACTACACCGTCGCGTCGTATCTCCGGTCCCTTACTCTTCATCCTCATCTAGCCGGAACGGAACCCTCATCGGAAACAGTGCGGTACGTCGAGTCTCACTTCCGCGACCTTGGGCTTGAAACGCACTCTATTCAGTATGATGCTCTGCTCTCTTACCCAAAATCCACTTCTCTGTCGGTTCTATTATCGAATGGAACCGTTGTTAATATTCCGCTATCGGAAAATGTTGAGGGGGTAGTTCAACCCTACCATGCTTATTCGCCGTCTGGTACGGCGTACGGCCCGGCGGTGTTCGTGAACTATGGGCGGGACGAGGACTACCGGGAGTTGGCAAAGATGGGCGTCACCGTCGTGGGATGCATTGCAGTTGCGAGGAAAGGGGAATTTCCGAGGGGGGTGGTGGTGGCGAAGGCGGAGGCTAATGGGGCAAAAGGGGTTCTATTGTATGTTGAGGGCGACGGATTTAGACAGGGCTTTGAGAGAGGGACGGTGATGAGGGGAATTGGGGACCCGCTCAGTCCTGGTTGGGCAGCCGTTGATGGAGCTGAGAGGTTGAATTTGAACGACAGTGAAGTTTTAAAAAGGTTTCCCAAAATTCCGTCTATGCCTTTGTCGGCTGAGTCTGCTGAGATCATTCTGAGTTCACTCGACACTGCTTCCGTACCGCCGGAGTGGCGGACAAGAAAGCCAATCTTGGGTCGGCGGCGGTGGGGCCTGGTGGTCCGATTTTTATCAACTTCACTTACCAGGTTTTGAATTTCAACACTTAAGTCAAAGATGAAAAGTACTGTGTGTTGGGAAATTTTAGCCGTTGTTTGTTTTTTTGTTGTTGAGGCCCAGATATTGAATGCTCTTTCTTTTGACTTTGCTATTCTGTTGTGCCACTTTCCCCCCCTTGAGTTGTAGATTGCTAGTTGTATTTGTTCTATTAGGCGTAGACCTTTACTGATGAGAAGTGACTTTTGCTTTACGGCTGTAAATTATTTGTCGAACTATAACTGTCCCTCGTTGACTAATCTTGACCATAATTGTGGGGATTTGTCTGGTAAAAATTCTAGTACTACACAGGAGTATCTACTTCTTCCATGTCATTTGATGATATATTACTTTGTTTCATGGGTCCCACATAATACTTCATGTGTTTTCTTAATGGTATTCATTGAATGAAGGTGTGAGAAATTTAGAATTTTTCCTATGTTTTTTGCTTCAGCTGGTTGCCATAGGATAGATGTTCTTGTGGACTTTCGTCCTGTCTTACTGAAATTCACCCTCAGGACATAAATTAAATCGAAGGGTAGACATTTTGGGCCTTAAACCTCCCGGTCATTGACAATCTATATCCCAATTGAGTTATGTTTGGCTTAGCGAAAGTTAGATGTTTTGGGAAAAGATGGCAGCAGTCATGTCTTTTGTAGGAATGAAAAATACTTATAGCTAATTAGAAGTACTTTTTTTTCCAAACTTTTCGTGGTGGTTCATTACACAGTCAAGGTTGATGAAGTTTTTGATAGAATTTTTTAAAAAATGTTATAGAAAATGTGATTCATCCAAGAGCACTACTCTTATTTGTCATTCCAACCTCAACTCTTATTCATAAAGGTTAGCAATCCCTATCCCTTGTGAATGAATACAGAACCAAGTTTCCCTATGCTGGTGAGTGTTTCTATGTATATATTTTAGTTGACATTGCACAAGTTGCAAGTAGGTAAAGTTTTGTTAAGACTGTTGCAAGGTCAATATACGAAGAATATGGGTCAACATTGTCGAATCAGTGGGGTTTTGGGTGTATATAACTTATCAGAAATCAAAATTAAAAATATTAGTGTCAATTGGAAACAGAAAGTAAAGCTCCATGCTGCTGAGAGTTCTCTCTCTAATTATCTTTCTAATTGTTCCAATTTTGAAATCAATTCTTGTTGGAGAGCTTTCTTGTAATCATGTTTCAAATTGTGGTTGTTACTGGACTACTGAAGGGGCCTGCAACTTTTCAATTATCAAGGAAAAACTAATGCTTCTTGTCCCCATAAAAATGGACCATGGATAGGAAACCTCGTGGATTTGTATTAAATTTTTAGAGTATTCATTATCATGGCTGTTATTTTTAATAAATACCTATTTTAGTATAATTAGCAAAGCCTCTGATTTTATGCAATGAAAATGAAGAATGCCCAGCATTTTCATACGAGTCTCTGTCCTTGTACTTCTGATTCTTTTCCCAGTTTTTTCCTTTTCCTAACTCTCCGGCCATGTCATTTTTAGGGGGAGAGGAAAGTGGCAACAATTCGTAATGTCATAGCTGTCATAAAAGGGTTGGAAGAGCCTGATCGCTTTGTGCTTATGGGAAATCATAGAGATGCATGGAGTTTTGGTGCTGTTGATCCAAACAGTGGAACTGCAGCCTTACTTGACATTGCACGTCGTTTTTCTCTTTTGAGAAGGTTGGGGTGGAACCCTCGAAGGACAATTCTTCTTTGTAGTTGGGATGCTGAAGAATTTGGTATGGTATGTACTATCAAATCTCCATGTGCATTTTGAATGATTGCTGGTGACTTAACACGCCTTTCCCTCTTTTTCATCATCTCTATGATGGGAGCAGAAGAGGAGAAGGTGCATGAGTAGTCAATTTTCTCCTTTATTTATTCACATGTTTCTCTTTACAATCATTTATTTTTATATATTTGAAGACTCTTTCCTCAAGGTATTTTACAGGTTTAATTTAGTGTTTAAAGACACTTTTTTCTATATTGTAGAAATGCTTGAATACTAGATAGTATTACATCAAGAAGTACTTTCCTAGCTTTGTTTAGTCAAGCTTCTTTAAATTAGATTTTGCTGCTTGCAGATTGGATCTACTGAGTGGGTTGAGCAAAATATTGTGAATCTTGGAACCAAAGCTGTGGCCTACCTTAATGTAGATTGTGCAGTTCAGGGACCAGGGTTTTTTGCTGGTGCAACTCCTCAGCTAGACGATCTCCTCCATGATGTTACTGCTCAGGTATACACATAAAGGAATTATCGTTTGGTAGATAAATTGTTTCCATACCAACCAATCAACTATTTTTGGGTTTACACTCTGGAAAATCAAAGCAATTGTCATTAATAGTATAAACTAACTTAGATCTGTTGAATTTTCAGATTTTTTTTTAAAAGAAAAGTTCATTGTTTTATTTATTATTTCGACTTGCTTCACCCATGTGTTGTATGGCACACATTTTTTTAAAGACTTGCTGATATCAGGTCCAGGATCCTGATGTGAAAGGTGCAACTGTGCATGACACATGGACAGCCGAAAATGGAATCGGGAATGTAAGACCATACTATCTTAATCTGTTATTAATATCAATCATTGTAGTACCGCTGGCTTTTCCATACTGCTTGCATCCCTTCTGTTGTATGACTATGAAGTGATTAACTAGTCTACATGCTGTTAATCACCTGTGATATCTGGGGCTCGATGAGGGAGCTAAGGATATGCCAACCCAGTTGAGATTTTTGGGTGCGCCTATTGATCCCTCGAAATCAATTTCCTTGAAAAAGAAAAAAATTCTATAGGCTGACTCTATTTCTGCTGCTCAAGGCTTTCCTCAAATAATAGTAGATGACAAACTAAACATTTGAAATATAAAATATAATCTCAAGCTTTTGGATGAAGTTTAAAAGATGAGTATTACTAAATGCTGTCATGAAGTTAAGAATCCTGTGTTTTAAAGATAATAAGTTGTGAATTCTCTGTTTATTGTTTGATCGCGATTGTTCGTGGCTAGTTTGCAGATTGAAAGACTAGGTGCGGTGAATTCTGATTTTGCTGCATTTGTGCAACATGCAGGAGTTCCATCTGTTGATGTGTATTATGGTAGAGGTACATTACACTTGCCTTATATGCTAGGAGACTAGGAGTTATATCGTTATTTGAAACAGAAGTGAGATTCACAAATTACAGTTGCCAAAAATGATTTGTCCCATGCTTATTGTTGCATTTATTATTGTCTTGGTCACGTAGCTTTTCCTAGGTCTTTGTCCCATGCTTATTGTTGCTTTTATTTTGTCCTGGTCACATAGCTTTTCCTAGGTCTTTGTAGTTTGGTATGGTGTGCATATTTTATTGGAGGACAACCCTAAGGAGAGTGTTTTACGACAGGTTAGTGAACAGTTTTGGTCTTAGGGGTTTGATATAGTGTACATGTTCTATTGGACGTTTTGTTTCAGCTTAAGAGGAGTGTTCTTAGTAGGGTTGCTTTTTCTGCCGGTATATTTGACTTGAGAAAAATAGGAAAAACTTTAAAGCCAGAGACATAATGGGGGAGGTCTGGTCTTTGGTTAGATTCAATACCATTTTCTTGGTGTCGGTTGCTAGATATTTTTGTAATTATCAGTCTTCCTATTTTGAGTAGTTAGAGTCTTTGTTTTCTATGGGTAAAGCCTTTTTGTCTTGTCTCCTATTGACTTGGTATTTTTTTTTATTGTGTGGTCGAAGTGGTCGTATATCCTTTTATTCTCGCTATGGAAGTATGTTTTTTCATGCTTCTTGTTCAAGTAACGAAACATGGCTTTTCATTGTTAAAGAAAGCTCATTGTAATGTTGTCTCTGTTTTGTGACAAGCTTCTTTTCTTACTCAGATTTTCCTGTCTACCATACTGCCTTCGACACCTATGATTGGATGGCAAATTATGGAGACCCATTGTTTCATCGACATGTGACTGGTTAGATTCTTCTTTAAATTGACAATCAACTTTTCTATTTTTATTCATTTATTCGTGGTCTTTTATTGTTGTGAAACCAACTTACACCAAAGATAACAGAAGAAATTCGCCTTTGATTGCACACTTTATCTAAAAGTAAATGGCTATTTTTCTGATGCCTTAATCTGTGTATAATTGTCTTCTCTCACTTTTTCGTTCAGTTGGTAGCATTTGGGGACTACTAGCTCTTCGACTTTCTGACGATTTAATTCTCCCTTTCAGTTACATCTCCTATGCGAATCAGTTACAGGTGCCCTTACACCGATACTTTTGTTCTTTGTTCAAACTGTTGAAGAAAGTTCAGGGATTAAAATCAAAATTTCAGATATTTGGGTAGCTAAAATAGAACTTGGATAAAAATTCAGGGAGCAATGGCAGATTTTAACTCACCTTAATGAAGGCATTGTGGTTGGAAGCACGACGTTATGTTTTTAGTTGTAGCATTCATTGCTTATAAAATGTTGTCAATTCTCTTTCAACACAGGCATACAAAGACACACTGAACCATCTTTTAGATGGGAGCGTTTCATTGCATTCCTTATCATCATCCATCGAAGAACTCAAATTTGCTGCCCAAGAAATTGAGAATGAAGCAAAGGTAAGATCACAAAAAGAAACAGAACTTGGGATGAGGCATCTAATATGTTTGATGTGTTTATACTTACGTTCTAACAACCATTCTATATTATATTGTGAATGCAGAGATTGAGAGAGCAAGAAGCTTCTAGTGATGTGGCATTGTTTCAAAAGCGAGCATTAAATGATCGTTTGATGCTTGCAGAAAGAGGCTTCTTAGATGTAGATGGGCTTCGGGGTCATCCGTGGTTCAAGCATCTTGTAAGTGTTTCATTTCTTCAAAGTATTGCCACATATGATTGTGTGGGGGACTGACTATCTGCGACAATGTAAGATTACAAACCTGGGGAGAGCTCAACGATCCTGAGCATGTTAAAGGGATTGTTTTATTTTTCCTTGTTTGTGAATGAACCCCTCTTGCCTAGACCCTTTAGTTCCATGGATCTTTAACCCTTTGGTCTGTTGTCCAAGAGAGCAGAGAAGCTTAACGTAACAACAACCGAAATGTATTGAAATATAAAAGATATTGATTCAGAACTACAAGATAAATCGAGGTTAGAGGTTGGTTAGAGGTTTTTGGGTCTTCTGTCTTGAGATATCTCACAGGTCCTAATTCTCAATTTCCTCACCAAAATAATGTCTTTCTCCTTCCCCCTCCCTCTATTTATAATCAAACATCCTAACACACTTCCTATCTAATTGCTTAATTCACTTCTCTAGATTAAAGTGGTTTTCTGATAATTGTAAATAACTGATTTGTCTACCTTCATATGTGCAAAAGGAATCAGCCATTGCCAATCTATCTTTGTCTATTATTTAATCATTGCCAATCTATCTCCATGCAGGTTTATGGGCCTCTGAGCAACTACGAAAGTGCACTGGTTTACTTCCCAGGTATTGCAGACGCAGTTTCCGAATCCAAGGAAATAAACAAAAGGGAATTGGAGGAGCTAATTCAGCATGAGATTTGGAGAGTGGCTAGAGCCATTAGAAGGGCTGCTGCAGCACTTAAAGGTGAACTCTCGTGAACAAAAGATAAGGCACCTAAAATTTTACAGCGTCTAAAAATTTACACATGGGGAATGAGGACGACAATCACACGTCATCGTAAGCTGTTTACGATCACTCGGTTTATTTCGCTGTATCATGTGAGCTCACCCTCATAGTAAATACTTATGCAAGGATGGATGAAATTATAACTACGTCTAAGCAAAAGATAATTTCCTTGAATCTTAACTAATTGTACTGTTTTGTGAACTGGCTATATATTGGTCTGTTTGTTCTTAAGTAGATTTTATTTTAGATCTTACGAGGGAGAGCAGCTGACTGGGTTATCTTGTATTAGCCTTGGGGGCCTCTTTTATGAAGATAAATTACAAATTGCAGAGGGTAGTTACTTGAATTTATTATTTGGTAGATTTGATACCTCTTTATTATTTATTTTTATTGTTGATTAATCACAAGATATAATAGAAAAGCCTTTCAAGGAATATACTTGAACTTCTGATCTGACGTTTTTTTTTTGTACAACATGTTGGAGTATTTGTTATTTGACGTTTTTTAGCAAAGCACGAAGATCTTTCCAACCCTACATGTATCATTTAATGTGATATCTCACAAACATTTTCATATGAAATAATATACACGACAGTGTAGTTTGACAGTGAGTGGTAAAAATCTTAAAATCATACTAAGATCAAGGAGCAGATTTTGGTATAATACTTGAAATCAGACTAAGATCAAGGAACAGATTTAGGTGATGTTTGGTTCTAATGGTCGGAAAAGATACATATTGTGAGAAAAGTCATTTTATCCATAGAAATCAAATCCTTCACCACACCCCATCAGATGTTAAAATAGTCTATCGAGGTTCAAGAGGGAAGGTTTCAAGGAAAATAATATGTTTGAGGGAGAAAAATTGTAGAGGAATTATGTCAATGGAAATTAGTTCATGGAAGGTAAATTATAGCTATGGTTTTGAAACAATTTCGAAAAATATTGGTTTGAAAGAATAGTTGTAAATATAGTAATTATATTTAAAATTTTAGTATATATAACACCATTTTATTTTAAAAATTTGCCAACATAACAAAAACAATTAAAATCAACCAACGATATAAATTGTTACAAATATTAGTCTATTATCGATACATTATACGATAAATTTTGTTATGTTTATAAATTTTTAAAATTATTGTTATATACTTAATTAAAATTCATAAAATTACCCAAATGTTTCATAGTTGGATCGAGTATAAAAGTTGATTAACAATTAGGTTGAATCTAAAAAAATGCTGGAGGTGAACCGAACTCAACTCATCCAAGGAATGCAGAAGTAATTAGTGTAACTTAGTCAAGGGTAATTTCGAAATATATATAAAAAACAAAGGATGATAATGGAACAAGCGATGGGGACATTATTTGTAATTTAGAGTATCTTAAACATTCGAAATGATATTCCCGCCTTCGTGTTTCCATCTTCTTTCACAAAAGTAAGAAATACCGATCGATTGTTTCAAGCTTAAATTCAATTTGAGCATTTGGAAGTGAAGAAAAGAAGAAGATCAATGGAGGAATTGATCTCGAACTTCAGCAAAACTCTAGCGCCCTTTTGCAATCATCTCCAAAACACCAGCGATGCCCTCAAGCATTCCATGGATCGCCGCCCCATTCCTCTCGGTGAATATCATCTCCATCTTTTCCTTTTCATTGTATCTTCTCATTTTCTATTCTCTATGCTGGTACGGACGGAGTTGGATGAAAATTTTGTACAATCATTGAATCATAGACTAGTTAATCGCATCTGGCTGTCTTTTTCGTTCGTAAATTTGCTTGTCTTTTGTTTTGATGAATTGGACGGAAATTTGAGTTTGTCGATAAGTTAGGGGACTGGAATTATTTTGATTTTTTCTTCTTCTAATATTCTACAGATTCGGCATCATCGACCTTTATACAATCTCTCAACCGCCGTGTGTCGGCTGTTAACGTTGATCTCAACTTTCTTGAATCAATGTCCTTAGAAACTGTATCCTTCGAGGAGCTTTTAGGTCATGTTAGTGAAGTTTATAAGAAGAACGAAACTGATCTTTTGGAGCTACAGAAGCAGCTCAAGGGTGTTGGATATGTACCAGGTGAATTACATTGGATTCCTGCTTTCTTGAATGTGGAGTTGGTATAACATGTGGTGTAGCTAGGATACACGTTTCTTAATTTTGTAAATTCTCAACTTCAGTTATGATTCTTTCGATAAACATAAAATAATGAGTAAATAATGGCTGTTGCTTCTGTTAATGCTGTATCATCTCTCTTTTTGCCTTAGAGTTTGAGGTTGATGAAGATGACGAAATTCTTAACAATGTATCAACGCCTGGGTTGCATTTTGAGCTTTCAAGTTCCATGGATGGATTGAACGTACCGTCTTCTTACCAGAAATCAGTCTCCACGACAGGACTTGCCAAGCATAGCTTCGAAGATGATATACTGTATCCTTCCTTCCCTCATCGCTTGTTATGTGTTGCATCTTATCTTATTGTTCATAGAGACGAGTAAAGGATGAAAAATTTAAGAAATGAGGACTTTTTCCAGAAATTCTTAAAAGAAAAAAACATTTTTTTCGTTGGATAGGTATTAAATGATGAATACCTACTGATTATATGATTATCTTGCACTCTCAATGGAGTTCTTAATTCTTGTCGCTTTCAGACTCGACGACTCTTTAAGCTTACAAAATGCTGGGCTTTCCGATGTTTGTCTTGCCACTCTAGCAACCGAAGGTCAGAAGACTACAATTGTCACTTGCCTTTATAATATGCTATCTTTCAGAATATGCATGAGGCATAGCTGTTACGATTATCAGTATTTTGAATATATTTGAACCTCGAGTTTTTATTATTTATCGGTTGTTGGGAGCGTTCTTATTTTCTCACTGAGATTATTTATAATTTTTTAACAACTGACTTCAAATATTTTGCGTTTATAGGCAACTCTACGTTCAGTGACCCATACCAGGATTTGCATACACCAAAAAAGTAGGTTTCAATATCCAAGCTCGTATCAATTATGCAATGTTTTCAGAAGATTGGCTGATGACATTTTTTCCTTTTAGATTCTTAGAGAAACCACTTGGCTCAAATTTTCCATGCCAATCTGCAGCACAAACTGTGGGAGCCCCTGAAGGTAGAAAGTTCATAGATTGCCATCGTACACACTATTAGTTGAAGAACCTCGTCTTACTACAAATATCAAGATATGTATGCTCATTACTTGAGAATTCATTGGACGCAGGGGAAGGTGAAGATCACTTGACATTTGAAGAAGCCATTTCACCTCTAATTACGCTATCAAAGGACGATTTTGAAAGCCTCCCATCATATATGAAGGGCCTAGCATCATGGGAGGTAAGACATTTTAATAGTTCTAGTTGATTTTATTCTTTAGTGCTTGTTGAGTTGCCATTATTTATCCATGTCTTGGTTAACGTGACGGTTCGGTCCGACCCTTCCTAACAAGCCGAAGAGTCATTACCAACAAAGGCATGATGAAGCTCATACTTTTTCCTCCTACTCCTAGTACACGCGTTGGTTCTTCGACTCCTGTGCTATTACATTTGTTGTTCATGTGCTCCCAATTAGAATGGTCGTTAATGATTTGGTAGAAATGTATGTTTCCCTCATAATGAATTTGTATAGAGCTCTATTCATCTCTAATGTTATCTTATTTCCAAAGAAGTTCTTGGGTAGGTTTTTAGCTGTACGGCTGGTTTTCAAAAGGGTAACAACCATAGACACAAGATCCTTTTGATACGGAGATTTTTGTTCTTTCTTTGAGCATATCCTAGAGAGCATATAATGGCCGGTGGTCAACTTCTACCGGGAAATTATTCTTACCTTTCAAGTCATCTACTTGATACATCATTGGAGGTGATGTTGAAAACCGTTTTGGTATTGGGGTAATAGTCAAATTAGATACTGTATGGGAGTTCATATTTAGTGGCATGAGAAAACATTTTGCCAAGTAATGATGTTCTGCTAATGGAGGTTATAAATTTATAAGTGCTTTACCTATATCTTGCAAGAGTTATTTTTTTCTTTCATCAATTCTACTTCGTTGAAGAGTGTCATTGCAAGAACGTCAGCTCTTTGGTAGTCACCTATCATGATTCCTTGTTTTGAAGCACTACGATTGCCGGAACATATCACATCATGATCCCATACCCCTCCAAGCCCTTGATTTAGATTCTAAGGATGCTTCCTGTTAATTTGTATGATATCAACATTTGTTACATATACATTTACATCTTAGGAATCCAATTTGTCCAGGACCTCATCGTGGCTGCTGAGAAAATCAATTCATGCTTGGGGATAAAAGGCAAGGGAAAAAACTATATCCTTCAAGACGAAATTTCAACTTTGGACCTTGGTAATATACACGAACTGTAATTCACCCTTTAATGCATTTACTTAACGGATGAAACCACCCTAAAATCCTTGATTATTATTAATAAGTAATAATGATGCTATGATATGTTTGTAGGTCCCAAAGCAAGGTCTTTTCTGCTTCTACTTGTGCGAATGAAGCGAATGGTTGTTGAAACGATTGAGGGTCAAATATCTTATAGAGTTCTATAGAGTGAATGAATTTGTCCTTCAATTTGATGAGATTGGATATCCTACACAGGTTCGCTCCTTGCATATATATCAATATCAGTACTTGAAATAAATTTTATTCTATGAATATGAATATGTTCCTTTTGCATATAACATTCCACCTCTAGAATAATAAAAAGTCACATCAATTACGGTTATGTTAAGCTCGCTTTAGCTTTTTTGTAGTGCTTAAGATGATTTTATTTTTCAAACAGAATAGTTCTCTCTTGATTGTTCTTATCAAATAATATTATTTGTTTTTATACGTTGAATTGTGTGATTAGATTATTTGAATAGGCTATTCCGTTGTTCCTTCGCCGCTGTATTTAGATGCTATTGTAGATCATAACATCGTTCGTTGTTGTCAATCACTACCACTATGTGTCATCCCTTTGGTGGAGGTGAAAGTGTGGGATCGATGACATTTGATGAAGTTAATCAAATTTCATATTTCAAATTTCAAATTTATGACCCACGATTTCTTGTCCCCTCCACATATGAGATTATGAACCATTTGAAAGATGATAAAAAGCAAATATAACAATTACATTAGTTAACATTTAAAATGATTATAAATATAATAAAATCGATTAAAGTCTATAAATAATGGAACTATATTGGTTTGTAACATTTCTAGTTTATTATTGTATCTAGTACGGATCATTATAATTACCTTATTAATATTCTCTTGCTTACATTTTCATATTGTTACACATTTTTTCTTTTATTGAAATACAAACATCTATTTAAATTGTTTGATTACACAGAACTTTTGACGTCCCAACTATTGAGACTATTGAAAAATAGTTCATATGCTTAATTGTGTAATAAATTCTAATAGGTTCTGAATTTTGAATTATCAAATAGAATCAACCATAAACATTAATTTCTTTTTATAACTACATGATTTTTTTTCATCACATTAAATTTCCAAATTAGTTAGAAACAGATCTGAAGGGGAAGAAAGACGAACTAATCCACGGATTTTAGAAACGGTCAAATAAGTTGCACTTACCTAACAAAAAATTAAAAGTGCAATGACCAATTAGACATTTTGAAAATATAGAAACAGTTGTTGCACATAAAATCAGGGAAACCTTAAGTGCTCCTGACCAACACAACAAAGAATGTATCTCAGAAAATTGTTCGTTCTTTGACACCTAACAAATTCGTTTCTTTCTTGAAATAATTTAATTGATTTTGAAGAAAGATGAGATTGGAATGCACTCAAATAAATACTGTACTCACCTTAAAGAAACGCAAAGGACATGACTAACTCAGGTGAAAATCTGAGACTCTTGAAATGGCTAATTTGTAAAATGCCCTTTTTTGAAGAGAACAAATGAAAAAATAAAAAACGAAAGACAATTAGTTGGAAAGGTTTTCATTAGTAACATTAAAATGGGGTCTCCCATATTGGAGAAAATAAAGGAGTTATATACTACACTGCAGTGCTGATGATGTACATAAAAGATCAGAAAGTTTTTCCCAAACTCATCTCATCACCTAAGGAAGCCACCACCACCACCACCAAAATAGGGTAATAAGGTAAAAATAATGAATGAGACAAAAACACTGCCAACTATAAACTCAATATACATCCCCTCAGATGGAAAAAGGAAAGAAAAGAAAAAGGAAGAAAGGGAAGTTGCTTATGTACCTGGTAAATTACACTAAGACCTTCATAACCCACCAAACTTATAGAAAAGCTGAAGCTTTAATGAGTTCATTAGAAAAAAAAAACACAATGGCAGAGCCCCAGATGGAAGAATTGAACAGTAAAATGCCCGAGGAAAAACTAACCTCCCCCGCTCGATTTTAAACGAAAAAGGGAAAAGGAAAACAAAAACTATATCACTGAATTCCTATAACTACACACTAGAGAGTAACTTCAATAGGAGCTTTGTTTCTTCGTACGCACCTCTCATTTGCATATTCTACATTTCTTCCATATTCGACGAAGTGGGGACTTCATATGGCTCAAGTATTGGTAGAAGATGGCTATATGTTCAGTTGTATATTTTAACAGGTTTCTCATATGTGGCACGGTTCTGCAAAACATTTACGATAACCGCGTCACAGTATAATCTTTATACGTAAATATAACTTATAATTACAACTTATATTTGTTCTGTACTACGACATTCTTCTTCTACATTCAGCCATGAGCGAAAACTGAAACAAGGTTAGCATAAAGATGGTTAAAGACACTCACATGATTGACAGCATAAGACCTCTTGGGAGTGGTGTCTGAATGCTCCAACCCAAGGTACTGTTCCCAAGCACCATAAATGTCTCTCCTCTGCGTAGTACATTGGTACAGATTCAATACAATCAGTTCATTTAGTTAGGACGAACATATTAATAACAAGAGTAACAGTTCATGATAAAAGTTTTGAAGGTGGCACCAAACAATCAGTTCATGGTTTATCGTTAAAAGGGGGAAATACCTGAAAACGATTGGAGACGATGTCAGAATCCTGCAGATATTCTGGCCGCCCCAGGGAGAAAAATGCAAACTTCCACTGGGGAAATAAAGTTGGAGAAGAAAAAAGAATTATGGCACCAAAATCAATTGCATTGGAAAAGTCAAGTCAATCAACAGCAAAATGCAGGTTGAAGAGCCAACCTTTGAGAACTCTTCATCTGGAACTTGAAGTTTCTTCTGAATGCGAACTTTTACATCAGCCAAGGTCTCACCTTCATGAATAACCAAGAAAAACGGTTCTCCAAAGTTTTGTACTTGCTGTTGAACAAACAATGTATTATAAAAGGTATGATATAAGAAAGCTTTACGAAGTTGTAATATCAAATTGCTGAAAGCAATTTTGAAAAACTCAAAATGACTTCATACCATTTGGTTTTGTGCCGTTTCTTTGCTGAAGTGGTATACATGAATCAAACGGTCCTGAGGACCAAGGTTTTTCTCTTCTTCAGGGATCTGATATTCACATCAGAAATAATAGTGTTGGCAACAAGTTTAACAATAATAATAACAAACCGTGCAATTTCATTATCTTCTGGTTAAAGGGAATCCGCATGACTGCAAATCACCAAAAACCCTCAACAAAGGGTATTGTATGTCCGACATCAAACCATTTGGAGTAAAAAAAAAACAATAATTAAAGTAATTATCATGGTGGAAACACTTGCCTCCTCCACACGCAGTGTCCAGTATTGGTCATTTATATTCTCAATTCTTTCATTTTGTGGAAAGATCTGTGAAATGGAATCATAGTTACAATTAAAACCATGGGGGGGAAAAAGTATAACCAAGGCCCTAAATAACATCAACTTCAGACTAATTACATGAAGATCTCATAAGAACTGAATCCAAGAGAAACTATCAAATTCCAAGTCAAGCATATCATTACCTTGTAAATCTTATGATAGAAAACTTCAAGCAATCTAAGTTCCGCATCTGGATGAGACAACTCAACCTGTTTAAGGTGTACTAAAATAAGATCACTGGCGAAAGTGAAGGATTGTAAATGAATCGGTCATAATAAGAACAAGATGGTGTCTTCTTCCGATCATAACTGTGATCTTCATGCTTCTATAAGTGATAATTGAAAGCAGTCCATACCTTTGTTTTAAGTAAATTAATAACATCGCCAACGGTACTCTGTTTAGGTAATCTAATATTGTGAATAACCACCTGAAACAATATAAACAAATTTGTTCAAAGCCTGATGACAACCTAAAAAAGGAAATTGGTGCCACAAAAAATTCGCACCTCATCTTTTGTGGCATGATGAAAAGCAACCTTCAGATTTTTGAGACCTTGCAATTCCGGGAGGGGAATGTCCAAGACTTCATAATACAATATATCAGACATCTGCCAACATGTAACCCAAATTTTAGCCCCAAATCATGCAATTAGGCATAGAAGAGTAAGGAGTTAAAATAAAGAAAAAACTACCTGGTTATAATGCACCAACATATCTGACAAATGATCTACCCCTCGATATTTAATAGGCTGTGGCTTAGGTTGCTGAGAATAGCAGTTATGTGCAGTCAATCTGATTTTGGATGGATCGTCCAGTCCAATTCGTTGTGCCACCTTTTCAACAACATCATCATAAGTATGAACTTTCGACCTATAGAAAGAGAAGTTGCACATTAGACTGAGTCAACATCAAAGAATCTCAATTGAAACTACAAAATTTCAAGTGGAATTACTTACAGCTCTAAGCAAAAGTCATCCTCCTTGGGTTTTTCAAGAGTTCGAAAATGAACAACCTAGAATGCAGAAAACCGCATACAAGCATCAACCAATGCATATCACCATCATTTTACAAATCAATCTCAAGCAACTACAGTTGCACATAGTACAGGCAAACAAAAGCAACAGCAACACTTACATAGAATTGACATATATATTTCAACCAATCTAAAGGATCATTCTCTCCTCAATTTGTGCAAAGAAACTATTCTAAGAGATAGCACAAACTAATAGTTGATGTAGCACATACTATTTGAAGGCTATTTTTGCAATTGTGTTTCTAGAAATAGAAACGTTTCATTGATACAATGACATAAAGGACAAAGCCCAAAGACACTCAAAGGTAACTATAGGGAAGAACACAGGGCAGGATTGATTTTAGATCAAAATCCCAATTCTTTGGAGGTTAATTGCACACAGATTCAAGTTCCTTCTCTTTCAACCAGATCAGTTCCTCAGAGATCCATCAGTGCCAATAATCAGCATTATAACCATGAGAAGGAGGCCCATATACCGTCTAAATCCAAAGGGAAAAACCATCAGCCAAAATTGTGTGAATGGAAACAGTGTATCTACCATGTATAACCTCCTAGATAGTGAAATCAGGTGCCCTCCATAGGATAAGAATGCATTCAGAAGAGTCAATAGCGTCAAGAGCAGCCCATAAGAGAGTCAATGCCATCTAACTTTGTTTCCTGAACAAGCATCAGAAGTGCATCGCAAACTTTGTCCCAGCTAATAACAGGCCCATCATTGAGAGCAGGAGCAAAACCAGGTGTAAGCAAAGGCGGTGGATTAGGTGGTGAAAATGGCTAGAGCATTGGTGTCCCATTTTTTGCAATTTTATTTTAGTTAGGAAATAAACAGAAATATGAACTTAAATTTTTTTTGACATCAATGCTCTACTCAAGAAAATCAATACATCCTCGAACTAAGAGAAAATGTTTTAATTGGTTGTTAGTTAGCCTACATCCTCTATAAATAAGAGATTGCTCGTCTGTATCGACACTTTTAATAACACAGTTTTACAATCACAAATAACAAGAGCAAATGATGTAATTAAGTTGAGGATTAAATTCCTTTTTAGTTAAATATCCTCTTGGGTAAAAGATTAAGTTGTGTGCTCTGTTTTGTTTTGTTTCGTTTCCTCTGCTTTTTATTGGTCAGTGACTCCGTTTTTTGCACATTCTAATTTTTAAGTTTTAGTTAATTTGTTTAGTTAATTAAATTGTTTTAATTAGTTCGTTTAAATCTTTCAGACTGGTTTGTAGCCTTTAAATACAGGTCCCTACCTAGGTTGTAATTGTGTCCAAGAAATTAGAAATTAGTTTTACACTAGCAAAACTACTTGTGGAAATGAAAGGCTAAGTAGACGGATGAAGATAAGACTTAAAACTTTGGCATCTTTTGAAGCAAACGCTTCAACTTTAAGAGAACCACAGGATGATCTACATTTGAAACAAAGATCGCCCAGAGCCAAAACTCCTAAATTAGACCATTATAAATTATTCTGGCATTTGTTTCTGATGCTGGAATAATTTTACTCAATTGATGAAAACCACGCACATCAATCAAGAAAGAAATTTTCCTTTATCCTGGCATTGAAGAAAAAGAAGAGAGATAATTACTATCACTAGGTCTCTTTGAAATCCCCCAAAACAGAAACGTCTTTCTGTTAAAAAAATTAAACTGATTTTTCTCTTTGAATAATGAACCAATGGCCACTTCAAAAAGTTTACTTGTGATTCATTATTAGAGTCATAAAAAACATTCATTGAAGACTGACGTTTTGAATGACCATCGGATGAGTTAAGAAATTGAAAACCATGGAATAGGAAATACTCGCAGTTTGATTTTGCCTCTCAAGTCTTCAAAGCAACAATTGATCTTGAAGGTTAATATAAAGCTTATAAATAAGGTGTTGGTTTTTTTCCCAACTATTTTGAATAGTTTTCATTTTCCAGTGGATTAGATTAAACGTATAGATATTATGTCCGAGTCAATCATATGGGTGTATGATGTTGATGTTTCACTAAATTTATCTTCGCTTGTACTGTTTCTTAACACACACACACACATAAGAAAGCCAAAAAAAAAAAAAAAACTGTCTGTGAACAGACCAAAATGCTGTAAGCATATCGGGTGTCCTATTTGACTAATCCTACAAGACAAGTAATTTAACTTAGCATTTCTTGTCATGAAAAAGCCTAATGTTTTTTTTCTTTGTAATAGACTACTGATGGCAATGCCAACCATCCAGGATTTGTACCTGACGATTATGTACATACTCCAAAAAAGATGGAACATCGGGGTATCTGCATTCTTCACTATCAATGGGGGATTTCTGAAAGCAAATAATGTCCCCGTCCTCAATCTGAAAAGGAGAAAAAAAAACAAGCAAACAAAGGATGTCAGATGAGGGACAATTACATGAGAAAAAACAATAATATGAGCATAAGCTAACACCTACCTGACTTAGTCGAAATGAAGTCCTTTTATCTAGATGTTCACACATGACACAAGGCTCAAACTTTATTTCCTGAAGATCAACAAATGAACTTATGATTAAGAATGATTTATAGATGAATGTGGTCACCTGGAACCAAAATGTGAGGAAAGAAAAAGCAGAACGTATCATGAATATACCTCAAAAAGTTCAATCTCTTGATCAGGATCAAAGCCTGCCATTTTATTCAATTTTTCCAAAATCTCAATAGGCTTTGTTGAACTCTTCACAAAAAGCCTACCTACGTATCTGGCATGAGAAAAGGCATGTGAAAATGTCATTATCCAGAATCCGAAGTTAACAATAATCCATTCATGGGTAGGCATAACGTATACCTCAGCTCTCCTTTCTCAGGGTCATAAAGCTTGAAGAAAAGAAGGATATCATCTTTATTTTTCTCAGGTGGAACAATAGGATGTAGATCCTGAAGCATGAAATTAAATTATTGAAGGTTTGGCATAGGATGTGCACACAGGTATCTCCAGCCCCCGGAAGAAAAGGTTGAGATTTTCTGACACATAACTCGGCAATTCATATAATTGGAAAATTAAAAGTCACATCTAACATCCACAAAGACGGGTGGTAACAAAAAATTGAAATTATAACCACGACCACATAACTTATTCCATGAGTAACAGTTTTCTGTAAGCTAAACAGCATTGGATAATAAAAGGACATGACTGGCAAATTAAGCAAGCAAAACGAATTTTTTTAAACCATTTTATAAAATACTAAGGTGATGTAGTTTGCAATTTACAAATGAGTGCTAAGTAATATGAGTCATACGTGAAGCTAAGTCAAACAAGAAGTATCTGAACCAAAGGTCTAAAAGACGGGGTACCAGGTATAATCCACCGTCCAACAAAAAAAGATACATGTGAAAGAACTGTTACCAATCCAAGCTCTACTTCCAAAAACAACTTCAGTTCCGCATTATTTGCCTTGTTGGATGCTTCTCTCAGCTGCCCAACCTGCAAAGGTGAAATTTACCCATTAGCCTAAACTGAGTTTGTGTTAGATAAGAAGTCTTAAATCACCAATCGACCCAAAAGCTTAAGCTAGTGGACGAGGGTAAATTTAATGTAATATCTAACACTCCCCACATTTGTGGGCTTGAAATATTAAGAAAGATCTAACAAGTGGATCAATATTAATTGGGGAGGAAATTAACATTGCAGTGACTTAAATACATGACCTCCTTAGACCACCAGCTCTTGTACCATCTTAAATCACCAATAGACACAAATGCTTAGGCTAATGGGTGAGGATAAATTTAATATAATATTTATAACAAGAACTATCAGCAAACTATAATGGCCAAGTACAGCAAAAATTGCAGAAAATTCGAGGAAAATATACAAGTAGAAAAGATGTCAATCTATTGCTAACCAATCACATAACAGAAACATTCCTCAAGTGAAATAATGCATTAGAAGAAACATGATTAAATAGACTCAAATATATATAAAATAATCCTGCACTTCATTTAATTATTTTACCATTGTTACATTAAAATTTATAACAGGCAAAATAACAAACCAAGATATAAGATGCTGAATAGAGATTACAAGATGGTGAAAATGGGTCAATGGCAATGAATTGTCTTGTTATATAAAAGAACCAAACGGTATGCATGTGACTACCAAATACAATTCTGAGATCTTGAAAAAAGAATATAAGAATAGAGAAAATAATTACAGATTGTGCTTCTTCTTGTGGAGTCAATGGCCGATTAGGGCGATACGTGTGATTTTGCCTCTTTGCCCAAATCCAAAACCGCTGAAATTGCACTGGTATGCCATACTCCTTGGCAACCTCCTCCTGCAAAACACCACAAATCAAAATGGGAAAAGCAAAGTGCTGCCACTTATGTTCACGACACCCAGTCCATCTTAATTGATGGAAGAAATATTTCAGATGCTATTCTGATTTCCTCAGAAGAAGTCCTTTAAACAGGGAGGGGGGTGGATGGTTGGATCAAGTTGATAGAACCCTTGGTATTGTAAGGATGGATGAAGGAAAGAATCAGTTTGGTCTTTGAAGGTGGGGGGGTAATTTTTCGACAGCATATCCCCCCACCCCCCATTAATGCCATTTGAACAAGTTCAAATGCCCCAAGAAAGCAAGGGAAGGTTATTTTTGTGTGTGCATGTTGGCTCATTGAGGCTTAAATATGACGAAGATACTACGAAGAAAGGGTGAAAAGTGGGTTCTCTTGCGTTTAGCTTGTATCTTCCATCTTTTCTTCTCAAATATATTTTGTTTTTTATTAAAAAAATAACTAAATAATTAAAAAGAAAAATATATTCAAAGAATACAAACTCCTAAAAGAGTAAAACATAAACATAGGAAAACAGTAAGGTCAAAATTTAAAAATAATAATACAACCACCACTAATAAACCTTCAACTCAGCTGAATCAATTGATCATTCACAACATCTTTCTTATCCTAAAAAATTCATTGATGAAACAGCAAAATTATACGAGCATGAAAGACACAATTAGTCTCAAATAACAAGTTCTGATCCTCCACCAAGCAAAACAAAATAAAAGGTAAAAAAGCAAAAGGCATTCTATTAATCACAGAAGGATAATGATTACAAAAATGAACAGACAAACTTGGAGACAAAACCAAACAAGGAAGCATTGTGAGTAATAAACTTGAACTAGTTTTAAGGCATGGAAAACCAAAGACCCCGAACCAAAAACCACTATCTAAATTAAAAAATGAATGGCCAAAACACAATTTTATTTTCCTTCTCACCGAAGAGAAAAGTTTATAGGACCATAAGCATTAACTTGCAACATTGAGGTTTCTGACAATGTCAATTTCCAAAAGTCCGTGTACCTTGAAAAGATTAAAAGGTACTTGTTTCTGAATACGGAAACTGCGAACTTTGTCATGATCAACAAGATCGAAGTATATATCCTTCCCTATTTGTTCTTGAAGGTCCACATCTCGTGCAACCTACCAGCAAACATCAATTTTCTTAGGCACAAATTGTTCAGACCACTAGGGTCTATAATAAACTAACCCAAATAAATAAATAAAATAAAAATTCATAATTAAGGGTGCTTAAGCAATATAATTTGACATTAACAATTATTAAGAAATTAATTCCCAAATCAGTGAACACAAAATCTTGATCTCATGAACTGGAAGGTTTCTTATTTTACAGTTCAGCAATCGATTATTATAGGTCCAACCCTTGAAGGATATAAATAACCAAGCATGAAAGAAAGTGAGAGAAGCTGCAACCTTGATAATTGCATAGAGATGGGCCTGAGCTTTATATTTTCTCTTGTCTTCCTTCTCCTCCTGCTCTTTCTTTAACCTTATCTGCATGGTGTCAAGAAAAGTCAGCCAGCTTCTATATAGATCCACACTTGATCAGAAAGCAAGAAGAAATAATATAAATAAAGAAAACTACCCTAAGGTGTTCAGCTATGTCTTTCTCATCCACATTGCAAATTATTTTGTCCTTGTCACTTTCACGGATGTACACAAGCATATATGCATTAGAATATTTGGTGAACTTGAAGGGAGTATTGTTGAAACCAGGGTTGGTCTGCGGCAACTGTCAAACATTGAAGTGCGTGCATATTAAAACCAGGTTGGTATACAAAGTGGGCAAATAGGTAAAAAACTAATTTAAGGATAACAGATCTTTCATTAAGCAAGTTGTATTACCTCTTCCTCACCACCATATTGCTCTTCTAATGCTCTCTTCGTATCTTCTTTTGTTACACGCTCGTCATCAAATTTGTACCTAGATTAACAAAACTTGAATCAAATAACCGGCTGACAATAAAATAGTACTTATTACAGGCACATTAAAAGTGTAGTAAATAAACCATAGCAAGGGAAAATCCCCAGAATAGCTACTCGGATACATTGTGCACAAATCCCTACATACTAAAGGTATTTTGTAAATGTACGCACCCTGATTTTTGGTTTTGAAACTGTATTAAATACAATAAACTCTAAGAAACAAGAAACAAGAATAGTTACCAAATACATTTATGTTTCTATTTCTAGACCATATGAAAGGTACAATATTGCCTTATCATGTTTTTTAACATTTTAAACTTTCTACTAATATTTATAAATTTCAGGATTTAAAATTCAATTCAAAACCACTACCTTAATATTTGATTCAGGATATTTTGGATAAGAATTAAAATCAAGACTTTCTGATTTATATATATATATAATAGTTAGTATGATAAACTTTTAACCATTGCCAGATAGTCGTTCATATTGCATAATTCCAAGTTAGTAGGCTTGTTCGAATTGAAAACTAAAATCAAGACTTTCTAGACAATGAAAAGTATTTTGAATAAAAAACTTTTTAAACCAATGCAAAATAGCCCTCCAGATTACATATTACATGTTGCAAAATGGTAGAATGAAATTTGGGGATAGGAGAATTTAAATCAATATTTTCTTTATTTCAAAAGTAAGTTGAGTTGATGTCTTTCCAAAACTTTTTAGTTAGGATTCAAATCATATAGTTATGAAATGCAGTTTTTTTTTTATTTGAGCAAACTTACACGCAGTTGACTAGTCTTATAGAAGTGCTCTAACCCTACCCTACTACATTTTGGTTTCAAGGAAACTCATAGGATATTAAATCTTAGGTAGGTGGTCATCATGGATGGAACTCATTTCTTCTTAGACATTTATCAAACCCAAGCAGCTAAACCCATAAGGATGAAATGCAGTTTTTTTGTTTGTGAATAAAATAAAATCATTAGAAATTTTGAAAAGTCATAAGTTTAGGTGACATGAAGGAGATTTATACAAAAACGGGCTATAATAATAACTGTGGGGTGGGGGGGTTCAAACCCAACCCAACACCCCAATTAAGCTTCACGTCCTCAGTAATCATAATCAGATTTCCATAATTTGATTCTATTACAGCAATCCAAACACCCTCATAATGGTCTTTCTGTTACTAATTTCATGAGGGTGTTTTTAACTCCTTTTTTTCCTTTCATGCATCTATGGACTACTATTTTGTATCATTTTGGAATATTTCATCAAATTGTTTCATACCCAAAAAGAATTACATTTCCTACTAAAAATTGGAAATAAAATAGAAAAAATCATGCATACCACTGATCGGATAAGGTTGGTCTGATAAAAGCATAATAATGCCCACCATGGACACCACCACTATGTACCAGCACACTGCATCAGAAAATCAAAATTAGTTAGATGTTGATTCTTCGCATTTTAACAGTCAAAGAACCTATAACTAAATGCATGGGAAAAGGTTAAACCTTTAACATAGCAAGTTTAGTTTTAGGATGCTCCACAAGTAAAGGTGAACAAAAGAAACACACATTTACTAGTGTCTGTTCTGTTCTTATAGAAACAAGACAACCTTTTCTCTCTGACTTTCGTCCTAGCTTTGTGAAGTCAAAGAACCCAAGAAAGGTAAATATTTTATTTTGGATGATTGTATTGGAAATATTAACAGGATTAATAGAGGTTAAATAATACGTCATGCTAGCTCGCTGGTTCTTGCTTTGATCCTTTAGTGGAAATTTATAGGAGGTTTGGTTTTGAAAGGCCGTGGATGCTCTTGGGTTCATGACGGGAATGCTGCAAAAGGATGTTTTACCTTCACTGAGATTATGAACCAAAGTGGAAGGAAAAATTCTAATAGATGAACGTGGTCAAGGATAGTGCAGGGTATTTATTTAGATCGAAATTGGTGCCTTGTTTGAAGGGAAACAAGCTACCAAGGAGAAAATATTTGATCTTGGAAAAACCAAATGTGTTTCATGGTACTCTCTGTCCAAAGAATTCTGCAAATACTCTTCATTTGATATTAATTCTTGTTGGGAAGCTTTAAGAGTTATGTATTGGATTGCATTCATCCGTTCTTAGTATTTGCACTAATTAATAAACCGGGAACGAATTTTGGTTGATAGATGAAAAGAATCTTGTTTTTCACTTTGGGAAATGGGAGATTTAGTTTCACTCATGAAAGGAATTATTGTGTTCTCAGTAATTGTGCTTCTGTAATATTTATTCATTTAAAAAGAAGCATTAAAATATTTCCAGGAAACGTGAGTTAAAAAAAAGTTACAGAAATACTTGTCAAATACAAGGCTCGTGGTATAGAGTTGATGACCAGAACATCTTGATTAAAAACTCCCAACACAGAGCAATAACAGGGCTATACCTATGAAGTGTGTACAGGTTCCGAACGCTCCTATCTGCTTCTGGCGATAGATACTTGCCGTTCTCTCTATCAAGGTCTAGTTGAAGAGGAAACTCATAGCGATCATTTATCTGTAAACCAAAATCACTTTCATGGTTATTCAGTCCCACAACAAAAAATGACACGTCCTAGAGTAAGGAATGCAAAACCATGTTAATGTATATTTTCATTACTGACCTTCACCATTGTATCCCGCATAAAATCGTACTCAAACCTCTTCAACTGAAGTTGGAGGACTGGAGGGAAGTCAATAAACAAGACGCCCTTCTTAGCTTCCTGAAACAAAGATTAATTTATGCAGGAAAAATCAAATTGAAAGATTTACTTCCTAAAGTTAGCTCAGGAAGTTGAACTTTCTAAGATTTCTGGTATTCTAGATTCAAGAACAACTTCAGTTTCTTTAAAGCATTTAAGATAGTCTGACCTTTTCAACACAAAACTAGTGGTTATAAGGTCAGAAACAGCAATAACACCAGAAATAAGAAAGAGAATTACATCAGATCCTACTTATCCTGACAAAGAGCCTCAACAGTTGCTTTATCATTAAAAATGCCACAATATACAAAGAATACACCTTCGAAGGACATTACCCTTAAAGAACCACAAAATAAACATAAATACACGCAGAGAGGAATGCTTGAATCAAATCATTGTCAGTACATACCTGCAAGCCATGCTCTTCTGCATGATACTTATTATCACCCTCAAGACGTTCAACTTCCACATACTTATCAAAAGATGCATACACATCATTACAACCCTTCACATCAAGCTGGAGATCTGCCAATCCACCCAAAGGAAAATCAGCTAAAACAAAAAGGTCTTAAATCCAGTCAAAATGTAAAAGTGTTTTCTAAACCAGAAGTACCATAAAATGACTCCTTTCTTGTAGATTTGTAGTCAACATTAATGCATTCTATGTAATTCATGTGATGACCCTCAAATAACTGCTGTATTGTCCCCTCTACAACAGTTCCCTGACCAAAACCGAAAGAATAATTGTAAAAGAGATAAATAATAACATGTAGACGATTTATGTCGGTAGAAATCGGACAAAGCCAATGCATATAGGATTGACAGTCTATATTTTGATAAGCATTCATCAAACAAATACAAGTAACCTGCGCTATACCTTCATTTTATCTTCAAGCTTTTCACACAAAACTCTATTGAGTTCTTGCACATCATGTTGCATAAAAGAATCATAAGTATCCCATCCAAAGGACTTAGTAAGCTCTTTAGTTGCAACACTGCTGGCATTAAATTGAAGTTTATAGAACAAACTTTGAAGAGCCAAAGGGATGCTTCCTGAAGGCATGTCATTCTCGGTTGTCGGCATATGGTAAACAGCCTGGATAGAACTAAAGAATTGAGAAATCCTCCATAAGACAAAAAAAAGAGCTATGGAACTTTTTCCTACCTTTCTGAAGTAAGGTATATGATAAAGTGTCTGAAGAAGAGAATTCATGTAACAAGTTGCTCCTTGATTCTTAAGACCCACATATCCAGTTTCTTTCTTTGAATCATATGACCAGTAATCAAGCACCTTACGAACCAGAACCTCAGCTTCAACAATACATGTGTCATTTACAAGGTACCCTCGACTAGGATCATAAAGATCACTGAGAGGCATGAATGATGTAAAACCCCAATCACTTTCTCTAGCATTGAATTGGTGTTTTGTGTCTGCGTAATTAAACATAAAGAGAACATTAAATCCCAAACAATAAAATTTGCATAAACACATGGCACCAATTTTCCTTCATGTACAGGATTTTTCAGTTAAAAGCAATCCCCTGAATAGGATAACATGCCTCTTGTCAGTTGACAAACACATTAGAAATTTATAATGGAAAATAATTGATATTATAAAAAAATGGTAAGAAGCCCAACATTCCACAAAAAAAGTTGAAAGAATACAATGACATACAAAAAACAAAACCGATCAAAAAGACATCAAAACAAATAACAGAAAAGTACTCCGTCCAAAAGAACGAGAACAAGCTTCCAATTACAAAAAGTCCTAGTGACGAAAAGTAAACAAATTATAAAATAAAAAATGGAGGTGGACAAATTTTAAGTGACAACTTCTTCAAAACACTATTTCTTTTGTTTTCTTGGATAGGACCTCACCTTCTGAAAACACTAATTGCAGTTCTTTGAGGACTCTTGAGATTGTGTTGGCTCGTGATAGAGTGAACAGTTTGAGGAGATACTCTTGAACCCACCTTTTTACTTTTTTATTTTCTTTCTATTTACAAGAATCAACTTTTCATTGAGAACAAAATGAAAGAATGTAAGGGAAACAAAAAAAAAATCAATCCACAAAAAGGGGTATTTCACCTTTTCTTTTCTTTTTTGGCTATGTGTTGTGGCCTTTTTGGGCTATCTGGCTTAAAAGGAAGTAGTAAAATTTTTCATGGGGTGGATCAGTTTGGAGAGGAACTTTGGGATACAATTAGATCTATTTCCTTTGTGGGTGTCTGTGGGCGTTTGTTACAACAGGTTTTCGTAATTGTAACTTTAGCTTTATTTTATTGGATTGGCCCCTCCATTTAATTGAGTATGGGGGACTATCGTGATCTTGGACTACCTTTTTTTATGTCCTTGTATATCATTTCATCTACCTCAATGAAAGCATGGTCTCTTATCTTTGAAAAATAAAAAATTAACACTAATTACAGTATTAAACTAATTTGTTATCTCCAAATAATATATCAAGTCTAATTCAATTTTTCATTAATAAAAAAGATTAAGAAATTCACACACGCGCATATAAAATAAACCCTATTTCCATGCAACAGTAGTCTCCAGTCAATATATAAGAGGAAGTTATGTGGAAATAAAAAGAAGTAGTTTTGGTCCCAAGAAAAGTCAATCTAAAGGAAAAATAAATAAATAATAATACAATTATTAAATCTTTCTTTGCAAAAATGAGTACACAATATTTAGAGAATGAAAGGAAAAGTAACTAAATGGTTATATCATCAAAATAAAAAATAAACACAAACAGCAAAGTTTTAAATAATATTGAATCTTTATCTCATTTTTGGTGCAGTCTTAGCATGGATTTCAAGGACAGACACACAATTACTAGATAGAGAGTTCACAGGCAATAAATTCATAGTTTAATAAACAAGAAGGCCTTTGTGTATACGTTCAAGAAGTTGACCTCAGATCAATATTAAAAATTATTCTCTTGTTTTCACACTGACATGCAAACGTGAAATTTCACAGTACTTTCAATTTCCTTCCAAAATCCAGGCATACGTCAAAGTGCAGATGGTCAAGAGTACTAGAAATTATCTGTGGGAAAGGGTGAAGGAGAGAAGCAACTGACGGTTAATAGGATTATTGTGTCGAACCATCTGACTATCTGAGTGAGAGGTCTGGAGATTGGGAATGTAAGGTGCAAAATATTTTCCTTCCATCAAAATGATTATGGCATTTTTTCCTTCGAACCTCCAGGTATAAGGTACTCCCAGGTCCCGATCAGGGAGATTGAGGACTTTTAAAAACTCATAAAAGATGATCCAATGTTGTCTGAGCACTCTAGGGAGGCTACTACCTTCAATCACAATTTCCCATACTTATTTTGAAGCCCTTTGTAAAAAAATTTATGGTTTGCTGTCTGAGCACTCTAGGAAGGCCTTTACTGATCATGTGATTTCATGAATTAGCTTCACTCCTATCTAATATCCAAACTGCCAACCTCTTCCCAGACAGCAACCATGTGTTGACCACAAGTATAGATACTTCTGGAATCATCGCTAGAAAAACTTTAAGCAATCGTTCGAATTCTTCTCCTTCTACATCTTCGGTGAAGCATTGTTTTGTCTAAAAGTATGCTTGAAAGATTTTTACCATCTCCAATATTTTTTTATATAGAAATCCCCATTTGAAAAAAAAATGAAAGAATACACTAGCATACAAAAGAACCAAACACACGGAAAGGAAGCCCCTAACTAGAAGAAGGGACTCAAACTAAACAAAAAAGCGTCTATCAAACAATTACAAAATGTCTTTGAAATCTAAGCCTAGCATAATGCTCAATATCTTTGAAGGTCATGTTGCACATTTAGTATCATTTTCTATATTATTACCTTTAAATATCTAAATAAGTATAAACTTGTTTGTGCATGAATCGATTAGGAAGAGTGGGGAAAACTTATGCAAGCTTATTGGCCATGTTTCATAAAGTGGGGAGGGGGAGGGAGAGAAAATCTGAACCTGATATATTTTTCTAGTGCTAGTTTCACCTAATACTCAATGTTATCAATCAACAAGTGATTAAATTATTCCCCTTACAAGTAACTACAAGTACCACAAATGAGAAAACCCTATTCTTCTACATGTTAAACTGAATAGCGAAACATAAATAAATCTCATGGGAAAATACTTACCTTTTCGTATCGAATACTTCTTATGGACCTGATTAACCACAGCCAAGCTGAACTGGGCATATCTACTCCACCCGTATGGCAACGTTCCAGAGTCTGCAACATCCAAATACATTGACAGGTGGTCCACGTTGTTTCCTTTTGGAAAAACTAATATCCGCCTGAGAAAACCAATTAACTTAAATCAACAACTAGCTACGGCAACTCAATGGCGCAAATTAAAGTTTTGAAACTGAGATATAGAATGTACCATTTATATCCACCAACAGAAAACGAGTCAGAATAATACTTTTTCATGTTTAACCTAGAGAAGTTCTCGATTCTCCATGTGAATTTTATAGGTGGAGGATCCTCCACTTGCTGGTTCTCCACGGTGCCAGAAGGCTCCACTTGAGCTGTCGAAAAACAATCAGATAAAATGCAGAACAAATCAAGGTCTCAATACAAAATGGGATCATCATACGAAAAAACCGATGTCACACCACAAAACAAAACCTAATACAACCCAATCGTCCAGTGAATTGTAAACGCATTAACTTCAAACCCATGGCCAACTAAAAAAGAACAGAAAATTCAAATAGTATAAACTAGTCAAGTAGGATGAATATAAAACCTTCCATCGGCTGAGGACCTTCCACTACATCCGAATGTGGCACAAGCATCTCCTCGTCTTCTTGCTGTGGAACAAAACACGCAAATCAGATCTTTCAAAGGACGAAAGTCGACCCCACAAAGATTGAATCGAAACCCTAAAGCTATAGCAATTAAACAAAGTGAGTTATTGAATTCTCAACTCAATTTGATGTCCGAAGCAAAATCAAAACCCTTAAGATCAAAATTCAAAGAACAGCAAATGACACCAAAACTCACAAACAAAGGACGACAAGTACGAATACAAAAAAGAAAAAAAAATACCAAGAACAGAAACTAAAAAAGAGAAGCTAAATTACATCGAGAGGTGGAGGAGTCATCATAGTCATTGATGGAGAGAAAATGACAGTCCGATCGACGAATCAAAGAACGAGCAAAACACGTAGAAACTTGAGAAACAACAGTAAGGGGAAAACGAAGGAAAAATAATAATAATAAAGCCTGCAACACTCGAGAAAGAGAGAGAGATGGAGGGAGGGAGAAAGAGAGCTAAAAAATATTGGTTCATAAATATATATATATAATAGAAATAACCGGTAATTTTACTTAATGAGAAACGTGTATTCAATCTTTCCTTGAAAAAATACTTTACAACATTTTACCTATATCTTTATATTATTATATGAAAATGTTTGTTTTTAAATATACTCAAATAAATCAAAATAATTATAAAATATAGCAACACATCAGTTTATCAATCCATTTGATTCAAATAGATTAGTGTTATGTCTATGTCTATATATAAATATAATAGTCTATATTTGATATTTTGCAAGTACATAATTTTAAAAAAAAAATCGGTAAAATAAATTTCAAAAAATGAGTGAAAAATAAAACAAATATATTTTCAAAATACAACAAATTAGACAAAATTAGAGCAAAATATCATCCTTTACAATATTAAATTACTATTTTTTTGTACCATAACATACTAGATACATCTAGGTAGACATGTAGTTTAGTATATTTGTACGTAAATTGAGTTGGGCTAGGTTTGAGAAAAATTATTGTTTAATAGAGAGAGCCAACCCAACTCAAACAATTCGGGTTGGGTCGATGGTTTTTTTTTCTTTTTTTTATCTTTCCAGTGTCTAAACAACTTTTCACACTGTTTTTCATAGTAAATTGTCAAGGTGCAATACCATATATATATATATTGAAATATAGCACAATATCACTATTTACAAATATCCGACTGTTTTTTCTTTTTCCTATTTGTTTGATTGTTTAAAACATTTTTTCAAAAAAATATTGTAACTTACTTAAAAAAGATAGAATTGAGATTTTTTAAAAAAAGAAATTTAGAGGAAGAATAACGTTGGATGGAGAATAAAGAAAAAGAGAGAAAATAAGAATAAGAGGAGGGTCATGAAGTTGTGCTGGAGATATACGGTATTATACGAGATCGCCATTATGAAATTGACATGCAATGAGATGAGAACTAACTACATAGAACGGGTTTTCTTTCTTTCTTTATTTCTTTCTTTCTTTTTCCACCTGGCGACGTGGCATCATATGAGGGTCACGTGCTTGTGCACGTGATATGACTCCATCTAAAAATAAAATCTCAATTTTTTTTCTTTTCACACCCTCTCTATTGTATTACCATTAGACTACCACTTGCTTTTTCCTTTTTCTTTTTTTTTTAATTGATTTTTTTGACTCTCTGAATTTCTCCTTTGGAAGGATTTTAATTTTGAAATTGATGATAAAGTATAAAAGTAAAAGTCATTTAGTCATATGGGTTGGATTCTTACAAATTCTCATTGCATTTTTTTTTTCTTTTGGAAAACATTAAATTCTTTTCAACTATTTTAAATAATAGTCCACTTTAAAAAAATCAATAATTTTTCCATCTATAGTAACTCAATAAATCGTGAGTTTTAAATATATCAAAATAAATTAATCTATTTTAAAAAACGATGAAATTTTAACTTTACCGAGAAGATGAACCTAAGTATATTTAAAATTGTATACTTATATAGATATTGTCAACAATTTTGTTGTTAAATCATTTTTTATAGTTTGTGATTTTTTTAATATTTACGTAAAATGATTATTTTGGTTAAATGCACTCTCTTAGCTAATTATACAATTATTCAATATTTAACAAATTTAACAAGCTAGTTGTGGATCATTGCATGATTTTTTCATATTGGGATGGTTTCCATAATTTTTATCTTTCATAATTTTCTTAAGAAAATAAATTAGTTTGTGAAATTAATTGGTTTGAAAAAACACTTTTTAAGAAGCGTTTACTTGTTAATTTTGCTCTCGTTTTTATCATATATAACAATATTTAAAATATCTTCGTGTGATTCTACTGTCTTATTTCTATTGTGATTGTTGCTAGCTATTTCTATTACTCATTTTAGACAACAACTCATACCGCTAAGAACTATTAATGACAGCTATCGCTCGAACTAATTAGTTACCACAACCTTCGCCATCGTCACATGATAAACTCATGGCAATAACTATCTATGTGAAAATCACCTATGTCCAATGACTATGGTAGCTAAATCTAACAAAGAACTTAAACTTTCATATGTTAAACGACTAAATAAGTATTTTTAAACAAATTGAAACTTTTTAGTCGTACCAACAATATAGACATATTCTACCCTATAAGAATTTCAAAATATTAATATAATTTAGATGATTTTGATATTTTTTTACATCAAATGGATTGTGTTTATTCCAACTTTTCTATCGAGAATTAAAAGTTCAACCAAAGTTTTGTTTTGAAATACTATAATTTGCGTTTACTACGTGGATTGTTTATAATTAATTATTTAATAAATATTTATGGAGACTTTATATGTATGATATAGTAATCCTTTTTTATATAATTATGTTGTATGATTTAGTCCAAACTCCTAACAGATGGGTGGATTGTGTCAATGTAAAATAAATCTCAAAGTCTTATAATAATCATAATCTAGATTTGAAAATGAAATTTTTGGAGTTAACAACTAATTTTTGTCTAATAAATCATATTTTATATGTTTGCACTATTTGTCATATGCTTATTTAACCTAACTTGTCCAAGCTTAAATTTTGTTTTCATAACTTATAAAACGAATGTTATTATAGCATTACTTGCCTACATTATTATTATTATTTACTTCATAACCATTTTTTAATATTAACCACGTGCAATTTTTGTAGTAAGTATAAAATAATCGAAAAAATTCAAATATTTTTAAAAATAAATATAATGTCAATTGTCATTCAAGTATAAAATTTAAAACTACAATCTAGTGCTTTTATTAAAAAAAAATCACCAACAATTTGAAATGTGTGTTTTAAATAGGGCTATCGTACTCAAACATAACAACTAACAGTGAATAAACTACGAGTTAAGAGTCCATAAATAAAATAATAAACTTACATTTTCTATAGCTATAGTGATCTTTTCATGGAAATAGTTAACATAGCTATTCTTGTAGGGTTGTGGAGTTGCTTTGGGATTAATATTCATCATGTGCAATGGAAGTGGCTTGTCTTGTTTTTCATATATGCATGGGGTCTTCAAGGTCGAGTTTCTTTGCCTAGTCTCATTTGGACATAAAGTGATGTTGTAAGCCCATGAAATATGCATGGGGGACATGCCTAGCTACTATTAGTTATTTTGCAATGTTTAGCATCGGTCTTGGTCGAGGGCGAGCAATTGATGTGAGCTTCAACTGTGGCTAATAACACCATCTCCCCTAGGTCTATATTTTGCTATAATCTTATTAATTTTGTATGCATTGTATGTCAAAGTTTTTGTCAAACAAAGTGACATTCAAATAGGGCTGATTTTCACGTGTATATTTATATCATTGTTGAACAAGTTAATTAAATCCAGGAGATGGCAATATTACACCCAATAGGCTACTAATTGACCTATTAAAATTTATGTGACCCAAGCATTACAACAATTTCTTTTGTAGAATTTGAATTTCTATTACTTTATAATATATCAAAACTCTAAAATTCGTATATTTTGGACTACCGTTGAATAGACAACAACTACGTCCTTCAAATTTTGAGAAAAAATAACCCCAAAAAAATCATTTGATTCCATTTTAAGCTCTCGACCAAATTCGAAATGAACATTTTAAATTAATATACTCTTTTGTTCATCACTATTTCTATCTTCAAAGTCTTCGTTAATAAAATTTTCACTGGATTAGCATATTTAACCATTATTTCTATCTTCAACTTTCTTTATTTTATTTGTTATATATATAAAATAGTAACTTTAAAAATACTGTTTTGTTTTTCAACATAACTAAGAATGTAACAATTGTGGTTAGAGAATATATATCGTAAAATATAGAGAATAAATGGACTTAATTTTGAAAGAGAAATTACAGCATATAAAAAAATTAAAAAAAACAGTTGATAACACATTCTTTTTTATATATTATAAATATGACAAATAATTAAATATAAGAGAGCTGTCAAAGGACTATCCGATTTTAAATTTGCTACTTTTACAAATTAGAAAATGCAATGACATAAATATCATTATCATAAACTTTTTTGCTATTTTTACAAACAATTCATTTTTAAAATAAAAATAAAAAGTGAAATGATTACAGCATGGCACCCGAAATTCTCTCCATTATTGTCCTACAAAATACCAAAAAACCAATGAGTAAACTTTTAATTTATAATTAATATTTTACGCTCTATCAAATATAATAGAATTCTATGAATAAATAGATACACGTAAAAGTACGTTAAGAATAAACTTTTACTATATTTTATAAATATTTTAAACTCTTTTTAATTTCTCTACTTTTTACAAAAATAACCCAAACAGCAATATATACAGTGATACAATCTACAAAGTATAAACAAAAACTTTTTTCTTTTAAAATAAGAATAAAATAGAATCTTTCCAAATCTTTCTTTTTATAACAAGAAAAAGAAAACCAAACCTTAAAAAAGTAATTTACACGTTTTCTATAATAAAATATTTTTATTTTTGGAATATACATATAGAACAAACTTATTTCTTTTTTTCTCTCCGAGGTTTCCCATTAATTTAAGAAGAAACTTGAGGCGAAAAGGATGTTAAAAAAAATCTTCTTCTAAGAAAAGCAGGGGTATGAAACAAAAAAAGAAAGACAAACTACTTGCTTCAATTTTCTAATTCAACTCAATATAAAATTTAATCTCTATCTCGTTTGGATAAATTAAATATGATTTTAAAACTAAATAGATAAATTACAATGAAACGTAAATATACATAAAAAAAAAATGGAAAGAAAGAAACCAGAAGGAATAGGGATGAAAAAAAGGTGATGTGTGAGATAGGGTGCTGTTCAATTTCATTTATTTTCAAACATATTGTTTTATTTTTTTGTTATTATAGTTGTTTCGGTACATTTTTTTGTTTAAAGAGTGATGTGTAACCTCTTGATTAAAGGAACATACAAGTGTAAGTTGAACTAAGCTCATGTTGATCATTTGATGTCATTTGAGTTATACTCATTTAGTAAAAAAAAAATGATTAATTTAGTCCTTATAAGCTTAAAGTAAGACTATAAAAAAGAACTAAAAATGAAGATTGAACAAAAAAAAAAATTATTTTCTTGACAAGTTAGAGACCAACTTAAAGACTTTGAAATAAATTAACTTAGTTAAAGTCTTCTTCATTTTCACTAGTGTGATGTAAATTTGGTTGGCTTCAATTATATATTGTTCATCCCTAATGACTAATTGTTGAAAAAAGAGGATCCTCACATAATATCATAAATTTATTGGATACACGTCCACATTTATCTTCCCTTGCAAAGTCTCTAAGTGGGACAAAAGTTTCGTAATCTTTCCAGGTATTAAAATAGTCCATTAAAATTGGTGAATGACATCAAATGATGATGTCAAAACTTCATTTTGAAATGTGAACTCGAGAATATATCAACATGGTGCAACTTTTTTGGCACGAAGATTAGATTTGGAAGCTAAAGAATCTTTTTTTAGTTGACATGACTTGAAAGTCATCAAGTCATTAGTGATAACTCCTTGTATAAAAATTAACATGAACCAAAAACAGGAAACAGTTTTAATCACAGACTAAAAATCTCCCAAATATGTCAAAGGAACTAAGGATAAAGCGCAAACAATTGTAATCATAGACTAAAAATCTTCCAAATATATCAAAGGAACGATAAATGGCAGCTTACGCAATTAATCAATCTCTCACGATAAAAATCATATGAAACCCGTGACCTTTTAGTTAGTTATTGATACTATGTTTCCTTTTTTTACCACCAAACAATCATGCCAATCCATGATTGTTCGAAAAGAAAGCTAAGTTTATTCCACTCAACATCAATAAACCAATTTGGTTTGATGCCATGTTCAAATAAATGGATCAATATCTATCATAAAATTCCAAACTTAATAACAATGGATTCAAAAAGAATAACAGTAAGAGTGTCATCAATTTCCATTCCAAATGATTCATTTCCTGAAAACAAAAAGTAATGGCAACAATTTCCTTGACAAAAGACTAACAGATTGAAGAACAGAACAACATCTAAGTGACTGATCTAATGCTATATTCTTGTTCATAACTAGTATCATAGTAAGCAGAATAAACAACTTATGCTATTCATTATTTCACTTTTGAAATATGTAATGAGAATGCTATTAGCATAACTCACTCAATATTTTTTATATCAAGGATTGAGAAAAAATTGATTATCTCTTACCTTTCTTTCCTTTTCTGTTGAAGATTAGCTATCATCATCATCATACTCTTACAGGCTTCTGTAAAACAGCAGACAGATAAACCTCTGATTTGCCTGATTCAGATTTCTCCCCAATGACCCACTTCAGTTTTTTGAATCCAAATCGCTCAATCAAGCGAGTTAAAGCTTTTTTCTTCTCATCATTAGCACAATAGAAGTTATCCAGCCAAAGCAATCCACCTGCTCTTAAAATCCGATCGATATCAAACATAAGGAACTCTAGTTTTTCAGGCTTTCCACCAATATCCAAACCATTTGAAGCATGAACCAAATCAAAAACATTGTCATAGAAAGGGAATCTATGATCTAAACTCAAGAAGAGAGGAAACAACCCTCTTGCAGCAATGAACTCACTGAATGGAGCATCAATATTCAGAGTAGAGGTTATGACAGTAACATTTTTCTCAGCCATTCTAGCAGCAAAAGTTCCAGACCCTCCACCAATATCGAAACCTATCCTGATTCCACCGCTAGTCAAAGCTAAAACATCATCAATTGGAAAATCATTCTTCCCTCTAGCCTTAACAAATCTCTGATTCTCAAACCCATTAATCAAATCAAAGCAACCAACACAATCTCTCCCTAATTTCTTACTATTCAAACACTGGAAATTCTTACATCCAAGTCCACTCCACATAACAATCTTATCACTAACAGGTTTCCACAGAGATATAGGGAAAGGTTGTAAACCTACCTTCGGCACAGATTTAGCCAAACACCTGCGCCTCGGCAATGGCTCGCATCCACGAAGAATCAGCTTCTGAGCAAGGCTCCAATCGTCAGGACAAGGTCCAGAAACCTTGTAGTTCATATACTGCGACAAAAGATCCATAGATTTCTCACATGAATGCCCCACAGATGCGACCATTTCAGTGATTCCACTTTTAGAATCCTTACCAAGAGGAAGAGGATGACGCTGTAGAAAGAGTTTGAGCTCATTTGCAACATTAGATCTGGAGAGATCGATGCTCTCATATCCAAGAATTTCCTTCTCCATCTGAGCAAGCTTCTTCTGAGAAACATCAATCTCTCTAAGAATTAAAGAAACCTGCTCCGATATCAATGAAATGTTCTTGTGTGTTCGATTAAGCGTATGGATTTCGCGATCTTTGGGAGAGTAAGTGAAGGCATATAATGCGAAAAGATTGGTAGTGACCACAGAAATGAGCATGAGAATGTTGAGAGCTGAAGAACACAGAGTTGCCCTCTTGAATCTTGCTGTTCCATCTCCAATTTTCAAAGAAACGGAACCCATTGAAGCTCAACTCTCAGCTCTGCTACTGCTTCTGCTGAATTGAGTGAGATTCTTAGAGTTGAAGACAATGGAGGATGGTAGATACGGTAATTAATAACATATCTGAGGGCATCTAAGCAAACTTCTTTTTGCAATTACACCCATATGAAATTTAATTTAATTCCTCAAAATTTATCTAAATTTTAAACTTGAAATTGAATAAATTTGATACTCCAATTTTAACATTTTTAGAAGTTTAGATATTCAATTTTTTGCAATTTGTTTTTTAATTTAATTATTTGATAAAAATGGATGGTTCTTGGGGAAGGTGTCAACCTGTCATGACCATTAAATACTATTTTGGTTATGATTCTATATTTGAACTAAGACTTGTGTCAATAAATATTGACAATTTGGGGTGTACCTCAGATTAAAAATATAAATTTGGTTATATTTTTAAAAGCATATTTGATTATTTTTTGTTCCAAAAGTGGGAAATTTGAAAAAGAAAAATAGTTGGATTTACTTTTAATTTTGAAATTGTCCCTTGAATTTAGCCAACAAGATTACGTTGTTGAGAGATTCTTAAGTTCGAAGTTGTTGAGACTTATATATGGAAAGGCAAAAGAACGATGTTAAATAATAATGAACACCTTATTGAAAAAAGTGGAATATTTTTGTTGTTTGTTTTGCTTGAAAAAAATTACTTAATTGGAAATTCCCATAAACTTATTTTGAAGTGGATGAAAGGCTTAATTGTTAATGTAAACGTTAAGGGAGATTATTACTATTTTTTTTTGTTAATATTAAATTGTTAATGTATTTTAATTAAAAATGGCAAAATACTTATTTATAAGTAAACAAAATATACTTTTGGCACCTTGAATTTTAGTTTAATACCTATTTAGCCGTTGTAACTTAGCTTACAGTGATAAATTAGGTTAGACAATTTTTAAATGAGGTGTCCAATTTATTAAATTAAAAAAAAAAAAAACCTGCACAAACCATCCGTAGGTATATTACTATTATACTACTAAATCCTTTAAATAAATCAATCGTCCAACTTTGTAATTTATTAGAATTACAATCGTCAATTATGCATGCACCTTAATTAATTGATGCAAGTTGCAGTTTGTTAATCTGACAATTACCCTTAAAGTTCGTGAATTACATAAATATTTGTAATTATTTAAATTGAGTATTCACCATCTAATGAAATTTAAAACATATGTAAAAGAAATGAACCGGTATAAATAGAACTTAAAAGAACAAAATTTATAATCATTAAAAGAACATATTCAAATTAAGATTAAAAACCTAAGCAAATCATATATATATATATATATATATATATATATATATATATATATATATATATATATTATATTTAAGTTTAGGGATGTTATTGTAGCAAACAAATAATATAGGAAGGTAGGTAATTGATAAAATTAAAGGTTTTCAAGTGTAACAAACTTACTTCCAACAATTCACCACACCTTTAATATCACAAAACCATGAAATTATTAAACTTACTACCTCATTTAACATTTATCAACTCAACTCCTGATCAATTAACTGTTAGATTAACCTAAGTCAAGGAAAGAAAATACAAAATTTCCAGCACAATTTATGCAAACTCCTGAATTCAATCGAAACAGCCTTTTCTCTTTCTTTCTTTTCTTAATGCTGGTCAATCAACGTCCAGAAAAGAAATGGATCGATTAATGCTACTCAAAATCTAATTGTATAAAGTATGTACAAGATAAATAACAAAGGAACGATCATCATACTGCCATAATCATAAGGCTTTAAATATAACAAAATGAAGGAAGTCATGCAGGAGAAAGAGAGGCCGTAAAAGAACCATCGGAGTACTTTAAACTCTTTAAAAAACCTGCACGCAAGGATAAGGAAGCAATCACTTCCGGAATTCCAAAGACATCGTTGATAGGTTTGAGGCCTTCAATGGCTTTAGCTGGAGAATTGGATTCATCAGCGTCTACTGATCCAAGAGCAACATTCAAGCCAGTTGAGATAGCGTCTGTCGTGAAGCTGAATATCATTCCAAATTGTGCCAACAATCAGAAAAGGATCATCCAAACAAAATACCATTTCATGGTTAGAAACGACTTCAAGATGTACATAATATAAGAATCGATAGTGATTGGCAGAAAACAAATCAGGGAGAATAGCAGTATGAAATTTTTGTCACATGTAAACATTTCCATGCAGAACGAATCAAAATTTTCATCATATCTCAAATTTCATCGACACTTTTTTGTGGTTTGCATCTTATAAAAAAGAGAGAAAAATGTATGTAGGAAAGCTTTCTTATTACTTTCACTTATTGTATTTACAGATCTCAAGTTCCTTATACAGCAGAACTTTGACAGATCGCTAACTAACAGCTGGAAAATACAAACAGAATGTAACTAATCTTTGTAATAAAACTGTTGTAACTGCTTAACAGTTTTACTGTTGATAAATATCTCTACTCCCATTGTACTAAAATAACGTTGAAATGAAGAATGAATTAACATTTTTATTATATCTTAAAAAAATCCATGAACATAAAAGATAAACAAAACAATGTCATCCTGTAATTAATAAGTATGTTAACTTAGTACAGAATGAGTATAATGGTTATTTACTAATTTAAATACTTGAGATTTTTTTTCAGAAATATCCTTCATATCAACATTTTTTTATGTTTCCATTGACATGTTCACTAGACCAAGACCTTGGACATTTTTGTAGATATCGACGTTTTAAACCACCTTGGGGAGAAATAATAATGCAATTTTTTGAAAAAGTTCAACTAATAATTCAATTATGGAGTAATACTACTCAAACAAGAAATGAAAACAACCAGAAGTCCAGAAATTGTACCTAGCCTCGAAGCTTTTTCCTTTGGAACCCATGGCTATGACTGCACATACACTGGAAACAGCCCAGGGTGGAATATATGCATCACTAATTTCAAGGCTATAAGAGACACCAACAGACGAGGGACTAGCGGAATCTCCATCTTTCGATGTGCATCCTTTAGGTACTGCAGCAATACAGTTTGCACTTCTCATCTCCTTGAACTTGACCTAAGAAAACAAATCATTTGATCTTTTGACGACAGCAAACACAAAGAAAGTACAAGCAACCAGCGCCTATAAATCTTTATACAGAAATCAATTACATAAAAGGTAGAAAGAGAGGAAAGATTATAATAATAAGCATAGCATTTGAGCGGAGATAAATTCTTTATTGTGGCTGTTCATGATATCAGAAACAAGCACCTCAATAAAAATGTAATTCAACTAGATCAACAAACGAGGATTTGAAACTTTTTTTTTTTTCCTTCTATTTATATTTTATAAACAATGAGGCATGCTGCAGTCTGCACTTCTTGCACCAAAGATGGTGCCTCAGTGAGGGCACTTCAGCCTTTTGAACCAAGGTGCCCTTTTTAAAAACAAGGGCAATGTAAACTTCATTGGCTGTTAGAGTGGTTATATATGGTAACTCTTATACTCTCCATGCAAACTACTTTTTCTTTCTAAAAAAGATAGAGCTGATACCTGAGGCGAAGAAAGAGCAGCATTCTGAAAGAGAACAGGTGATAACAATACAGGAACATCCATGACAGCTAATGAAGTCAAAAAAGATCTGAAGAACAACCAAATATATCAGCCACATTCAAGGTAAACAAAAAGCTTGTTATATGACTAAATTTTTTATCAGATGGCTTGATCTTAGAAATCAGAGGTAAGGTGTTTAGACCTGCTAAAATAACCAAAAGTTGGCTGCAAAGGCAAGTTGCTAAAAACACATTCATTTACCTGTAATTTAACAGGATATCATACAACCTGTGCACATCTTTGTTTTCGCTGAAAAACAGTAAAGATTGACAGCTCTTATCCACATCAGAAAATGAACGATCTCGTCGTGTCTGAAAAGATACACATACTTTCAGTAGTTTGCTCAACCAAGTTGCCAAGGCTATAAAAATTCAGTTCACATAATTGGCAAAAATTGAATAAATGATTTGTATGAATAGATAGACAAGGGCCAAACGATGAAAACATAACTAACCTGTCCCAAATTATACTTCTCTATCTCTGAAAGTTCAACCAAAACTTCGGTGTTAACTTGCTCAACTTTAGAACGACAAAGAGGCATAGAGAAACAAACACCCTGATCCAAATTTCAGAACGGGAAAATGTGACGTTACAAAAAGTTGAATTCATGACAATAAACATAGAGCAAGCAAACAATATAGCCTTGGCTAGTTCAACATTTGTCTATTAGTATAATTTTATTTTGTGGGCAAAAGGCATCTACAAGAGACTATTCTTAGGAAATAGTGCATAAATAACATATCTGAGGTGGCAATTTTAAAAAAATTAATAAATGAACCTTCATTAACCTAAAAAATAGAATAATGAAGGTGAAAATTTCTAAAAAAGAAATAAAATCCATTGTTTAAAATCTAAATAAAATACAACCAGCTTCCATCTTAGCCGCATGTCTAAATTGGAAAGGGGAAAATAGTAATAGGTTAGTCTTACATTCTCGCTCAAAATAGACCTCAAACCTCTTGTTGACTGGGAAATATATGCATTGCACATGTGTTTGTTACCCCCAGAAGCATCTCCACTTGTAAACATGACCACAAATTGTGATGTACAAACTGAAAATGTCAAAACCAATCAATCAAGTCAGGTATGACGACAGTATGAAGTTTATTGAGTCAAAACAGTATCTTAAAACCAACTTTAAGTAAAATGATTTTAGCTAGCAGCTTGAAATATTATTTCATCCGATAGAAACTTAAAAAGGAGGAACTAAATGAACTATAAGCATAATCTAGAAAACTTAACGAACATTACTGAAGGTAGTTACCATAAAAAACTCTACAAATATTATTCCGAAGCATATAATAGAGGCTCTGAAATGAGTCCTCCCATGCTTGTTGGCGTCTGCTGAGGAACTCAGCTTCTACTGCATCAAAGGAGAACCAGTGAGTATGTGCACACAAAGACATCGAAATCTTATGTTTTAAATAATCCCAACCTGTTCCGAAAGAATTCAAAACTGAGACAAGAGAAGATGGCAAGGTAGATTGAGGATAAACCCATGAATGGAGAACCAAAGAGCCAGAGGCTTGAGAAGCTGGTGGAAGATCTCCACTACAGTTCCTAACTTGATCCTGTGAACCATCTTGTATTGAGAACTGAGGCATAGAAGCAGACGCAATTATCTTGTGGATCCTACATTTTGGGGAAGATGAGAAAGACAATAAATACAATTAGTTTCTAATTCTTTATTCGTAGTAAAAATACATGTACTTAGTACATTCACAAATTTGAGAAGATGGTCAATTTCATGTCAAAATAATGCTACCTACAGCCAAACATAACTTTTATAATAAAATATTAATATAAAAAATAAATAAACTCCCAGCATAGCAGGAGTCACCAACATGAACCTACTCCTACTCCTAGTTCAAATGAGGATAGCTTGCAAATAAATAAATACTCATTAAAAAACAGCAATATTTGTCAAACAATTCTAGAGAAAATTAATCATAACTCAAGGTTAGATCAAAAGAAAATATTATGGGTCATTCAAAATGCTTGAAAGAAACATCTGCATCTTCTCAAAAGAATTGATTGAATTACCCAGCTAAGAAGTTCTCTCTCAATAACAGAAAACGATTACTTGATTAGCTGACAGTGACACTTTCCAACACATTCACTTGAGAATACTTTCAAGCTAAGAAACAGGACATTCCGACACACTGAAACACTCACCAACTGAGTGAGGAGGAGGATACCACTCGCATGCTAGTTTTTAAAGTAAAATCAAGTGGAGCCTTTTGACCTAGTATGCAGTTTTCACCGCATAAATCACTGGGATAAGTTGATGAAGCATTGTTGAATCTCTTGGAAGAGTCTGATGGTAAACTAGGAACTGAAGTGGTTTCACGAGCAAAAAGTCCTTTTAATGCTTTGCCCTAGAAAAGCAAATAAAACTTCAAAAAATATTTGATATGGAATAAAAGAAAATCAAACATTGCTCAAGAATTCTACCATATCAATGCTTGTCAAGCCAATCAATTTGTCACCACCAGATGAGAGCTCTGTGACACTTCGAAATACACTTTGGCTACTGCTCTCAACTGTTTGAGAAGGTTTAGCAGTCTTATCCAGGGCAACATCAGCAGGACCAACAGAATTTCCCTTGCTGCAATTAAACAGAATTATGTAACCAACTGCTACGGAAGAAACAATTAGAAAGTACAAATCATTGAAGTAATTAAAAAGAGTTCTTACCATTGACTTGTATTCAAATTTGAAAGCAGAGATATATTCATGAAACTGCTAGTCTGCTCCATCGGACTATTTTCCTAAATGTTATAAAGCAAGTGATATGAAACTAAATACAATTACTTCAATACATCTAATATCAATGCATTCAAGTCTTCAAGAGAAGTGCACTAACCTTAGGATTATCTTTCCCGGATAAGATCCTAAGCCTAGATTTTTTTACTTGAAACACCTCATCCATGCGTGTATCAATGTATCTAGGATTTCTGGGTAGCCCTGGCTTCTTGAACCCATTGCCCAAAGCACTGTTTAAACATAAAAAAATAAGAACTCTAAGGGAATCATAATTGCAATCATACATATAAGAGAAATGAGTAAGCTCACTTGTTAGAAGCAAAAGCAGTGGAAGGAGATTCGTCCAAAAGATTCAAATCGTTTGATCTCTTCAATTGCTCTGCCTGCAAAATTTTGAGCATACATACACTAGATTCAGAAATGTTGCTTCAACCTAACCACATTCGCAATGAAAGTTTTTGGTGTGAGCTAAACATCATTGGGCAAAATACAAAAGTCTCATCCATTTGAAATGAGTAATGAGAAAATGTAGCAAATGCCAAAAGAGAAGCTTCATAATACAGAAACATATCTTAACTTAACGTACCATCTTATACCACTTCAGTCACCTTGAAACTCTGCCTTCACTTGGCATGAAATTTTATAATAATCATAATATGACAGAGAGCAAAACACTTGAGATCTAAAAACTACTTAAGCTACCTCTTTCACCCAAAACAACAACATACCAATTAATCAGTTTTAAACAACAGAAAAGGCCCGACAAATGCCAAAGACAATATGGAGGTGAAAACATCATAATTTAAATCCCCGTGGATTACTATGGTTCTACTCTTTTACAAATTACTGCATGCAGGGAAAATCTAAGGGAGATCAAAATATGGCCCAAATGCTTGCTTCATTATGCAATGGCTAAATCATTTAGCAAGTCGGAAACTTACCCTTAGTTCTGATGGGGTTTTTCTTCTCATTAAAATTGATTTCCCAGTTTTTGGAGCCCCTCCACCAATATCATGAGAAGCTGAAGGCAAAGAACTTGGAGCTACGACTTCTGCCATACTCAATGGAGACTGCAGCTTTAACAAAGTGAATGAGTCGCTGCATACCAGTGCCAGTCACATCATCATGTCACGGGAAGATGGTAGCCATGAAGAAAGTATTATCTTTTTTATATTAAATCCACAATACTGCATTTGATGAGGACAATGAAACAAATATAACACTTTGTTGCAAAACTCTTCCAAGGTAAACATTAATAAATAAAATTGTAATACGACCTTACAGATTGGCCCAAAAAGAAGAAAATATAAAGGGAACAAAAATTAATTGTGCGACTAAAATACTTGGTACAAGTTCTACCCCAATAAAGAGCAGATTGAAGACTGAAGGATTCCCATCTTTAACTAGTCTTAGGTTGGAAAAAAAAAATCAAGGCTTGATGTTAATTAGTCTCCTAAGTTTTCAACACTGAAAGATAATACTCAGAAAACAAGATCAAGAGTAAAATTTATGAACATCGTTAAATATATATTGTTTATTTTATGTGAGTTTTGTATTTTCACTATTTATAAAAGTTCCTACGAAGTTTATAGGAAATGTGAAAGGCAGTCTTCAAAACACAAAACCAAAAAGTGGTCCAAGTGCCTAAAAACCAACACAAACAGTTAACAAAAAGTCTGGAAGTAAAACTCTAAACCCAAACAAGCTAGAAATACTCAAGTTTAACTTCTACTCTCAAACCAAACCTCAAAACAACCTACAAAGTGCCTAAGTGGCATTTTCACAAATAAACTCAACCTAAAAAGTTCCTACAATGTGTCTAAGAAGTGTGAAAGGCAAGCTTCAATTCACAAAACAACCAAAAAGTGTTCCCAACTATTTTAAAACCAACCTAAAAAGTTCGCAAAAAATGCTTAAGTAAAACTCTATACCCAAACAAGCTGGAAATGTTCAAGCTCAACTTCCACTCTCAAGACAAGTAAAAACTACCTAAGTGTGATTAACAACTCAAAAACAACCTAAAAAATTTCCACACTGTGAAAGTAAGAATCAAGCCTTAAGACAAGTTAAAAAATGCATAAGGGCAACATTTCACTCTCAAACTAACCTAAAATGTAGCCAATAAGGGTCTAAGTATGAATTTTTAACTCAAAACCACCTACAACTTACAACACTTAAGTGCGACACTTTAAATATTAAAACAACTTTAAAATGGCCCATTGTGCCTATCAAACTCAAATATAAGATGTTTACTAAATACTTAATAAATACAATTTTTCAAAATATAGTAAGCCCTACCTCAAGCAGTATTTCTTGATATATGTATGACCAAAGTAATAGAGAATGGCCAACAATATAGTCACCATAAACACATTATGAAAGGGGATAAAAACCCTAACTCAAACCAGCATGCCATAAGATTAGAAAAACAATGTATAGTTAATATAAGTGAATGCGAGAAAGAGAGGTTACAAAAGGTTTCCAAAACGGCTAGCCAACTAGGACCCATGAAACAAATTAAATCCAAAGTTTTCTCGTCCACTCTCTTCCTTTTGTCAAGAGCCTTTTATTGCAAGTTTCAACATCTCGAAAAGTGAAACATAGCATGATCATTTGAGGTTCTCTTCGTGAATGGAAGACACCGCTTTCAAACTTGGATTAAAATGTTGAAATTCAGGGACAAATTTTGTATTTAAAACCAAACTACAAAGACAAAGGAGATTGATAGACTTCAGCTTGGGTGAGGGGTGATCCTAGGAGTAGGGAGACTTCTATAGGCCTACTAGAAAAGAGCACAAACCAAATAAAATTTCACCAAATTGGATTTCTAAGCTTCATTGGATAACCAAATACTCGAAAACATTCAGTATCGATATCTATGCATGCGTTAAAAATTAGACGAAAATACCCAACGAAGATCTTCATGATCATTAAAGATGAAACCATTTTATAGATTGGAATTCCACAGTAATTAAGAAATCATATTAGTCATTGGAAAATTTTGCCATCAAATCTTTTTATTCTTTTGGCAATGAAAAATCCAACCAAAACCAAGGCAACAATTATAGTGAAACAAATGAGAAAAAAGGAGATGCAAAATTTTACCTTTGAGCGGCAGTGAGAAAGAGATGTCGGATCTTGTGGCGGTGTAAAGCAAACTATGCGGCGAACGAGCAGACCGTGCGGCGGGGATTACTGGAGGCGCGGGCGGACCACCAACTGTGATGACAACGACCAGCTGCGTGACATCGGCGGTCAGGTTCGTGGGAGAGGAGCGCAGCGAACGTTTTCGTAAGGATAGTCCGACGCGTCTCGCGAGAGAGAAAAGTGGGAGAAACTTTAGAAAACAAGAGGGAAATCTAAAAAAAAAATTGGGGGGAAAACAAAGGATTGGGTTTTTAGAAAGTAATAAGACTTGTCTGCACCCAGCTCTCTGCTAACCGTCTACGTGGCCTATTTTCATAGTGTCACATGGCAAACCATCTTTTTTAATTGTTTTAACTTTTGCTAATTTAACTTTAATCTTCTCTTTTCCGAAAAAATTATTGTAAAAAATTGTTAGTGAAGTTGTATACTCCACCCACGACTAGGTTAAGTTGTTCGGTAGTACACGACTTCGATATACGACTCTGTTGAGTTGTCTATCCATTATGTCAGTCAATATTGTCATGTTATCTAGCATGCACGAAGTCATGGATTTGGTCAACGACTTCAATGCCTTGTCATGTACCCACTTGGCGACTTCAAATGAAAGTCACGGACAAGGTACACAGGTACATGACTTCCTCACATTTTTTTTCCTTCAATACTATTATGTGCTTGTTTTCATTTGTTATATCCTTCTCTTCCTTGGTTGCTATAACATTGTCTCTTTTTTTTTTTTTTTGTTGGTTGTGCCAGCATTTAATCATTTGTTGCTTATGAGTTTTAAGATATAATTATTTTATATTTTTATCACATATAATTTTGGTTATTAATAGATAACTTATTTTTAAATAATGTTATTTTATAAAATATTGTAAAAAATAAGATAGTAAAATTGTGTGGGTTAGGCGTATAATTTTATTTATACAGTGTAAATGTAATTGTTTGATTTTATGACTTGATGCATGTTTTATGGTTTGACGTGTGTAGTTGTTTGAATATGCACTTTTTTCCATAAATAATACACTGCAGTGATTTTACAGAAGTGTGGGGTTGATGTATTAATATGTAAAAAGGTTTACACATTTGTAAATCATTTAAAATTAAAAGTTGTATTGTTTAAATTTGAGGTGTTGATTAGGCAAGTAGGATTTGTTTGATTACAGTATTATTGAAATAAATGGTTGGTCATCCTTATATTTGTTTAACATTAATCGCTATTTAAATATAATATGAAGATTTAGTTATTTAGATGTAGAGGTTGATAAATTATTCAATGTACACGATGATAAAGCAACGATGATGTTGTAGATAAAGATTAGGACCATGCTTAGTTTGTAATTGTAAATTTTAATTCATATGAACTTCAATTTTGAATGTAGACTTGTACAAATTTGCATTATTATTTACACAAAAACAATAGTATAATTTTAGATTGAACGGTTTTTTTTTTTAATATGGATATAAATTTCAAATTTTCAATATAAGTAAGTCATACAATTTTAAATTTGTTATCCCTAATGTCACGTAATTTTAAAGAAGTAGAAGAACAAAAAAAAGTAATTATGTTGAAGGTTCTGTTGGATAACTTTAAAATTCTCATAATCCATTAAATTCAAAACTACAAGTTTAATAATCTATTGTATGCTATCTATATTTCAATAATTCAATAAACACCATTGAATATTTTAAATTTAAATTTTACATTATTTTTAGTTTAATAATCTAAAATACACAATAAATTTTAAATAATTAAAAAATTACATCAAATAACAAAAACAAACCGGTAATGACACTAAATTTTTTATATACTGTGAATATAACAAAATTAGTGATAGTAATCATAGCGCTATGAGACGACAATCATAAAGATACTAGAGGATAATCACTTTTAAATATACTATTTTCACAGATCTATAAAATGTTGTTACCTAATTTTTTATATTTTTACAAAAACCCCCCTATTTATTAAATACTTGGAAAATTTATACGTGAATTATAGAGAATCGGGTCGGAATAACGTTCTTTTCCTCTCCACAAATTTGTTTTGCACAAAATTCACAACGATTGAATTCTCCGTTTGGTTAATTAAAGGAAACCAATCAAATAATTACACCAATGCCGTGATTTTTTTAATTAAATAGTTGCATTTCTCATTAATTTTTCACATGGTTTAAAGTTGGAATCACACAAATCATTTGTCTTCGCCACTAGAAAAACAAATATCGAAATTTAAATATAACATTTATATAATAACACCATCAACACATATTAACTTATTGCAATAAACAAATAAACAAAAAATGAATTTCTATCTGTTGTAAACTACAGCAAAATCAAGATAAATATTTTGAAATTTTATTATAATTTATAAATACGTTAGTTTATTATTTTACTGCTGAACATAGTCATGGTAGACATTCGTGGAGTCAGCATCCGTCTAGGCTTGTTAGAATTTTCTCCACCACCCCCCATTTTCATTTTTCTGCTGAACGAAGAGTCGAGTGCTTGCCCGTCAAACGACGAATGAAAATGGTTAATCTCCAACAAAATACGCGCTAAACGACGGCGTTGAAGGAGTCCAGTTGTGATCGTGGTTGTAGTAAAGTCAAGGTGTGGACTTAAGGAGGTTGCGGGGGTTAGTGGGATTGGTGATGAAGACTTCTAAGTCAAGGCAAAGAAAGTGGACACATCAGTCCATTGTCATTATTTGTATGACATAAATCCACACACGTTATTTGACTAACTCCCTCCCACCACAATACCAATTTTTCAACCCTAATACATGTCTTGGTGTATTTCATACTTGTTCATTTATTTATTTATTACTTACTTTTCAATTCAATTGAAATGTAAGTTATTTAGATTGACTCGTAAAGTCAGCCATTGTAGTTTTAGTCTTCATTTTTGTCGTTTTAAGTTTGATCATTGTTAAAGATGATATTTACAGCTATTTGGGTTTTGCAAACTTACTGCACCTCAGTGTTGAAAAGCTTTAGCCATTGGTCTGATGCTTCATGCTAAGACCAAGTATGTTGAAATTGACGTGCATTTTATTTAAAAACCTTTATGTACATAATATCTAATATAGCCAAAATATTTTATTCTGTACTTTTTGCCATGAAAAGTTTGAGTTTAGTGTTTATTTTGTTATTAAGGTTTCAGAATAAACACTTTCGTTTCGAAGTTTGGTAAAAGATTTTAAAGGGACTTTGAACCGTTAATTTAATTTACTAAAGAAAAATGACTTAGAGGTTAAAGTTGGTGACTGTGTATTGATGACTTTGGCAACTGTATTAATTTTAATTCTGAGGTGGCTTATTGTCTCTTTGTCTCTTCTTCCTTCCTCACATGTCCTCTTCAACCACCACCCCTCCTCCTATCTCTTGATCACCAAAGACTAAGGACCATGCTTGATTGTTTACAGTGGCAAATTTGGCCAAAAGTAGTCCTAGTTGAGGGGCTCCTAAAATCGGCAGTGTCATCGTCCTCTCTGTGGAACAAGAGGTTTCTAAATCACTAGCATTTCAATAGAATCCGGAAAATGAAAAGCAAACCAGTAAGAGACAATGTTGTGTCATGTGCTTTAAAGTAAATGAGAGTTAAAATCCAACCGGTATAATTCCCTAATTTGAAACCCTCCAAAACCAAATCCTTAAATCTTCCTTAACATATATACTACTTTCTTCATTTAATTTATAACTAATGACCGAGATCGATCGTGGTATATGTGAGTTTAGATTATTCGATTATTTGATTTATATTATTCATTGGTTTTGTGGTAAAATTAAAAAACAATTCAGTTGTTGTGGGGAGAGAGTGCTGTAAAAGTTCTCCCAAAATTAAATTGAATATAATTCTCCATCATTCCCTTTTTGATTTAGTGTTGTTTCTGCAACATTATTTTAGAGAGCCAAGATAAACAAGGAAATAGAGCAGTCTTGGTCAATTGTTTGTTCGATTCTTTAGAAAGAGAAATAAAAGGGAAGTTTCTTTCTTTATGTAACTTTCGGGTTAGAGATATATGAAAAGGATGGATGAAAGAAACTGGGAGAACAAAAAAATGACTGCAAAGATAGAGACGAGGATGAAGAAATGGAGAAAGCGGGTTGTTCAGGTTTGAGAAAGGAGAAGGATAACAGTGGTTAGAAAGTAGGTAACGATTTAAACTACCTCACGAAATTAATATAATTACCAACTCATCAATATAGTCATTCAGCAATTTAATTTACACGTCATATTTCGTTAGTGAGTAAGGAACTAATGATAATTTAAAACCATTTACCAAACTGGAGAGTTAAAAATGTTCAAACAAACATAATTAACACTAAATTTAGATGTATTTTGCCATAAAAACAACAAATTTATGAATCTCCCCTGCCTTCCATACAATCTAATGTCACTTTCATACCACTACTATATTATAACTAATATTAATTAGTTGAGATGTATATATCTAATGTGTGATTTGGAAAAATAGATGTTTTTAAAAAAAAAAATTTAAAAAGTAAGACTATTTGGATAAAATGGTAGATTTTTTGGCATTATTAGAATGCTGTCTTTCTTTCTTTTTTCTTCTTTAATTTTTTCTCTCTCCGGTAAGCATAAAATAAGGAAAAGAAACCGGCCCATCTGATTTAATTTATTACTTTTAATTATTATCATTATTGTTTTAATTATTGTTATTATTATTTATATTCTTATTGCTCTCTCTCTATATATATACATGCTTTTAAATTGGCTTTTGACTTTTTAAGCAAAATTTTAAAATGAAAAATGGTACAATGTTCCAACGATTGTTATAAGCTTATAATATTAAAAATTTAAAATAACAAAATTCACATCAAAATAACTTTTTTGTAAAATTATTTTTATAAAATTAAAAAAAAAAAACTATTTACTTGTTATTCTTCAATCACACACGTATAAACACACAATTGGTTTGTTATTGATTTGTACCTCAGTCTTCAATCTATCATTCCATCTTCTATTACCTTTATTTCTAATAACAAATAATATATAATTTTCATAAATTTAAAATTACTGAATATTTTTTTCTAACAAAATGAAACATTAAAACATTGAATCTATATAATATCAAAAGTCATAGAGTTTTAAAAAAAACATCAAAATATCAAAAAGATATTTAATTTTATTAAAAGCGGAATAAATTAAACAATAAAATTATCATCTACCTCCTTATATAAATATATTATTTCACTATTTTTTTTCATAACTAATTAAATAATAATAATATTTGAAAAGAATAATCGATTAGGAATTGACCCACCTCACAAAATGACAAGAAAAAAAGTCCAACCTTTTATCTAAATAGTTTGGAAACAACATTTTTCCAATTTTTTTAAAAGACCCATTTTTCCAAATCACCTCGTACCATTACAAATATTATTAGTTAGGCGAGATGTATATATCTCACATGTTATTACAACTATTCTTAGTTAGTTGAGATGCATATATCACATATTCTTATAACTATTGACGTTTGATAATTGTTTCTAAAAATTATATATAAATAAGAAGATTATATGTATGTATAGATCTTGTTGTTTTTGTCTTTTAACAAAAGTAAGCATTTGTTTATAGTTTCTACATATTAGAATTGAATTAATAATTTATTAAATAAACGTACTTAAGATACATGTAAGAAATTTTCATGAACTACACGGGTGAAAATGTAGTGTATCGCGTGGTGTCTTCTTATTGGTAATTGCGTCGCTGATATTCAAAACCACACTATGAATTTGGAATTTCGCTCTCTTCATTCGAGGATGAAAATTTTATATGTAATATTAGGTTAGGTTACTATAAGAGAAAAGTATACATGTTGAGTGTTATTATGATTAATTATTTAAAAACTAGTGAAGTTTTTGTATATTAAAATGTTAAAAAAATAACCCATTTTAAATAACTGTATAAGCTGCACCTATTGATGTGCAGGCCGTGAAGTCTAACATTGCAATAAAAAAAATGTCATTCGCACAGTTTTATAATACAATCGGAAAAAGAGGGTTGTTTTTAAAAAAATGAAAAAAATAGTGTTTTCAAAACTATTTAGGTAAATGGAATTTTTTTTTGGCATTTTGTGAGGTGGGTTCCACTACCTATAAATTATTATTATCATTATTAAAATAACTAGTCGAATGAAATATTTAAGTAGGAAAGTAAATACTAATTTTATCGTTTAATTCCATTTTTAATACACTTAACTCTCCATATTTTGATTTTTTTTTGTTCGGTAACTTTTGATACTATATAGATTCAATTTTCAAATGTTACATTTTGTTATAAAAGTATTTAGTAATTTTCAATTCATAGAAATTAGAAATTATTTATAATTAAAAAGAAAGATAATAAGAGATGAAAAAATAAATAGAAGGATATGATATAAATCAATAATAAACCAAGTGTGTGTGGGAGTATATTTATATATATGTGTGATTGAAGAATAAAAGATAAAAGATTTTTAAAATTTTATGAAATTAAATTTCTTAAAATTAAATTTTACATGGATTTTATTAATAAAAATAATGTAGAATGCCAAAAAAAATATATGCATAAGATCATGAGGGGTATTTAATCGTTGCCTTGCGTATAAACAGTTGAAGTACACATTTTTTTGTTGAAAAAACAATGTGTTACTCTACTATTTTGACATATTTTAATTTCATGATTGATTCTTATATATATCATTTGTGAATAATCAATTTTATACTTTACATTAAGGTTAATTTTAATTTAGTATTAGTTTAGGTTACTCCGTAAATGTGAGTCGTCTGATCTTTATCCAATTTTTTTTTTCTGATTTTTCTCATATTTTTTTCAAATTGTAATTTCTATTTGCAAACATAGATTTCCTTCTTAAAAATAGCAATTTTGACAAGACATATACAACATAGTACAAAATATTCAAATTCTGTCAATAATAGACATGAATAAACACTATATGCTTCTATCACGATAGTGATAGAAATCAATTAGTTTTTATCGTTGATAGAATTTAAAATTTTATTATAATTAAAAAATATTTTAATTTGTTTTGCTATTTTAAAAAATGCTCGTTCAACTAAGGTTTTTAAACAATAAAAAAATTTATTATGAATATCTCAAAATATATAATTATTTATCAAATATAGTCGAATTTTCGAATTGATTATAGATAGATGAATTTTACTGTAGTTGTTAATAATTTAAATATTTTGTTATTTTAAAAAATGACCCTAAAATTTGAGAATTTATTAATATAACAAAAAAGAAAAGCAAAAAGAAAGAAAACACACACAAAGTCGTAAATCGTAAACAACACATATATTTAATTCTATTTTCTTTCATGAATATGAACAAAATCGCGAAAGAGAAATAGAAACCAAAACACAGGAAAGAGTCATTCACTCCTTTTTGAAAAGTCAAGAGCGAGACTTTAACACTTTCTTTATTCATTTTATTAGAGACTATGTCTATAAATAGCCATTTCACTTCTGATGGTTCGCTTCAATTATAACAAAATATTCAAGGGTCTGAGAAGAAGAAGAGAGAAAAAAAAAAAAAACAGTATAATATAATGGCAGCTTCGTCTTTGTTAACAATGGCGGTCACGGCCAATGGTGCTCAGAGCTACGATACGCCACCGTTTGGTAAACGTAAAATAATGCCTATTAAACCCCTTAACTTTCGACCCTCTCCGGTGCAGCTTTCTGAAGGCTGTTTTAGTATATTTAGAAGCTTGATCCAAACACCTCTTTATTCTTCTTCTTCTTCTCCACGCCTTCGGGTCAGTATATTACTTATCATCCTTCATTTCCTTTTTATTTTTTTGCAAAGGAAAAATTACTATTACTATTATTATCGTCACCATCATCATCATTTCTGCTGTTATTGTTATTGTTTATTTTCTCAAGATGATGAGATTAGAAGATTTTTGAATTACAGACTTATGCAAGAGTTAATATACTTGACAACTATTATATTATGTTGTAATTTGTAATTTGAATATAATTAAAAACAAGTGTATAATACTATATTGTAATTTGAATATTATACTGTAATTTGAATTATACTTGACAACAGTATAATATTTTATTTTAGATAAGATAATAATAAAATATTTATGTCTCACGATCCGATAAATTTCAGCCGGTGGATTAATTTTTTCTGTTTGTTTTTTCATTATACATGATCAACTGACATATGTTGCATCTATGGACAATGAGTTTTATGTTCAAATCTATTCACTTTTATGTTTATTACAATATCCTCTAAAAAAAAGTATATATGAAGAAAAATTGTATTAGATGACAAAAAAATTTAGAAAAAAATAGCTCATAACACATATTTTTTGCATATTACAAATTTGACAAATATGACAATAATTTGCTTTAAAATTCACTATTTTTGCAATTTTGAAAATGTGAGTGAAATGAGCCCTATTATCATAAATTTTTGTTGCCATTTTTGCAAACTTTCCGTGCATGAATGAGTTTCATATAATTTCCAACCGAATAACGTATAAAAATTCCCACTCTAGAAGTACATACATGAATTAGTTTATGTATTTTTAAAATGTTAATTTTCTTATATTTTCAATTATTCTTTCTAGTTGACCCTTGAATTTCTATAAAAACAATCATTTTTCATTAAGAAATGAAAAGGATGAGACAAAAAAAAAAAAAAGACCATTTTAAAATTATTATAACAAAATTAAAATGAAGCAAAAAGTACAAAATATGGGGAGTGATTAGCATTTAAACGACTAAATCCACTGCTCTTGTTTAAAGAAAATCTAGACACTAATAAAACTTGATATACGACGATCTTGGTTAAGTTTGTACTTTCTTGTGTTTGATTGTGCTAAAAATCCGATACTTATTTCTCTTACATTTTCAACCACCAACCCCTTTTTTAATTCTTTTAATATATTTGGGTGGACTAGAAAGTTTGAAAAAAATGAATGTGACTTTACAAAGTTGATAGTTAGGTATGTTTGAATTGAATGAATAAACTAAATATTTTAGATTTGAAAGTAGCACTTAAATGGTAATAAAGTAATTTGGTTGAGTTGAAATATTATTAGGAGGCTAGCAGCCAAGCAATGGCAAAAGAGCATAGTGTCGGCGAAGAAGCAAAACCACAAGAAATTTGGGATTTTGGAGGGGCATTATGGACTTTTCTCAGGCCTCACACCTTCTATGGAACTCTGCTGGCTTCATGGTCATTTTTGAGTTTTTTCTTTCTTTTCATTTTACTACGTTAATGTTTTTCATCCAATTTATTTCTTTATTTTACGAAAAGAAATTTATGATTTTAAAAAATGATATTGCTTCAATTTACCATGAATGATTTCGAAACTATTTAATTTTGAAAACAAGTTATTTTAAACCAATTAAAAAGACAAATAAAATATATTTTTAAATGTATTTTAAACCATCTTTTAGAAAAAATAATTTTATTAAAAAAAATAATTTTAGTTGAAAAAAAAAGTGTGTTTCCACCTTAGAGATTAAATTTATTAAAAATTAAATATTTCAGACTTGTGTGTTTTATTTTAGGGATATTTTTTAATATTTTATCAACGATAAACACTAATACAGTAGAATCTAAACTTTTATAAATTTTTTCATTTAAAAAACGGTGGTACAATAATTCTTTCATTTTTCACGTACGCATTTTGAAAAAACAAATTAAATCGTTAAATTTATTTGAGATTTTTGTTAACGGTTAGTTTAAAAAACAACAAAACAAACTAATATATTTACAAAAATAACAAAATATCAATGTCTATACAATGAACCATAAAATAGAAAGATCGATTATGTATTATGATAGATACATATAATAGTATATTTTTATTTATCTCATCACAAATAGACTATAATATTTTACTATATTTGTATAAGTTATTCTTATTTAAAATAATTTTCAATTTCACTTATTTGTGAATATACAGTTCGTTGGCGGGTAGAGTGTGGATCGAAAATCCAAATCTAATGCAGTGGTCAATCATAACAAGAGCGGTTTGGGGTCTTGTGGAGTTATTATGTGGCAATAGTTATATTGTTGGCATCAACCAAATTTATGATGTCGATATTGACAAGTACTAATTTTTTCTTCTGTGTTTGTTTAAGAAAGAAAAACAAAAAGATATCTGTATTCATTTGTTGGGGTGTTTTTGCAGAGTAAACAAACCATTTTTGCCCATAGCGGCAGGGACGATGACAGGGAAACAAGCATGGTTTTTAACGATGTCGTTTTTGGTGGTTGGGGTGTCATCGGCCACGCTTAATTCAGGCCCATTCCTCACTTCTCTATATTGTTTCGCTCTATTACTTGGAACTCTTTACACTGTTCCTCCTTTTAGATTGAAGAAATTCCCCATTGCTGCTTTCCTCTGCATTGCTTCGGTATATATATATATATATATATATGTATATATTACCTTATTATATATTTTGTTTCTTTTCTTTTTGACATAATCAATCTCAATATTGATATATACGAAAATTGGGTTGGATTGGGACAAGATGTTCTCATATGATCAATTTGTCCCTACTATCAATAACTATAAATTTAAGATTTAAACTCAAATTTGAGTGTTTAGAGGTGCTAAGTTCTCTCCGAGTATTTACACGAAGACGATAGTTTATTCCATTCTTAGAAGAAATGGATGTGGTTCTTTTGATTTTCAGAAAATGAGGGAATGAGTTCGACTGATTTTAAACTTCTTTTAAGTTATGTGTTTAAATGTTCTTCAATTTTAACATATTTGTTTGGGGTCTTGAACAAACTACAACCTTAGGTGATATTTGTTAAATTTGATAGTATAAGATTCGATCTTAAAACTAATTTTCAATGTGAGACTTTTAACGTCTCCAACAACATTTTCTCTCAATTTTTAAGTTTTTATCTTTTATTTTTGTTAGAAAACACCATTTTAGCTTGAATTGTTTGTTTGGTCAAGCGTTTAGTGATAATCTAACTATATTTTTGTAGGTAAGAGGTTTTCTCATAAACTTTGGTGTATATTATGCATCAAGATCTGTTCTTGGACTTCCATTCGAGTGGAGGTAATGCTAATATTATTATTTACAGTATTAGTTGAATACATCCTATGACTTCAATTCATTCTATTAAAAAAATCACACACATTAAACTATTGACTATAATTTTGTTGAGTATAGTCTAAATACTTCCAAATATATATTTTATTAATAACAATGATAATTGGAAGTATTTTATCAAAATTTACCACAAGGAGATGTCTTTTAAGACCATATATATGTAATCCATGCAGCTCACCTGTGGCCTTTATCACCATGTTTGTTACGCTTTTTGGTTTGGTCATTGCCCTTACAAAAGATCTTTCCGACATAGAAGGTGATCGCAAGTAAGTTTTCGTCCATTTCACTCGGATTTATATTATTGTTCATCAATTCTCAAGCAAATTACTATTTACAAATTTACCATTTGATAAATATAAACAACTTTTTTTTTGGAGGTATGGAGACTTAAAATCAAATCCTTTAATCAATAAAAATGACATTTTGATTTATTATTGTTTAATAGATATAAAATAACAACATTTGCTACAAAGCTTGGAGTAAGAAGGTTGGCGTTTCTTGGTTCGGGGATTCTTCTTCTCAACTATGTTGCTGCCATTTTGGCTGCCATTTTTATGCCTCAGGTTCCCTATTCTCTTTTTAATATTTCATTGACTTTTCTATTTGATCTGTTTAATACCTATGGGCAATAGTTTATGTTTCAAAGAAATGAATAATAGACTAATAATAAATATAATATTTGATTGAAGTTGCTAACATAATTGAAAATCCATCGTCAACTAATCTCAAACTTCGACACCAAAACAATATTTTATTTCAAAATGTAACTTAGTTTAAATGTTAGGGTAGAAAAATCAAACTTCTAACTTTTAAATTGATATGAAAAGTTTTATACCAGTAGAGAGCTGTATTGATATTTTCAAATTTAATTGTAGGCGTTTAGACGAAGCATATTGATATCCACACATGCAATCATGGCAACCAGTCTCATTTTTCAGGTCCCTTTCTTCTCCTCCTCCTTGTCTACATACTACTTTTGCCTATTTTTTACCTTTAACGTGTACTTCTAAATCTATTATATACATTTTGAAGTTTTGTGCTCACCTTAAGGCATTGGTTTTTTTTTTTATTATTTATACGAAACTATACTTTTGGCACTTTAACTTAGATTATTCCCTTTTATTTCATCATCGTTGCTTGTGTGACATCTTGTTTTTCTTAATAGTAACAATAAATGGTAGAAAGTTTCAAATTATAACATTTTTTCTTGTTGTCGTTAACACATCTATATATATCAGTTGAGTTATTTTTGCTTTGATTTGCTTCACTCCATTTCACTTGTTAGCATTTATAGAAGGTTGGATGTGACAGTTGATACGATGACTTAAGAAAAATTAATTAGAACAAATACTGATTGTACTGTGGATTGATAAATTCATTCCCAATATATGTTAAAATCATAAACAGAGTGAATATATGATTAATTTTTTAAAACGAAATACAGTGTGGTGATAATTAATATTATTGACCAAATTTATAATATAGTTTTTTTAAACCTATCCTAATAGTTTTGGTGTAATTTTGTTTTTCAGACGAGAGTATTAGATCAAGCAAAATACACCAAGGTAACGTAATTTATACGTTTAATTAAACTAACATTGTTATCTAATAAGATAGTATTTTAATTAAATGTTTAGTCTTGGTTTTGAGGTTTTTCTTTTTTAAATTTGATGTACAGGAAGCAGCTTCAAACTACTACATGTTCTTGTGGAAGTTGTTCTATGCAGAATATTTGGTCTTCCCTTTTATATAAAAGTGTTATGTGTCGAGAGAGTTTGAGAGATTTTGGTATTTATGAACCACTCATAGATGTCAATACGTCAACTAGAGACAATGATATATTCTTATGAACTTTTTACTGTTAGAATTAGTTGAGTGATTATCATACGATAGTATGACAATTTAACATGTAAATTCATTGACTTACAAAAACTATGGAACATGAGTTTAGATTATTTCAAGAAGTAAACCTCATCAATCTTTAAATCTTCACGTGTACTTGTGTACAAAAATTTGTACCATTGGAATGAGTTTCATTTCTCTTATATAGCTTGAGTTAAATCATAAAAAATTAAGGCAATTGAAAAATTGTTATTATTGTACTTTGAAGTTTTAATGATTTTTAAAATAAAAATTGTGGTCCACAGAGTCCTACAGTGGCAGAAAGGAGTCGAATAAAATCCAAAAATGCGATGTAAGGAATAATATAGTTGCACAAACAACGAATTAGAATTCTCACTTTAGGATTTGGACGTTTCCCTTCACCATTTTCCTCTTCAACTGTTCCTCCGGCTCCATATTCAACGATAATGAAGCACCACTAGTAGAAGAATCAGATAGAGGAACTCGTGGTCCTACAGTTTTCATTCGTACAAGACTTCAGTGGTAGTTTCAAATGTCAAAGCACACATGTAAATTTCTGTTTTACTACAAGTTTGAATAGGAAACTAACTTACCAGTTGATGATTTAAACATTAGAGGTCTGGCAGGTGGTGGAGATCCAATGGGTTGTAGTGTGGGATGGTGGTAAACAAAGTCCTAAACTGGCATAAAAGAGTTAAATAAAATCCATAAATGCAATATAAGGAATAATATAGTTGCACAGACAATCAATTAGAGTTCTCGCTTCAGGATTTGGATGTTTCCCTCTGTCTTCGACCAATTTTGAACTCTTCAACCTTAAACCGAGTTATCTTAAGTGATTCATTTCCAAACTCTTCAACCTCAATCCAAATCTTAAAGTCCAATTTCCCCCCATAAATCAAATTTCCCTAATTTTTTTAGTCTCTTAATTTGTTCACTTTTCAAACTCTTCAACGTTCAACCTTAATAAAAAAGTTATAGTATCTCTTAGGGCGGGTTTGGGATGCATGCTTGAGAGGAGTGGAGTGGGTTATTTAGATCATTCTACGATTGAGGCATGGATCAAGCAAAAGGAGGATTGGGGTTATTTTACTCAATGCCCCACATTGTACCACTCTCTCCCACACACTGTTTCATTCTCTTGGTCGGGTGCAACTTACCACAACTGAAAATTTTGTTTTTTCGTGGTCAATCTCGGTCGAGATTGATCCCAAAATTCTTTCCAAAATTATAAAACTATTTGAAGAAAATTTCTCGATCTCCCTCCGAGAAATCTCTGGCAACCTCAGCCTGAGATCATACTACATAATACCTATGTTCGGTAGCTCGGGCAACTTTGGCCCAGGATCATACTACAGTATGCTTATGTTCTTTAGCTCGAGGCTATCTCAGGCCAAAGCCCCAAGCTAAAGAACTTAAAGTAATGTAGTATGATTTCGGGCCAAAGTTGGCGCGAGATAGCCCCGAGCTAAAGAGCATAAGCTAATGTAGTATGATCTCAGACCAAAGTTGGCCCGAAAGAAACCCAAGAGAGACCGAGAAATTTCCTTCAAATAAATTTATAATTTCGAAAAATATCTCAGAGCCGATCTCGGTCGAGATTGACCACGAGAAAAACAAAATTATCAGTTGTCCTAATATGCACCCGTCGAGAGAATGGAACGATGTGTGACATGAAGTGGAACAATATGTGGTAGAGATTTCCGCGTAAGATAACACTAAGCCCCCTTTTGCTTAATCCATGCCCCAAACGTGGAGTTGGACTCCACCACAAATGCATGCTATTCTAAACCCCAAACTATTATAAGTCACTTCTCGCTCCAAACGCCCCCACAATTTTTCCAGCTTATGAACTCTTCAACCAATATTTGTCTTTTGGTATAATCGAAATAATGGCTACGTCCCTTGAATCCAAATGTTGAAGTCCAATCTCCAACCTTAAACCAAATTATCTCAAGTGACTCTTAATTTGTTCAATTGTCGAACTCTTCAACCAATTTTATACTCTTCGACCTCCAACCAACCTTAATCCAAATCTTGAAGTACATCCAACATCAAAATCAAATTTGTCTAATTTATCTCTTAATTTGTTTATTTTTCGAACTCTTCAATCGAACATTAACGACCGATCCTCTTTAATCAAAAAGTTGAAGTAAAATCACATTCTTTAATCCAAAATTCACTTATCTTTATTTATTTGCATTCATCATGGAATAAATAACTACCAACGAATTTGTGTCTTCCCTTTTTCTAAATATAATCACTAACATATTATGTTGCAATCACAATCACTTAAAAGTTCTTCGTAAGTCTTACTATTTGCCAATTTTATTCACTTCACATCCAACAATCAATACCTTCATTCAAACAATGACATGTTGCCTTCATTCAAAAAATTGTAGTCCAATCTCATACTTCAAACTTAATTCTCTACCTTAGCATCTCCTAATTTTACCAATTTATGAACTCTCCAACCAATGCTGTACTTTGTATACCAAATATTGCCTAGCCCCCTTAAAACCAAATGTCTAAGTCCATTCTCCAACCCTAAACCAAGATTTTCCTTTAATTTTTTACCAAAATTACTTTATCGTTTGAATCTTGTAATTTGCAAATTTTCTAAACTCTTCTACTAAAATAATTCCTTTTTATTCAAAAAAACGACTAGACCACTTCCATCAAATAGCTTAAATAAAAATGCATACCTTCATCCAAAATTCTCTTATTCTTTCTTATCTTCATCTTCGTGAAATAGATAATTTGTCTTTTTCCTCTTTCAATATAATTCGTCTTTTTCCTCTTTCAATATATCGCCCATTGCTTAGCTTCACATCCAATTATATATACACTTCAATCCAAAGAACGACTTGGTGTCGTCCATCGAAAAGTTGTAGTCCCACCTCGTACTTTAAACCAACAATCTCTAATCTTGTGTATCTCTTAATTTTTCCAATTTATGAACTCTTCAACCAATTTTGTACTTTATGTGTTATAATTTGTTCATTTTTTGAACTCTTCAATCAATTTTATACTATTAATCAAACGAGCCCTTTCTGTGTGTCGAAAAGCTAGCTAATAAAAGAAATAGAATAAATGAAAATTGAGAGGTATGACTCCGTCCACTCAATCCCTTGATCGGTATGGTCTTTCATGAGCTATGAGAAAGAAAGGCATAGGGCGAGCTTCAATGGCCTTGCTTTACTGGGACTTTCTCTTTTGCCTCCTAGAGCTAATTCCCTTTCCCTGACCACTAAGTCTTCCTGGAAAGACTCTTGACCTACCGCCTTCGCCTATCTTGTTCTTCAATCCAAGTGCTTGAGACCTTTTCTGTCACAGTACCCGAGGTCACATCTCTTTTTGTGTGCGGAAAAGGGAGGATGAAACCATAAAGCGATTTCCCAATATGGGTTCAGTTATATAGGTCGTCATAGATCGAAACCCTTGTTTGAAGCATATCTTTAATCCTTCGTTCTCAATTCAAGATCAGAGAAGAACTTCATTATCCACTTATCAATTATGAGATAATTAGCGGAAGCCATAGGTAAAAAGGAGGGTTCTTGAGTTATCTTCTTTCTGCATTCACGAGACGAATATTCCAGACGAAGCACGGTCTCACCCTATTAATATTAAGACTTCCAAGTCGGTAACCGACCCATACCTCGTCAATGTACCCTCAGTTTCAACTTGAGGGAGAGTGTTGGAAATTAAGGACTAGCCCCAAGTGTATTTGTGTAATTCATGGTAACTTGGCTTTATTTTTCCCTTTTTCTTTCTTTTTTTGTGGGGACTTATTATGGCCTATATTATTCTTAATTCAAAAAGTTGAGTCCAATCTCAGACTTTAGACCCAAATTCATGGATCCTTTGCATTTTTTAGTTTTTCCAATTTATGAACTCTCCAACAATTTTGTTCTTTGTATCCTAAAGAATGGCTAGGCCCCCATTAAATCCAAATGTTGAAGTCTCGAACCTTCAACCAAATTTCCTTTATCCTTTAACCAAAATCTCCCATCCTTAAACTAAAATTATTTTATCAATATGTCACTTTATAAGAAACTTGTAGTCTCATATCATACTTTAAACCAATCTTTATTTTTGTATTCTTAATTTTTTTCCAATTTATCAACTCTTCAACCAATTTTGTACTCTTCAACCTTAAAACAAGTTTTCTTAAGAGACTATTAATTTGTTCATTTCCAAACTCTTCAACCAAATTTATACTCTTCAACCTCCAACCTTAAACCAAATCTTGAAGTCCAATCTCTACATTATACTTTTGGAGTGTTTATTTTTTATTCTCTTTGTATTGTTTAATTTTATCTAAATGAAAGCTTTGCCTCCCCTAGAAACGATGACAATATTAAATTAGAGTTCAATACTTCATTCCTAACCACTTACAACTAAAGATATAATTTCATTCCTTGCCCAACATCTCTCAAGTCCATTTACTCTTGAAACAAAAACATGATTTCAAGTACTTTTTTTTTTTTTAAAAAAAACATTGATGGAAAATTTTATAAAAACTAGGGAGAAGGCTAACCTTATTTTGAAGAGGAGAGTATAAACTATATTTTACCTCACTCCCACAATTGTTTTGAAGCCTTCTTCGAGAGACCTTTTGATATATTTTTTAAGGTCAAATTTACTTCCGGGAGCAAGGTGAACCTAAAGATAAAGAGCACTATATCATAAAAGGAACATATAACTGGTTTACAATCCGTAGATAGGTTGGGAATTAGAAACTCACCTCGACAAATCCATTACATCATGCCAAGTAGTCAGCCTTGCCAACGAACTTAAAAAATTGTCGGAAGAAGCATCACTGAAACGAAACAACATATTTTAGGTGTTTCAAATCTCTATAGGAAATCAATTGTAAGGATTATAAGTTTGAACCACAAAATATCCATATCTCCATATTTTTCAAAACATTTTTTATTCTCAAATATGATGCATAATATGTATAGTAATGTACGATGTATGTTGCAGTTTTTTACCATGCACATGCAATTTCATGTTTTTTTATTAATGTAATTGTTAACTTTCCCACGTAGTATGAGCTCTTATGGTGAGGTGAGAAATATGTGATGCCAATATAGAAAGAGTCGTCTCTGTCACATTAGTTAATTCTACTAGATGAAGATCTCTTTTTAGGATCTTGTTTATTAACTCACTTTTTATTTTTATTTTTATTTTATTTTAAACTTGGTAAAGTCATAATAAAGTATCATAGTTGTAAGAATTGATGCATATGTAGCTACAAAACTGTTCATTTTGGAGGTTAGGAACCTTCACCTTACACCCAAAGATGAAAACTTGAAAAAAGAAGGTGAAGAAATAATCCAGCTGTGATAAAAGGAACACTTCGGGTCTTGTGTGTGTGTGTGGAAAAATAAGAAAAGAGAAGAGAAACAATTATACTTCTGGAATTCTTTTGTAGAGTAAAACAAAACATAAGCAGCGGACGACTTTACAACGTCTTCACTAACAGGGATAACCTGATCATCGTCGAAATCGTACCATTTACCGCCGTGCTGCAGGAAAAGATTGAGCAGTGTCAGAATAGAATAAGATTATTAAGATCATAATCAATTTGGATGAGGATCAGATTTCAAATCTACTTATCTCTTTTTACATCAGAGTCTTGGCCAATAGAGAACAGATTCAAGGGGGAAATTTTGTCTAAAACAAGTAAAATATTTGTATGCTTTTCAATTGTGAAACATAAAGGCCATTAATGACACTATATTAGAAGCTTGAACTTTCTAAGTTGTCTTCGAGATGATGATTTTTTTGAGTAATAGGAAAACCACTTACAAAAACATATGCAGTATAGTGACCTGCACCCATCCCTCCGTAGTGATTACTAACAGCATATAACATATAACGAATGCATTAAATAATGCACTTCTCTAGAAAGATTTCTATTCAGTCCCCATATCACATAATGAATCCTAAAGGAAAATTGATGTGTGTTAGTCAACCCAAATCAGTTAAAGACTCCTGTGATATCTCACTAATCTAAAACCCTAAATCCAAATCTAGTAACAACCCTTTATCGTTAGAAGACTATATCAAAATTTTAAGAAAAAAAACCCTAGGTCCCTAAACGCATCCAAATTAGCATCAAAAGCTATACTTCTCTTCATTTATTTATCTTTTCAATGTTTCTAGTAGTTTTAATCACATTAAAAATAGATTTTAAAAATAAAAATAATTGTTTTAACATGTTTATTTAACCTTAGATATCTAATGTTAGACAATTTGATAGTAACTAAATATAACTGTTAGAGTTTCAATTTTAGTAGAATGTTGTGTTTCAGATAATTTCACATTTAAATGATTGAATAAAATGTTTTCCCATTAAAAAAAAACATATTTTACTTTTTACAAACAAATATTAATAAATAATCACATTTCTTTTCTATGTAAATATCTATCATGCACATAAGGCGATAATCTCATTCTTAGCACTTTCTTTTACTCTTTTGAAAATTGGTCCATAACCCAACGAGTGATTATGAATATATACAACACTTCACTTCTACGACACCTTGCCAACCTTGATTGGCATATAGTACCTTGTGGTTACGATCAAATAGACAATAAAAATGTTAAATCACACAATTTTCTTGAACTTTTAAATTTGTGTTAATGTTCTAAATTTTTAAAAGTTTGAAATATGCTCGTGATCTTAACAAAAAAAAAAAAAAGTTAAAAAGACCCTACCACTTGTTTTAAACTATTAAACTTTTGTTTAAAAAAAACTCATAACAATTTAAAAGTTTCATAAATACCCTTTTAACTTTAAAAAAGTTTAAAATATTCTCATATTCATACCAATTTTATCATTAACCACAATTTTAAGTTAAAACCATAAATTTATATTTATTTGATGAACACAACGAATTTCAATGGTTATTGTTTTGATTAACCTACAATTAATTGTCAAATAAAAAAACGATTTTGACTATTAAGAATAACACGGTGATAATTTGATAGATTTGTATTTGTAAGATCTTTTCATTTGATAAATAATTGTTTTGGTATGTTTCAAGGATAATTTATTATTTTAAATTATCTTTTCATTCGATAAATAATTGTTTTGGTATGTTTGAAGGATAATTTATTATTTTAAATTTTTATAAGATTTCTTACCATTTCACATTTTAACAAAATCTATTATATCAATGTTTGTCATATGGTGTGTGTGTGTTTTTTTTTTTTTTTGTTGATTTTTGAATTGTTTAATTTTTAAAACAATTCTTTAAAATAAAGGGAGGTTTGAAATTGGTTTAAAATAATGTTTATAAAAATGAGATCATGAAATAAATAATTTTAGAGAAAACACATCCAACTAGATTTTAGAATAAATGTCTATTTGATGTTTAATAAGAAAGCTCTCCCAAATATTTATTTTTTTCTTATGCTTTTTTCTATTCATTTTTAATATATATTTTTTCAATCCGATGTTTTTTTTTTTAATAATTTGAATATTTTTTCAATTGAGTTCGTATACATTTAAATATAGGAATTTGCAAATGTTATTCTCCCAACTAAATCTACGTCCCTTTAACATATGTGAAAGAAATAACGAGAACATCAATGTATAACATAATCGTTTTGTTCGTGAAGTGAATTGAAGACGAATGAAAAACATGATCGAATTACACATTTTTTTGTCTAGTTGATACTACAATGTTTCAAAAGGAGTATTTATCTTATTTATATGTTGTTGTTATAAATCAATTATTATTTTTGATACGTATGTATTTTAATTTTAAAATATTTGTGTTTTTAAAATTTACTTGTCTAATTAATATATATATATATATATATATATATTGAAGGATTATAGTTTCAAATAACTAAAAAATTAATAATTTAAAAGTAACATGAGATTAATTTTAAAACATATTTTAGAGAAAAAAAATTATAAACGTGGATATTTCTTATGAAATTATTTCATAATATTTAATAGTTTTTTTAAATGTAATTTGACATGAATATAAACACATTTTATCTATAAACATTTAAAAAGATCAAACTAAACAGGTAACTATTTAAATTTTAAATTTATTTTATAGAGAATGTTTTTTAAAAAGTGTGTTTTTTTTAAAAAATATTTTTTTCATAGGTAATTAAAAGAGTTTGCTAAAGTAGTACAGAATTTTATGATAATAGAGCAATATTACTCAAATGATAATAAAGTCCATTTGGAATTTTGAGTACGTGCAAACTAGAGGCTCGGAGCAATTTTGCCCCTACAATAAATGTTATCTTCCTCTTCCACTTCTTTCCGGTCTGATCCTCAGGTCCGATTCAATCGCAATTCTGGCTTGACTTTCTTCAACAATCTCATCTTCTCTCTTCCGCTCCAGCTCCGCTCTTTATCACCATGGAGCATTCCATGTTTCAATCCGTTTCTCTTCGAACTCCGGCTGTAAATTCCACGCTCAAGCCTTCTCTGCCTCACACTAAGCTTCTAGTTAGGCCCGCAGCAACTCCACCTTCAACTTTGCTCCCCAGTTTCACTTTGCATATGCAGCCGAGATGGCCGCGTAGCTGCAGGAGAAATGTTCTGACTAAATCGTGGAAACGACGAACTTCTATTCAGGTGTGTTTGGTTTTCTTAGTGATTGCTGCTTCTATTTGTGAATTGTAGCTTGTGATTTTCGTGTTTCTGTTGTTATGCTTGATGAATAACTAGTCTGTGAATGATTGGAATCCGATTGTTGCACTTACATTGTGTTATGAACGTGGATGAAATGTTTTAATAGAGTTGAGAGCTAACTTTGGGGTTCAGAGGTGAAAACTTCCTCACTGCAAGTCTGCAGACGAAGTCTTGGTTAAATGGAGATGATTCCTTTGTTTGATCGAAGTTCAAATTTAAATTCAATAAAAATCTAATTATAATTTATAAGTCCGATTAGTTAGGACCCTACGAACGCTTACTGTACAGTGTACACCAAATAGTTTGATGAAAATTTGGATTTACTGAACTAGTGAATCAGTGAGATGAAATTATTCATCTCGAAAATGTTAATACACTTACTGAACAACGTGTACTCCAAATGCAAGTTTATCATCAACCAATTTGAACATTCCCTAACTTTGAGAGGCTAAATTGAAAAATATTAATGCATAGAATACCAAACAAAAACTTCTTGAACAGTAGGGATCAAATTACAAAAATACCCGAACATTAGAGACCAAAACATATATTTAACCTCTTTTGTTTTAGTTTTCAATTGCAACCAACTTTTTGTATATTGGTCTAATTGGTAAGACTTAAGAGGCAATCTATGAATTTACGTAATTTGTTGGATAGATAGAGCAAATAAATAAAAACAGGGGAAAAAGAGGCTGGTGTTTGTGCTAAAATCTTTACCTTTTATTGCTGTTCTCTTCATAACGACATATTTCAATCCTCAACTTTGTCCTACTTAGTAATTCAAAATTATACTCAGACTATATCTGTCCATGCCATTGATGTTATATAGTGGGTGCTGCCAGGCCTGCACTCAAGTTGGAGCTGCAGGACCTGATCCCCTAGTGAACAATATTTCAGCATTTAGAGATGCTTGCTGGAGGTTTTTAAGGCCCCATACGATACGTGGAACAGCTTTAGGATCTGTGTAAGTGGATATGCCAATGGATCAGAATAATACACTGCTTTATTGAGACTCCTTCTGGGATCGTCCAATATTTTCCTAACCATTATAATTTTGATTCATTTTAACAGTTCGTTGGTGACTAGAGCATTGATTGAAAACTCACACCTGATAAAGTGGTCCTTGGTCTTCAAGGCTCTGTCTGGTCTTTTTGCTCTAATATGTGGAAATGGTTATATAGTCGGTATCAATCAGATTTATGATATTGGAATTGACAAGTATGTATATCCATATTTTTCCGTCAATTAGTTTAAATTTGTTTGGTTTCACACTTAGATGTCAGTCTTACTTGGTTCCTCAATATTGAATCATTAAAGACAATAGGTGGATAGTACTCGAATCCACAACTTAATATGTGGATATTTTGCACTCCCCACCCCCCTCCCCCCAGCATTTCTTCCATCCATTTAAACATCATGGGCCATTTCGAAGTCAATGCACACGATAAACTGTATTTACCAGTGGCTCAATCTACCAGTAGAAGAGATGCTTCCTGATTATTTTGAGAACAAATGTTTAAATAACTATGCAGTTGTTGCATATAAACTTCTCCTTTTTGTTTGATTTGCAGAGTCAACAAACCATATTTACCAATAGCTGCAGGAGATCTTTCAGTCAAATCTGCTTGGCTCTTGGTGATATTTTTTGCTGTTGCTGGTCTGTTAGTTGTCGGGTTGAACTTTGGGCCATTTATTACTTCTCTCTACAGTCTCGGTCTTTTTCTTGGGACTATCTACTCTGTTCCTCCATTCAGAATGAAGAGATTTCCTGTTGCAGCATTTCTTATAATTGCCACAGTACATCAATTTCTCTTTCATTGAAACTTCAACTTCAATCTATGTCATGCAGTCTTAATAATTATTATTGAAAATGTGCTGAAAATTAATAGTTGGAAAAGTTGATGAGTAAGAAGTTGTAAAAGTATGGCGTGCTTGCTTGCTACCTAAAATTGAGCTACATGCTATTTGAAAAGTAGACCTTCCACTTCATGAAGTATCATTGTTTAAATATTTCCATAAAGTTAATAGCCAAGTCAAACTCCTTTTTTCAGAAAATGGTTTTTTAGAAAGAAACTTCAAACATGTCACACTGCATTCAGATGTGTCCAATTTTATACAATTCTTGGTAAGTTGAAAGAACTATTATTTTGTTACGGTTCTAAGAATTTCCATTCTAGTTCAGAAATTGATTTTGAAAATTCTGGTTTAGTAGTTTAGTTAGTGTGGAGCACAGGAGCTATCTTATAAACCCTTAACGTGATTATAATGTGCATTTCAAATATCCTTTCCCCGAAGAACTAAAGATATGAGCATCTCATCTGGTTGGCATGTGCTTTTGTTGACACTATGGATGATAATTCAAATCTTAATTCTGCAGGTGCGAGGTTTTCTTCTTAATTTTGGTGTCTATTATGCAACTAGAGCTGCTCTTGGACTTACATTTGAGTGGAGGTTAGCCACCATTAATGATTCTTTATGCATTTGAGTTGGATGGAATCAGGATGTAGATATATTGCCCCTACTTTAAATTGATTATTCTAGGAAATTTGAATACAGGAGTTGTGAGTGCTTAACAGAATCACATTTATTTCGAGAATGGCTAAAGTTTGTGTATTCAACCTAAACTTTGTACACGTCGTGGAAGAGGTGTATATATTTTTTTAAGTGAGAAAATAAAATTTTATTGAAAAAATTAAAGTTAAAAAAAGATCAATAAACAAGTCCTTCAAAAGCGGTCTATCCAATTACAAAAAATGACTCCAAAGTCCAATCTAACAAGTTAAAATTTTGCTCATAATTAGAAAAGGTTGTGTAACCTCGTATTTAAAAAAGAAGGGAAAAAGAAAAGGGACATATAATCGATGCACACAGGAGGCATTAGACCTAACAACCTCCCAAACTTCCTCACAGGATCTCGCTCTCCCCTTCACAAATCTAGCTGGAGCACAAAATTTAGCCTGCTCTGTTGAATGTTTGTGATTGTTTAATGAACTTCAATAAACTAGTCTGACAAACTAGGGTATTGCCTCTATTTGGGGTCTAAGTTATAGAAATAGCAGAATGTAGTGATTTGCATCCAACGTTCTAAACAAACACATGGTCTGATACCATAAAGTAATGGTCTGGGCATCGTATACCAGATTGGTGACCTTTTATAGAAAACCAAAATTACATACACCATAGGTTGGTCTGGGCTCATTTGTTTAGGACCCAAAGCTCTTGTAAGATTGCTTTTGATCAAAGTATCGCTGGTAGTTGCTTACTGGTGATATCGGAACTTGGAACAAACATAGTTTGTATAAATAGAGTCACGGGGTTAGTTTCTGCATTAGTTATTTATTTTTTTAAGCTCTAGTTGCCTTTTTTTTCACTTGCACTTAATCAGGCTCAAAAAATCATCGTAGATTTTTACATGTGGACACTAAATCTTTTGCAGCTCACCTGTGGCTTTCATTACCACGTTTGTGACCCTGTTCGCTTTAGTGATTGCCATAACAAAAGATCTTCCAGATGTGGAGGGAGATCGCAAGTAAGATTCTCAAACTACTTCCATGTGACAACTTCTTTAGTTGAAGCAATCTTGTTTCCGCAATCTTTTTCCTTCCCAAGGAAGATTACTTTTTTTACCGTTTCTTCTATTTATTTTTCTTGGGCACTGATTTCTCAGCATGCTTCAATTTTTCGAACTCCATAAGTATCATCTCAATTGTTTTAGGAAGTGTATGCTATGCAATTATCATGATGTCATCTGAATGAGCATTGTAATAAAGGTTTCAGATATCAACCTTGGCAACAAAGCTTGGAGTTAGAAATATTTCATTTCTTGGTTCTGGACTTCTGCTGTTAAATTATGTTGCTGCTATAGCAGCTGCTATATACATGCCTCAGGTCCGTATGGTGCTTCAACTACAAATACTTTTGCACGTTTCATGAAGTAAATTTGCCAAATTTGATTCTTACAGGCTTTTAACCGTTTCATAATGATCCCTGTTCATGCAATCTTGGCATTGTCCCTGATTTTCCAGGTTTATTTCTTGCATTACTCTCTCACAAACCACAGATGAAAGTGCTATTTATTCCTATTTTACTTGTCTTTGTTAGATTCAACTTTAAATATTTACAATGATGTGCATTTTCTATTCTTGATATTAGTCCGTGTTATACTAATCAAGAACTAGAGTGACCCTGTTCTTTGACCCAAAACTTACGTAAATCTTGTTTCTTTTGATTCTCAGTCATGGTTGTTGGAGAGAGCAAATTATTCTCAGGTAAGTTCCAGTTCTGGTTGCCAAATGATATTTGTGAAACTTCTCATGTTAGGAACTACTATGAAAGTATTTTTCTTTACATGTTATTCACTTTAAAGTGAGCAACTAAGGCAAGTTGTTTTCCAACAACAAAAAGTATGGAGCCTAATAATTAATTTAATTTGTTTTGCAGGAAGCAATTTCGACATTTTATCGGTTTATATGGAATCTCTTTTATGCTGAGTATATCATATTTCCTTTGATCTAGTGGAACATTCTTAACCTTATATTCATTTATGATCTTTTTGTGGGTGCGTGAGATTTAGAAAGCAAGGATGAGTTCAATTTGTCAACTTGTATATATTGCCATTATAGAATCATGTTGTATTATCATCTAATGAATTCCAGTTATATCAATCGGATTCTTTTTTCCTCTCCTTTTTGTTTGTTGGGGAATTTTAACAATTAGATTCCATGTAATGGTTGTAAAACTTGCAACTATGGCCGTATTCTGTAATCTTTGTTGTGCATTATTATTTATCCTGTGTGAGCAAGACAGGAAAGACAAAACAAGTAATATGAACGGAGAGGAAACTTTCATTATTTCAGGATTTGGGTATGTATGTATTATGTAGGGCAGAAGTTCTTGTACAACAAATGTCAGACCTTCAAACTTCATCTCCTGTCATACCTCCAATCTCCATCCCCTTTCACTCGTTATGGAACAGGATTTTACAAATTAAGAATAGAGGATACGGGTTCTCCTCAGTTAGGTGAATAGGCCAGGTACCATTTTTTTAAACTTGAATTTGTCAAACAATTTGAATCATTTTTATTGTGTAATTTGCCTTAATTTTTATTATTGTTGAACTAGGTAATATATCATGTTCTAATGGCATCCATTTAGGTAGTTTAGAGACCAAGTTAACTCTGTTAGTCATGTAAACAGAATACTCTCTTTAGCAAATATGAGATGATGATGATAATACCTCTTCTTGAAAAGAGTCTCTGCATCTATGTATATTAGTAGGCAATGAAAGCATGCAAAAGCTTTTCATCCTTCAGTCCATTTTGAAGCCTAAAGAAGCACATTAACTATGTATATTTCATCTTTTCTATCCAGTAATTGCAGAGAAATACGTGTGTTACACGTGTTTGTTATTTATATTCTAATTACACTCAGCCGGAGGTGTTGGAGTTTGAGGCAGTACCAGGCATTTTGAAGCAAGCGGACTTCTGGCTGTGCTTGTGTCTTTACATGAACATGGAGTTGAAGCCATGGAGCCAATTCGAGACTGGGTCCGAGAATGAGAAGCATGAACAACTCTACCTCTGGGAGACAAGTGAGCTTGCTCTAATACCTTGTTCTGAAGCTCTTGAGGGTAATCTCTCATGCAACCAATACGAGGTCCAGCTCCAGTTGTCCATCTGCTTGATAATTGTTTTGCCAACTGATATGATTTCATTTCTTTATGTGATACAATTCGTCTTAAGATATTCTCCTTCGGGATTGGTTGCTCATCGTTTTCTTCTTCATCTTCATCAAATAGGTTTGATTTAGGAACCATGAATTCTTCTTCCGATAAAAATAATTCTTCAGCTGTTTCATAGCCGTCGTCAGATGGAGAATCTGGAATGAGAACTCTACAACTAGCTGGAAGCGTCTCCTTCTTGAATATGTCAAACACATTGCTTCTTTCTGGTATTTGAAGGTTAGTTATCTTTGAGCGTAATCCTCTGGATAATCTTGATATTCTTTGGTTCGGAGTCTCTGCATGACTAGAGAGAAGACTTGATGGATTATTCTCGTCGATTGTGTCTATTGTATCTATTTCTCCAATATGGTCTTCAGAATCTTCTTGAAGGCTGGTGAATTTGTCCTTGCTGAGGCGTTCTTCTTCTTCATATGGGCTTTTCTGAGTATATATCATAGGCGCACAGAATTTGGATCAGCAGTTATAATCACCAGAAAGAAGTTTACTTTATTACATTATATACATAATCAGAGGTTTGTTTGTTTCTTTAACCAAATATAAATGTACGGGTCTTTTGCTCGTTTTACCTCAACATCAGTTAGATCCACATTGTTTTCCATTAGGAAAGACATGAATTCGAGAAAATTTTCCTCTGTAGGAAGATAATGGCCACTGTGAGGCCAAACTGCCTATAAGTCAAGGGAAAAAGAGACAAAGGAAATACAGCACGTTAGGTTAGATAATCAAAAGGAATTTTGAAAACTTTAAAAACACTTAAAATAGTATTTAAAAAGTACTTTATAAACAATAAGGCATTGCATTCCTATCTCTATCTTTATTAATGATCCTAACCTTTAGAATACCATCTTCCACCACCAATCTACCAGCAGCTAAAGTGGCTCCACCAGCCAAGAAACTTGAATGTTGAAATGTGCCCTTTTTCTTCAGCCCAACATACAAAGTTTTTGATGTGCTCAATACAAAGATCCATTTAGCATCTCTTGGTCCTCCTGTTGTGTGAAGAAGTTTCCCACTATACCTGTACAAAAACTTCCCATTTTCTACCACAACTTCATAGGCCTTCCTTTCTATCTGCGTACACGACAATTGAGAACATGTTTAAGAAGTGGAAAAATAAAACCCAACCAAATTGAGCTTTTAATGTATGTATCATTTTATGTGTCGCAGTGATATCTCAGAGGATGGATGGGCTTACAGGACCAAGATATTTGATACATTGTTGGTGAAGCTTATATCTGGGACATCTCTCAAGGTTCACCTCTTTCCCTTCTCCTATATCAAGCCTGATATCAAGAGAATTGTTAGAGTTATTGATATTTATTTTCTTTTGTTAAGCATATTTAGAATTTAGACACCCATTTTATCTTACCAATAGAAAAAGGGCTGTTTGCTATCACAGTGGAGCCATTTGACGTAGTAAAATTGAAGATTATGGCCATACCGATGTCGAGGATCGATCTGTTTATGAGAAAGAAATAATGTCACTAAAAAGACAACTTTATAGTCTGATTGTAGTCATGTCGAGAGGGACTTACTGCCTCGAGCCAATGCTGCAAAGCAAGTTTCCTTGCTTTTTCATCCTTTGACAAACCTTTCCCTACCTACGGAAGACGTTTGTGTTAGGAATGCCTATAGAGATTGAATATATTATAGTTTTAAAGCTTTTGGATCCATCGGTGATTTCACCTGATCACAAAGTAAGCAAGAATGGGTTTACAAACCCAAAAAATAAAGTGGAGTAGACCCTACTTAAGGTATAGGCAAATTACATGATAGATAGCCTAACTAACTTTAGAATGTAAAATATCAATCAAATATTTTATAATTTTCATTTTTCTGTTAAGGTACAAATTAATATTTCATTAATATAGTTTTTTCTATTGAAAATTTGGATAATTATTTAATTTTTAATTCTCTTGTAAAAAAATCCGTAAAGCAAATGCTCATGAAAAAGAAAAGAAAAGGAAAGCCTATTATGTTTTTCAATTTTACCTTTTTCCTTTTCAAATATATGTACTTTTGATTTTCCTTAAAAGTAAATCACTTTGAAACTATTGCAGGATCGGAAGGTGGATGATCCAACCATCATACCGTAATAATTCTTGAACCTCTCCCTCTTACTTGCTTTTAATACTTTTAGGCCTCCACGGAGGTGTTATTCATTTGCATACTATAAATCAAATACTTTCTAAAACTTAAAACTATAGGTCCAATGATCCATAAGAACCGAAGCAACAAATAATGTTTTTTGTTTTAGATTTTTAGTTACCTTAGCAGCCCTGGTTCTAGCCCTTGACCACCGTGAAATCGCGGTCTCTGGTTTTTCAATATCAAAGAATGATATTGAACTTCGCTTGAGTTCGGCAAAATCCAACAGCTTCCACCTATTAAGTGATGATTTAGGAAAAGAAAACTCCAAATCTTTACCACTCCTGCTCTTGAAAGGGTAGATTGACATGAACATGTTTAAAATTTTGAAGAGAGTACAAACGAATTTGGACACAAACCATCTTTGTTCCACAAGAACAGCACAATCTGCCAACTGTCTCCTTGTTCTAAAGCTCTTGTACACTTTCTGTAGCCTCAATGCAGCACTATAGTGTTGGTGCCGTGGTTCTGAATATCTCGGTGTCGAGTACTTATGTGGCGACGAAAAATGTTCATGCCTACATTGATCACAATTCTTAGACCCTACCGATATCCCAAACTCACTATTTTCCATCTCTGCACATGGAGTTTTGAATGAATTGACGGTCTCCAATTCCCTTGTTCTTGTGGTAATTGGACGTTCTAATCTGATGCGGTGAGAACCGAAGGATTTTAATATCGTTGGCTCTGAATCTCTTCCATTGAAACTAACAGAACGTAATGGATTCCTCATCTCTCCATCTTGAAAACTAATAGATCTAACAAGAACAGCATCAAAATCCAAATCTTCAAAATCTCCCAATGGACATGAAAACAGTTGCCCCATTCTTCCTTCCTTAATTTTTTTTATTATATTTTTATATTTTTATATTTTCCTTTTCCTATCCAAAATTTCTCACTTCAATCCCAAATCACCCAGACCAATAGGGTCTCGATTTCCTGTAACATCAAAACAAGAAACACAGTAATTAAACATTGCTATATTTTATCAAGCTATGTTCATGACTTTCATCTATCGATCAAGAGACACTCCATGCTTAAAAATAATAATAATAATAGAAAATAAATATGAACTGATCTTATATACTGCAACTACTTTGTTCATATTTGAGAATTATTTGTTTTTTTTCTCTTCAATATCAGCTTATAAAACTACTACTACTTCCCCTGTTCCTACCTTACCTACTTTTCCAAAGTTTGAAAACTAAAAAAAAAAAAAAACTATAAAACTAAACTTAATATATATATATATATATTGGTTTAGAATTCATAGGGCTCATTCAAAAAATGCTACTTTCAAATGTAGTAAAATAAACAAAACAAAACAAAAATATTTACCAAATATAGTAAAATATAACAATCTATCTCGGTCGTTGATATTTTATTATATTTATAAATATTTTTAGAAGTTTTGTTATTTAAAATGATTTTTTTTAAAAAAATGAGAACCTTATAAAAAAAACTTGAGGAAAAACCAAAAACTAAAGAAAATGGTATCTAACATGATCAAGCCTTAAGGGTTGTTTGGAGAACAATAATGAGATGAGTTTGGATTGTAATTTAATCCAAAAGCCCATGGTTGGTTTGAGTGTTTTAGGCTTGATATGTAATACTGTGACATTTCCAACCAAAATCTCTTTTCTACCGTTTTACCCTTCACGACACTTCACGATCTCGTCCTTATTCCTCAAGCATCCCTTCGCCCTTAAAGTTCCAGTAATCTGATTACATCTTGGCTCTCAGGACACCCAAAACATCCCCTCCAAACACCCCTAAAAATTTATCCAATAACTTCACCCATCAATCAGAAACACATGTCACATTGTAAAATTGACAATAGTAATGATGAAGGTAAGAAGTTATGGGAAATGAAAAAGAAAAATATAGGGAGAATAGTTTGGATGGGAAAGGAAATGTTCTAACCTGAATCCGAGACAATTAGGAATATAGGAGAGGAGAATAGTTTAAGGGTAAGGAAAGATGGGAGAGCGAAGAGAGAGGAGAGAGAAGAGAATAGTAGAGCGAAGGAAAATTAGCCAAATGTGGGTTTCAGAGAAGAAGAAGAAGAACAAGAACTGGTTGGCTATTAATGAGAGAAAGAGCGTCGATTGTGGGTTTTTTTTTTCTTTTTGCCTTTCACATTTGGTTCTTATTACAGCCTCTCTCCCTTTGCTGACTCTCTCGTTTCCCCCATTCTTGGACCTTTACTATTATTAGTTTTGTTCCTAATCAAAGAGAAGTGTTTCTTTCATATTGCCACCATGGATCAAACTTCATCTCTTAAATATTAATTCTACCCTAAAACTTAAAATACATTTCCCCCAATTTTAAGCCTTCTTGTTAATTGTTAGTCGTTAATTTCATCCAAAAATTCAGGTAAATATGTCTTGAAAAACTCGCTAATTTCAACGGATATCGATTCTGTTTATAATTCACTAAAGCTTTCTAAAACTAATAAATGTCTTTATTCTGTTTATAATTCACTAAATCTTTCTAAAACTAATAAATTTCAACAGAATTTACTATGGTGTCGGTTTTTTTTTTTATTGGGTTTAAAATATCACCTTAGTCCTTGATTTGAGAGGAGTTCAATCTTAGTCCATTATTTTTGTAAATGTCAATTTTTAGCCTATATAGTTTCAATAACTTTTAAATTCAGTCCCTCCAGTTTTTTTATTCGATTTTTTCAACATTAATATTTTAGAACTGTATTTACATATTGTATCTCCATGTATGAGAATTTTTATTATTTAACTAATAGAATTAATTTTGAGTGACTAAACTAAAATGTCAGACTAAATTAAATAGTAAAGATTATGGATACGAGCAAGTCTCGAATTACATGTATCAAACTTGTATTTTAACAATCTTATGTGGGTTTAAGTTGGTCTAATTTTGTGTTGGACATGTTTTATATTTTATCAGGTGTATTTGAGTTTTCAACTTTTTAATAAATTAAAATCTTAAAAGTATAAAATTGCAATATTTATTGAGGATAATGACTTTTTTTAGTGGAAAGTATAAGTTTGGTTATACAGTAATTATCTGATCTAACTTTAGAAAATTAAAAATTTAAGTTAACAAATCACCCATTATACGATTGCTCCAAATTAAACGTGTTTAATTTTTTTCATAATTGAACCATTGAAAGAAAAGTGTACCTTTGTCATAGGTAATTGGGTTGAGTCTCTCTTAACTATATTTCCATATCAATTTATTCATTTCTTCCTTACAATACCTTCAATTCAATAACAAATAAATTATTTCAAATTATTTAGAACTTTCTATAGTTTTAATTATGTTTTCAATAAATTCTTATCAACCCAACTTCTTTAAAGACCTTATATTCTAAATTATTATAATGCTTTTTCGTAATAAAGATAATCTTTTAAGATTTGTTTAACCTGCCACTGCATGTGTGTTAGCCATTAGAATGTCTCTCTTTTGACTATACCTACCCATTTACTAGGAAAAAATAGATGTTTAACCCAAACACAATATAAATGTATAAATGTATGGCTTTGTTTCATCTCAATTGCCACAAAATCTTGATTAAGGTGTTGCATGAGCAATTGAAGGAACGAAGGGGCTAGTTTGGACAAGATGAATAATATAAATATTTAAGAAAATTGACAAACGGCGAAATCACACTAAATGTAATTTATAACATAACTTCAATGTGTTTAAGAACTTTTTTGTACTCATTTCTATCATAACTTCAATGTTTATAAGATTTTTTTTGCAATCATTCCACATTCTTGAGAATCTTCAGTATGATAGTTTTGATTCACCGTATCAGTGGTATACTCATATTTTTTAGTCATCGTTGCATAATTTGATTGTCACAACTTTTGTAAATGGTAAAATCTAAATATTTTTTTTTCTCCTTACAATTTTACTATTATATATGGTGACATGGTGATAGTGAGAATTCAAACTTAATATACTTTAGACATAAAAACATCTTAATTACTGCTTTTTGCTCGTGGTTGCAAAACATAAGTGCCCCTAAGCTCCTTTTTGCTCATGGGAGCTATTAGTTTGGAAAATGGGAAATTGACAATTACAATAGGGGTAATTTCTCTCTCATTAATGCAACCAATTGTATGTTACTACATGATTTCTTTAAGTCTTCTAGGATAGATAATATACTTAACCATATTTTAATATTTTCTCCACTGATTCCACGTTTCAATTCCATTTGCTCATGATGCAACCTTCATACTTGGATATTTGCAATATAGTATGTTCAAATGTTTTGACATTGCTTTTGCGGTAAAATGTGTTAGTCAAATCTTTATAGTGCTATTCACTTTATTGCTGTAAAATTAATATAATTTTGTTATCGATGTGGATATAAATGATATAGAATCTTATTTCTTTTTATGACAAGTTTTTTGAAATGTCTCCTACATGCCAATAGAGAGTTATTATGCTGTAATAAATGTGTTTAGATTGATTATCATTTTGTTTGGAATAAGTGCAATATATGTCCAAACCAATAATCAAACTTGTTAACTTATCACTGAAGCTCTATTAGTTGGGTCATACTTTTAGAAGCAAACATGTGGTTTTTATTTATTATGTGTGTTATAACTAATTATGTTACCTTCTTTAGTTAAAAAAAACGTGAAAGTGAAGATTTCAACATCCACCATCGAGAAAACAAGTAGATGCTTTTAACTCCTAAGCTATTTATTGTATTGGTGTAATTTGTGAGATTGTTAATGGATGGTTACTATAACTAAGCTTAATTATGAGCTATTTGGTATATTTTGGTGAACATGAAACAGATTGTTATATAATTAACTTTGAGATTTATTAAAACTACACAAACTAAATTTGAACTAAGGAAACAAAATTTAAATTAACAATTAAAAACCTATTTTAACTACCAAAATTGGCACAATCTAACTGACCTAATTCTACTAGCTCCAATTAACTATAATACATGTATATTATCATTGGTAAGTTGGTAATCCGATTTTTCCACTTTATATATTATACAAAAAACAATATTTAACTTAAATTAAATTTTATAAAGATCATCATGTTACCCTTTATTCTCAAAACAAAATCCACTATTGTTTTTAAAAAATAATTTTATTTAAATTCCAATATATAACACACTGTTGTTTTGTTAAATAAATCATTCCTTATATTTTATGTTTTGGTTAAATTATAAAAAATGATTCTAAACTATAAAAAATATGTATAAAGTTTAAAAAGTTAAAAAATGCTTTAAATTTTCAAAAAGGTCAATAAAATACTAACCATAGAATAGAATCATTCAAGTTTTGTTTTAAAAAAAAATACTTAAAAAACTTCCTAAATACCCATAACTTAAATTAAAATCACTTTATATATCCAAATCTTGTATCCATTTTATCACTGTACAATATAAAAATTAAAAATTAAAAATTAAAATTAAAACTAAAACTTAAAGAAAACTCAAAATTTTGAAATAAAAATTTATTATTTAAAAAACACGTTAAACCAATAAATGTCAAATAAAAAAATATATTTGACCCTGAACACATATTAAACTTTTGAAAATACTTTTAAACTTTCAATTTTTTTAAAAATATATTTAAACTTAAAAAAAAATCAATACGGATTTGCCTTTGTCTAATTTTTCTTTTTCTCATACTCAATACAAATAAATATGCATAATTTAGCAAGGTATATTAACTATAATAAAAATCAATAAATTGTAGGACAATTACAAATTCAGCTAGAATAATTAAGTATATATCAACATTTTAAAAAATTAATATAGCAAAATTTATCAAATTCTATCGACAATAGAAGTCATAAACCATGTTGTAAATATTGGTCTATATCATGCAAATCTATCCACTATAGTTTTGCTATATTTACGAATTTTTTCAATGGTTATATTTAATTATTATTCATAAAATATAAATTATAATTATACACGGATTTAAATGTTTAAATGAAGTTATACGTTAATGTTTTAGGGTGTTAATGGTAAAATACAATTTTTTATTTTGAATTTTTGTGAGCTTTTAAGACTTTATATTTTAAATTAAATTTTAGACACAATCTACATTAGTTTACATCTTTTATAATTTTCCTTCGGAACGCATCGGTTCTTGTTAGATTTCTTTTCCGATCAAGACTAAACCATGGCGACAGCTACCTATCCACCACCACCTCCATTTTACAAGCTCTACAAAGATTACCTGCAGGATCCGAAATCGGCACCGGAGCCTCCTCCGCCCATCGAAGGCACCTATATGTGCTTTGGTAGCAATTACACCGTGAGATTTACTCTACATTCCTTTTGAGTATCGTGATTCCGTTTTCATTTCACACATTAGTTTAGTTCTTTTACCAGTTTGCGGTTTCGTTGTACGTTTCATCTTTAACTCCATAGAGTTGAAGGGATGTATGCATGTTCAAAATGTATTTAGGGTTTTCAGCTCTGAAGTTGTTGGATTCCGCTTCCAAAATCCTTCATATTTTTCTCATTTTAGTGCGGTTTTCTTGTATTTGAATCTCGAGAGTCGGTTTTGATTTCACACCCTAGTCGAATTCTTTTAGCAGTTTGAGTTTAACTGTATTTTTCATCTTTAATTCCATAGATTTGAAGGGGGACGAATGTATGTTCAGAATGTATTTAGGGTTTTTCAGTTCTGAAGTTGTTGAATTCTGCTTTAAAAATGCTTCATATTATTCTCATTTTAATGCGGATTTCTTGCATGTTTTGATTGAATTGATAATTTAAACATTGTCACGATAATTTGAATATCGAGATTCGGTTTTGATTTCAGACATTAGTTGAGTTCTTTTAGCAGTTTCAGTTTAATTGTATTTTTAATCTTTAATTCCATAGAGTTGGAGGGGACGTATGTATCTGCAAAGTGTATTTGGGGTTTTTCACTTCTGAAGTTGTTGGGTTACGCTTCCAAAATCCTTCATATTATTATCATTTTACTGCGGAATCCTTGTATATTTTGATTGGATTGATTATTGAAACAGCTTCACGATAATTGCTCTGTTTTTTGATTCTTTATCTTGATTATTCTGTTGTGATTTTAGACGGATGACGTGCTTCCAAGTTTGGAAGAGCAAGGAGTGCGCCAACTTTACCCTAGAGGGCCAAATGTTGGTAAGTATGTTTAGTTATCAGTGCTTCCAAATTGTTCTCCATCAGTGGTTTTCTATTCAATAAGAATTGTTATTTGTCTCTCAATTAAGTTAGTGTTATGCTCTAGCATTTATCTTCTGATTCCTAAGGTTCGTGGTCTCTGTTTTTGTTGGTTGATAAGAAAAGTGGATGGACTCATAGTCCCCAAGGGATGGTCACATTGTTTAAAAGGCCTGTTGTCTTTGGGAAAAACCTACTCATAGTTTGTGTTTTTGAAGCTGGAAGCCATGGGTTTTTAAAAGAATAGAATGCTTGTATTGGAGGAGGAGGGATGCTGAAGTGAAGGAACAATTTGCAATCCATCCCCATGCAAAGATTTAAAGGTTGAGGCAAATTGTAAAGAAAATGTGCAATTAGCACATGCAAAAATCAAAGTACAGCTAAAAAAAAAGATTTGATGAAGATTACCAGCTAGATTAGTAGACTTAGCCATATCTAAATTAAATTACAGAGACACACACGAGTCCCAAGACTCCTACATCATACATGTGCACGCTTACACCCACTCATACACATCCTTTTATCTACATTTTTAATCACGAAAGCTTTGCTTTACAATTGAACCTAGAACTGCAGGCAGGGAATAGTTAATCAGTTGGGGTTTTTTTTTTTTAATAAAAAAAGGTCCGATAATTTTCCCCAGTCTCTGAGCACCAGTGTGATGGTTTTAAGGCCTTGACAATCGGGTTGGGATTTTCAGATTTCTATTTCTGTGTGAGTATTTGAGTGGTTCTATTCGTGATTGTGAAGACATGTGGTACTGTATTTATAGACATGAAATGTGTTAGTGGTATTGGTTGTAATATTCTTTATAGATCTAAAATAAAGACCCTCTTTACCTACGACACTTGCTCAAATGAACTTGAATGGAGTGCTTGGAGTAACTCTCTCCTCTACAGGCCTGCTCCTTAAACTAACTCACTTAGCTGACATTATTACCTGTGGTTCTTTTTCAGATTATAAGAGAGGAATTGAGATCTCTGAATAGAGAATTGCAGCTTCACATTCTGGAGCTTGCTGATATTCTTGTTGAGAGGCCATCCCAATATGCAAGGAGGGGGTGGAAGAAATATCCCTAATATTCAAAAACTTACACCATCTGCTTAATTCTTTGCGACCACATCAGGTGGACACTTTAAAACATTTTAAATTAGTGTATCCATATTGGTGAAATCATTTCATGTTTATTGTTTATTTTTCCCTGTAGGCTAGAGCAACATTGATTCATATACTAGAACTTCAGATTGAGCGTCGTAGACAAGCTGTCGAGGATATAAAGAGGTATGCTAATAAGGGTTCTGATGGAATATATCAGAAATAAGAATGTGGAAGAATTGATACAATCACTAACCCTTTCACCACACCTCTTTTGATACATTATAAAATATCTCGGGTAAACTTAATTGCACATACAAGTTGGGACTTTTGGCCCCTTTATCAATATCATTGTTTCTTATCATATTCTTGGTGGTATGAGTCTAGTTGGTGGAGATATGTAGTATTGTAAAATTTTCAGCTAACGATTCAATGTTCTAATTACAAAGTCTTGATTTCCATTTCGAGGCACCTCTTCATTGATTATTTTGCTACTTTGCCTAGGAGGAGAGAAGAAGCACAAAGACTGCTCATGGAGTCACTTGAAACTTTGGATGGGCACTAGTACTACCTCTTTCATCAGTGTTGAATTCATAAAGTACAGATCTTGTCCATGCTGAATGTTTCGATCTCCTCGTATTCTACTGCATCTACTGATTTCATCGGTTCAGCTCAGTCAGTTCTAATGCATACACTGGTGCATCGATGACATGTCTAGGTAATTCTTAGGTATAACATCTTTGTCAATCTGTGCAAGATCCAGAAGTGACCTCTCCCCCGTTGTGATTACTTGAGCAGATTGTAATTAATTGTTTGAACTACATTGTAAGCTTTAGTTCACGGGTTCGGCATAGTGACTAAGAAACGCAGTTGAAAAGATCTGTTCTATAGATTGTACTGAGTGACAGCCTATAACCGTGAGATTGGAAGAAATTAATGCTATTGCGTCCTTGGCTTCCGTAATATTTCTCTCACTATGCATTATTGTTTGAAATACAACGATCCGCCAGGCTGTGGGATGCAGCAGTAACGATGGAGACAATGGTAACTTATCAATGAATAATTTGTTTGGTCAATTATTGATGCTTTTTTATGTGTGTGTATATATAATATATATATTTTTTGTAGTATGTCAATTACTTTCAAGCTTTGCTTATTTTGTCCCGTTATTGGCTTGTCATTTTGAAGATGGAGATTGAGGTGTAATGGGTTTTGTTCTACCACGTATTCAACATGAGAGAAATGAATTTTTGAGAAAGAAGACAATTGGTACTCCTAAACTACTATACTATGCACTAAAATTCTAAATTAATTTGTATGATTTAAAAATTTAAAAATTTTACAAGGTTAATTTGACAGTAACTTATAACTATTTTCATAATTGTTCTAGCAGGAAAAGTTATGAAAAAATTCTTATTTTTCTTTGTAGGTACCAGATAGAGACATAGCCAACCCACTTCTAAATTTGGTATTAATTTGGAAAGTTGACAGATATAATTGTAACTATTGTTATTTTTATACGATTTTTGCAATTTGCCATATATTATATATATATATATTTTAGGCTGTTTCACGTGGTAGAACAAAGTTGGGCCAATTCAAATTTTCTTGAACAACTATATGGCTCATTCAATCGAGACATACCCCAAATATTTTTTTTATATAATTTTATTTTCAAAAGTTAAAAGTACAATTGACATATTCAACTTTTAATTTACTGACTATAATCATTACATTACTTTGGTTCTTGATAATTCTTAAGAATGATTTGATTTGAATATATGTTTAAAAAATTAAACCCATAATAAGTACGTACAAGTATTTGAAAAGTTAAATTTTTTATTATTATTTAAAAAACAAAAAGATTACCGACTTATAACATAATAGGTTATAACTACTACTAACTATCGTACGAGTATTAAATATTAATTAGTTTTTTTTATAACTATTATATAATGATAATGTTATAACTATTATTAAATTATCTACAAATATTAAATATTAATTAATTTTTGTTATAACTATTATATAAAGACGATAAAGTTGAAAGTACTCGAGTCTCCTAAAATCTATGTTAAATTCGTTGATGCAAGTATCCATGCAATTGTAACATAAAAAAGACATTTATAGTCTTTCACCTAAAATTTAACAAAATGTACTTTCAAATCTTAAATTTAGTCTAATAAAATTAATTTTCATCCAAATTCGATAACAATAATTTTTTAAATATAAAGCATGACATACATATATATTTTTATAAACTACAAACTAGAAATAAGGATCATTTAAAATTTAATTGAAAAATCGAAAAATATAGAAATTTAAAGGGAAGAAATTCAAAACAAGTATCAACATAATTTGATAATTTAGACATATGGTCATTTAAATTAAAATATTGTTTTATATGAATAAAAATATTTAATCTCATCTCATGACTCATGTTGGTTTTAATTAAGAATTAAATAAAATTGCATATTAAAAACAATAGATTGATGCAGAGGTGTAATGATGCGGACCCCGTGGACACTTGCCTCTCTCAGACCATAATTTCCTCCCCGATGGAATAATCATACGCCTTTCTTCCTTCTTCTTCTTCCCCAAAACTTCTCTCTCTCTTCCTCTCAAGAACACTCTTCTGTTTGCGACACCTCATCTTCATCTTGTTCTTCATGAATTTCTTCTCTCTCTCTTTGTGAATTGACTATAATCCATCCTATTGTTTGAGTTTCAATGCGTTAGCTGATGGCGGTTTCGGAGGAGGAATGTTCATCTGCGAAATCGCGATCTTCATCTTCCACTTCTAGTTCCACGTATTACTTGGCTAAGTGCGTTCTCAGAGGCAGTGTTGTTCTCCAGGTTCTTTACGGTCACATACGCTCTCCGAGCTCTCTCGATGTCGTCTTTGGCAAGGTTTGTTCTGTATTTTGTTGTTAATGAACTCTTCTTCATTTTTGAAGTGTTTCGTTATGCTTTATTGATAGGCATTGGTGTAGTTGTTTGGACTTACGGAACCAATTGGTTAAATAGAGCAATCAGCTGTTCTGTACTTTTATTTGATTGAAGCTCGTTTCCTCTCGGTAATTATTTAACTTCTGGTATAGGTTTGCATCGTGTTTTTTCCTCTTATTCAAGTAGTGAATGAAGAGTGTTGTTCCTTGCTTCAGAAATCAGAGGCATTTCGATACTTGGTTTGTTGGCGTGGGTATTTTAATGTTAGGATGTAGGTTTATCGTTTACAGGACTTTAATTTCTCTAATGGAGTAAAAATGTGAATCTCATGCATCCTGCCAATTGCTGTCTGCAATGGAGGGAGTTCATTTCATTTTAAATCTGTATAGTAACGCTTCTTATTATAATCATTGATATCTTAAGATGTATGCATGAAGATGATTTGCATCAGAGTGTTATTACTATAATTTTGTGTTTTGAAATGGAAAGAACTGTGACGTTGGGGTATATCATGGATGCATCCATAACCTGATAAGTAAAGGATACTTTTTTTCTATCTTCATCTTGTTTATGAAAGCTCATCATTGTTTGTTAAAACCTTTTCTATTGTGCATCCAGTATGATGCCATATTTAACAGGTAGCTTGATCAACATATTGTATCGTACTTATTGTGGTTGAAACTACTTTGTCAATTTGATGTAACAGAAGAGTCCCAAATTTCTAAATTCTGACGGCAATTTAATTGTCATTATTGAGATTACTAAACATATCTTTAGACTTAGATAGATCTAACAACAATAAACTGGTGAAACTTTATTCAGGAGACATCCATAGAGTTGGTGGTTATAGGCGAAGATGGCGTTGTACAATCTGTATGTGAGCAGGCCGTATTTGGCACTATTAAAGATATGGCCATCCTACCATGGAATGAGAGGTTTCGACCCTCATATACACAGGTTAGATTTTATTGATTTAATGTATGAATTGAGTGATTTATAAAGATTAGTGACTGGTAGTTCACTCCAATATTTAGCTGATAAGATAAGAACTCACATACAATGAGTACGTTGGAGTGTATTATTGCTACATATTCAATGTAAAAGATTTATTGAGTTGAAGCCCTTTCATCGGGAATAATATACTTATTCATGGCATGGCCCTATTGGAGATATTCTACTTCTATTCTTGACAATCCAATAACATGTGCCATTTCTTTCAGATGCTGGGCAAGGATCTTCTCATTGTAATTTCCGATTCTGGAAAGCTTTCATTTCTCACATTTTGCAATAAAATGCACAGGTTATCTATGATTTATCGTTATTATTATTTTTATGCATACTTTTTGACTCTGTTATAAAAGTATGCTCTTGGATTTACTGCAGTTTCAGTGAGTTTATTTCCAGAAAACCAGGTTCAATCTTAATTCCCTTACTGTTGGCATAGGTTTCTTCCTATGACACATATTCAACTTTCCAATCCTGGAAATTCAAGGAATCAGATAGGGAGAATGCTGGCCTCAGATTCGAGGTTTGTAGCTTTTGCGAATGGAAAATTTATTGTTCTTTTCCTCATACACCATTTGTTCAAGTTGAAGTTGTTAGATTATCTGTTTTCTGCATCTGATTTCACATTCTTACATTCGTTCTTTCATTGATTTTGGTTCAAGTTTTGCCTCAACTTTGACTGTCTTCTTATTCTTGTGTTGTTGCTTGGGTTCGATCACTATATTTGACGGATATTCTATCTTAATCTTTACGCACATGGCTTCCGTGTAACTTTTGCTGCAGTTGGTTGGTCTGGTAGCATAGTGAGAGTGGCTGTTTTTAGGTAGCAATTTCTTATAAATACTATTTCTTTATTGGGAAGTTTTTTTGGTTGATAAAGCTGTGAACATTTTAGTTAGGGGTGATCATTAATGGTTTTATTCTTATTTTCTTTCCTTCGGGCCTTTTTACTATATATCCTAAGGAGAGCTATGTATATTGCCTTTTAATCATTGCAATACAAATATTTTATTCCATTGAAATTAATATGGTATCAGTGCAAAGGCCTTTTAATTCCCCTTACCATTAGTTTTGATCTTCACTTGTTGGGCCTTCTACCAATTTTCAGGCTTGTAATAAACAACTAAAAAGTTAACATGCGATGCATGCAGGCTGTTTTATGACAAGCTAGAGGTTTTTCTCGGATCCTTGCAAACACTCACAAATAAGGCTAACTTAACGAATTATTCCAACCTAGAACTTAGTTAGAAGGTTGAATAACTCTGATCAAATTTAAAATCTATGATGGCCACTTATAGATCCTAAAACAATTTTACTCATGAATTAGCTTGATCAAAACTAGTTCAATGAATCGGTTGAAACAAAAAATATAAAGAAAAATTTGGAAAAAAACACACAAAAGGGATTGAATAAACACAAGGTTTTTAATATCATTAATCTGAATTTTGCAAAGTATATCAATAGATGTTCAAAGGTCCAGAAACTCAGAAGTCATTCGAAAGCTAAAAAATGAAAATTGTAGAAAATAAGACCTAGGAACATGAAACTTTATTGAATACTAATTGAGAAGTCAGAATGCAAAACAAAAAAAAAATGTAGAAATGCTCTAATTTGTCTTAAATAATTCCTCTAGAAGGCAGCAAGCTTGATGCACATGCTTGACCAGGTTTAGCATTATGAATTCCAATGCAGTGCACACTTGACTTCTGCACAATCTTTCTGTCCTCTGTGCCATCTTCCAAACTGTTCGACTTTTTCATTGCCATCTTTGCTCTATTCTCTCCTCGACACATTGAACTAACTTCATATATAAATTTGAGCTTGAAAATATTTGTCTATGCAATGTGAAAGCTTCTTGGATCTTCTTTGCCTTGATTTTTGGGATAGCTCCTTTGGATACATGCAATAGATTAATGGTGGTGGGTTCACATCATTATAGATTGCTAATTGCTATTAGTGATGGTATTTCTTATTTTTCATCTTGAACCTTGTATAAGAGGAAGCCATAGCTTTATAGGCACCTTGAATGAGGGCCATTTTGAGTTCTAATTTGTTGCTTTATGATAGAGTAAGTAGCAAGACATCATTTCCGTGATGCATCATGCGTTATATTGCTTACCATTGCTTTGTTTTTATACCAAGCTTCTGATTGACATGTTCTATTAGTATTTCTCCTTCCTGATTGTGACAGCTTTGGAAATGTAGATGTACCTTTCTCTTTTTCTATGAAATTAAAATAAAAAGTAAAGGGGAACATAAATATATTTGTGCATACTCGTTCATTCTTTCTCCTTACACCATGATCTTCTTTTTTCCAGTGGATGCTTTATTGCTGCTAGTGCATATGAAAATCGTTTGGCTTTATTCTCCACTTCAATATCTGCTGGTAGCGACATCGTTGATAAGGTTGGAACGCTTTCTTGCTCATAAAAAACTATAACTTTCATGCATATTGATATTAACATTTTACAAATTGTTATTTCATGAAGAATGTTCTGTTGAGAAGTTTTAGTAACCTGGTTTCAGAGAATAACTTATCCTCCTGATAGTGAAGGAGATTCAGTTGCTCCTCGAAGCATGCAGAAAGCCAGTATATGTGGTACCATATGGAGTATGTGCTTTATTTCAAAAGATCGTGGGCACCTTACACAGGACAACAATCCTATACTGGCTGTTCTTCTTAATAGGTGTGGTACAGATGCTATGCTTTTAGAAGATGGAATGTCAAAATTTCTGTTGATTAGATAGCATTTGATTGTGAATTATTATATGTTTGGTATTTGATTATAGTTGGAAGTAGTTTTGTTATGTGCTGAAGACTTAATACTGCAGGAGAGGAGCGATTTTGAATGAACTGCTATTATTGGGATGGAATATTAGGGAACAGACTATACATGTTATATGTCAATTTTTGGAAGATGGACCCCTGGCTTACGAGGTTGTTGAAGTTCCTCAATCTTATGGATTTGCACTTCTATTTAGGGTTGGTGATGCTCTCTTGATGGATCTTAGAGATGTTCACAGTCCCTGTTGTGTTTATAGAATTGGCTTACACTTCCCACCCAACGTGGAACAAAACTTTATTGAAGAGTCATATAGAGTACAAGATGCAGATGACGAAGGACTATTTAATGTAGCTGCATGTGCTCTGCTGGAACTGAGGGATTATGATCCCATGTGCATTGACAGCGATGATGGCAGTTTGAATACAAACCAGAATCACGTGTGCTCTTGGAGTTGGGAACCGGGCAATAATAGAAACCGAAGGATGATTTTCTGTATGGATACAGGAGATCTCTTCATGATAGAAATGAATTTTGACTCTGATGGCCTGAAAGTGAATCAGTCTGCTTGTCTTTACAAAGGTCAACCATACAAGGCTCTTCTGTGGGTTGAAGGTGGATATTTGGCTGCATTAGTGGAAATGGGGGATGGAATGGTCCTGAAATTAGAAAATGGAAGACTGATATATGCAAATCCCATCCAGAACATTGCCCCAATTTTGGATATGTCAGTTGTTGACAAGCATGATGAGAAACAAGACCAAATGTTTGCATGCTGTGGAATGGCACCTGAAGGGTCTTTAAGGATTATTCGAAATGGTATCAGTGTAGAAAATTTGTTGAGGACATCTCCAATTTACCAAGGTATAACGAGTATATGGACCATTAAAATGAAACGAAGCGATACTTATCATTCATATTTGGTACTGTCATTTGTTGAAGAGACCCGAGTTCTATCAGTTGGCTTGAGTTTTATTGATGTCACTGATTCAGTTGGTTTCCAGTCTGACACCTGTACTTTGGCATGTGGTCTTTTAGATGATGGTCTAGTGATTCAAATACATCAAAATGCAGTAAGGTTATGTTTACCCACCAAGATCGCCCATTCTGAAGGCATTGAGTTATCTTCTCCAGCTTGCACATCTTGGTTTCCAGATAATATTGGTATAAGCTTGGGAGCAGTTGGACATAATGTGATTGTTGTTTCCACTTCTAACCCATGCTTCTTATTTATCCTTGGAGTTCGAAAGGTTTCTGGGTATGACTATGAAATATATGAAAAGCAATATTTGAGATTGCAGTATGAATTGTCATGCATTTCAATTCCTGAAAAACATTTTGCCAAAAAAGAATCAAATTTTCCTATGAACTCAGTTGAAAATAGCATTATGTCCACTCTTTTGAATGAGGTGAGTTGTGATACTATTATTGTTATAGGCACCCATAGGCCTTCCGTGGAGATTTTATCTTTTGTTCCCTCTATAGGCCTTACGGTCCTTGCTTCTGGAACTATTTCATTGATGAATATATTAGGGAATGCTGTTAGTGGATGCATTCCCCAAGATGTAAGACTTGTTTTAGTTGACAGGTTTTATGTTCTTACGGGGCTCAGGAATGGAATGTTGCTTCGTTTTGAGTGGCCTCATACTGCTACGATGAACTCATCTGATATGCCTCACACTGTTGTTCCCTTTTTATTGTCTTGTTCCGATTCTTTCAGCAAGGAATTTCATAATGCTGATATATTGGAGAAGCACGAGGATGAAATTCCATCTTGTCTTCAATTGATTGCTATTCGTCGTATAGGGATCACTCCTGTTTTTCTGGTTCCTTTGACGGATAGGCTGGATTCTGATATAATTGCTCTAAGTGATAGGCCGTGGTTATTACATAGTGCTAGACACAGTCTTTCATATACTTCCATATCATTTCAACCGTCAACACACGTAACTCCTGTGTGTTCTGCTGACTGCCCTAGTGGACTACTATTTGTTGCGGAAAGCAGTCTACATTTGGTGAGGAACCTTATGAATATTTTGCATAAACACATATATCTTTTACATGTACATGATTATCTTTTGATTAATTGTAAGTTTGTAAACACATCATGTGTTTGCCTCAGATGATGAATTGGTTTATGTTTCTTCCTGGTATTTTTTGGGATATGAGTTGTATATAGATATACTGATGATGGTGGACCATTATTTCTCATCTAATTAGTACTTTCAATATTCTAGGTAGAGATGGTGCATACCAAGAGATTGAATGTGCAGAAATTTCACCTTGGGGGCACCCCAAGGAAGGTCCTATATCACAGTGAGAGCAAATTACTGCTTGTGATGAGGACTCAATTGATTAATGATACATCTTCATCTGACATATGCTGTGTAGACCCTCTTAGTGGGTCAATTTTATCATCTCACAAGCTTGAAATTGGAGAGACAGGAAAATCCATGGAGTTGGTGAGGAATGGAAACGAACAAGTTCTTGTGGTTGGAACAAGCTTGTCTTCTGGTCCTGCCATAATGGCCAGTGGTGAAGCTGAAAGGTTTTGTGCTTCTCACACTTTTTGTTCATTTTATGTCTTAGATTGAAATGTTTATAATTATAATTTTTAATCCCGATGGATGAAGTTTCTTGCAAATTAAGTTTTTAAAATTAATATCAATTTGCAATGTGTTTGTAAAAATACTTTTAAAAGTTATTAGCAATTGCTCATGCGCAATGCACATATGTATAAATTTTAAATTTTATCATAATATTAATTCTATTTTTTTGGACTAGAAGTTAGTGTAAATATTGAAAGTCTACATAAATCATATTAATTAAAAATTTCAAAATGGTACTTGAGAAAGTGATGAGAGATTTTTTGTGGAAATAGGGTGTGGAAATAGGGTATGGTCTCAAAATCTTTGACCTTGGGAGTTCTAGGTATTGGAAATCTTAGACTCTGTAATGAGGTGTGGTGGGCAAAATGGTTGTGGTAGTTTTTCTCAAAGGAAAATGCTTTGTGCAATAGGATTATTATGTATAGATATGATCCTCCCTCTTTATGTGGGTTACATGGCATGGTGTTTAGGGTGTTACTGTGTTAGTAAAAAGCTTTAGTCAACTATCAATTATCTCCATTGGAATGAGACCTTGTGGGTGGTATCGAAAGCAAAGCCATGGAGGTTTATGCTCAAAGTGGACAATTTCATACAATTGTAGAGATATGTGGAGGTCCATTGTCCTTATCATCCCCTTTTGAGATGAAGGATTTCATACAATTGTAGAGATATGTGGAGGTCCATTGTCCTTATCATCCCCTTTTGAGATGAAGGAAGAATTTTGTGATAGTCTTATTTCTTTGCGGTGTTGTGGAGGGATTTGACCTAAGAGGGAGGAGGGTTGGGAGGTTGCTAGGTTTAATGCGTCCTTATGTGCGTTTGTCACCTAACCTGTAATAAGATCTAGTCGGATTTGAGTTTCCTTGTATGTTTATTTTGGCTTGCTTGCTTTATACGTTCAAATGAAAACTGTCATTTTCATTGTGGAAAAAAAAAGGGAAATTGTATTGGGTGGCAAATTAGTTTAGGTATTTTGCAAAAATATCTTTAAGGTTTGTGATTTTGCAAATATAGCAAAAATAATCAAATTCAAGCTTTTATATGTGTGGGTTGGGCTTTATTTTTTTACCATTTTTGCAAATAATAAAGTATGTGTGCTATAGACTTAATTATTATAACTTGTTTTGCCATTTTTGCAAGTGTCCAAAAAAAATGTTCTAGGGGTTCCATGTTTTTCGATGGAAATAAAAGGATATGCTCAGATCAGTCCATGTTGAAAATTTGTCAACAGTAATTGATCATTCATGAACTAGGATGTGATCATTTTTTAATTAACAAAAGAATAAGAAATCAGCTTCTTTAGGGAAATGAAAATACCAAAAAGGCCACTAGAAGAAGGGACAAGCCAACAGCACGACCACAAAAGTAGAACACAAATTTAAACTTTAAGACAGACAATCTTTCATGCAAAAAAGGCCTTCTGCAGATAGTAGCTAGAAATTAGAAAAAAGGTCATTGGAAAAGGAATTATAGAATTAAGTACCTAATTGAAGTTGTAAAATTTGGCAGACTCTCAAATGCATACATGATGTCTTCAAAATTTCTTCTATTTCTTTTCTGTCAAATGCTTCATGAGAAAATTCATTTCTATTTCAATCAAACAAGCCCTCTTCCTCTCTCTTGATACAGATTTTATTTTCTTTCCTTTTTTAATAATAAAAAATTTATCGGTAATTTAATAGGAAATGAAATTTCAGTGGTGAGGTGAAATGTTCAAAACAGCATAGATGAAAGTGATGGACAAAAAAAAATCCTCAAAAGATCAGTTTAACCATGGATAAAGAATGGGGAGCATTGACTCAAAAATCCTATATTTGAGTTCAATTCTTCTTTTAAGAGAAGGTGGAGTTCAAGTCTGATGAAGAAGTGCTTCTTGAATCTTGAACATGACTTTGCAAAGAATGAGAATCGAGGCTAAATTCTTCTCTCCCCCTTCTCTGGGTTGTTGGAGATAAGCTTAAGAAAGTTTATTCATCCATCTTTTTCATTACCTTCTAGCACTATAATGAAACATTCTCTACTGTGCTGGTTGAACTTGTAAATTTCTGCATTATCTTCCTCTATTTTCATTAGTTTAACTGACTATATCCTTTAACAGTACCAAGGGTCGGTTGATTGTCCTCTGCCTTGAACACGTTCAAAACTCAGATACTGGCTCAATGACTTTTTGTTCAAAGGCAGGATTATCATCTCTTCAAGCCTCACCGTTTCGTGAAATTGTTGGATATGCTACAGAACAGTTATCAAGCAGTAGTCTTTGTAGCAGTCCAGATGATGCAAGCTCTGATGGTATAAAACTTGAGGAAACAGAAGCATGGCAATTACGGGTGGTTTATTCAACTTCCTTGCCTGGAATGGTTCTTGCTATCTGCCCTTATCTTGATCGATATTTCTTGGCATCTGCTGGTAATGCTGTAAGTTGCATTCCTTCTGTTCTCTTTTTGGCTTCTTGTAGATTCTTCTTTTCTGTCCTTGAGATTTAAATGTCTTTTGTGTACATCACATGATTGTTCATTATTCATTCTATCTACTATTTTCAGTTTTATGTATGTGGTTTCCCAAACGATAGTTTCCAAAGAGTGAAAAGGTTTGCAGTTGGGAGGACACGTTTTATGATAACATCTCTTACGGCTCATGTTAATAGAATTGCTGTTGGCGATTGTCGTGATGGTATTCTATTTTTCTCTTATCAAGAGGTAAGTTGTAATTGTAAATTCTTTTTCATTCTCGCCCTTTATTTTTATTGTTCAAAGCTTTGTCTCAAAATTTCCTACGCTTTATCATACTATTTTCCTTCAAAATAAGCAAAAGCCTTTGATTGTTAGAATGAAGAACCGCAAAAAGCCTACAAAAGCCACTGGTTGGTTGGTTCTAAGAATTCAACCACTTATCATTAAGATGTAGTCTAGGAGGGGAAAATTTGGGAGTGACAGGTAAAATGGTTAGAGTGGGCCAAGAATGGGATTATGGGAGTAGCTGCCTGTGTTGTGAGAAGAGAGTATTTGTATGTGTATTTGGGGGACATTTGAGGTAGCTTATTTTGTGGGTAGTTGAGGTCTATGAGCAGAGAGAACCAGCTTTCACTCTAGATTGGGGAAGGATATTCCGATAGTTCCTTTTTGTGAAAGATTCTTAGTTTTCAATTGCAGACTCATAATATCACAGTGCATTGAAGAACTCACAATCTAAGATATAAGAATGTTCCAGAGATACTGTGTTGTTGGTTCCTTTCTTGTGTCGTAGGTTTTTTTTGTAGGTTGAGGAACATGGATATCTAACACTAGTTTAGGTACCTATGTATAGCCAAAATAAAAAGCTACTTCGCTAACACACTTTGATGACTAGTCTGCCTTATAAAATGAATGTATTCACTAGTGCCCAAATAATGATGGCGTTCCTCTAAAGAAAAAGTACTTGGGTACATCTTGGGCTACACAATCTTTCTGCAATCCAACCAAGTGTGATCACAAGTTGCCATGTGACAGACTTTTCTTTTTGAAAAAAGATACTTTTCAAACATTTTTTTCTTTCATTTAAAAATAGAATATTTTTGTTTGTTTGTGATTGAAGAGAATGCATGGGAATGGGTGCAACCGCCCAAGTATTGCTCTCCCCCAAATCAAAATATCATCAAAGGCAGGAAAAAAAAGTAGGGTGTTGTGTTTTCTTTACCTTCTCTCCAATTTTCCCTGTTTTTTTCACTTTAACGATAAATCTAAATCTGCTCAAGTTTTGAACTCTCATAACCTACTCAACCACCGTGAATATTGAAGGCAGAATTACCCAGCACCTAAAACACATCCACCAAGAATCCCGACAGCCCATCCCATTGGTTTCCATCCATTGTCCTTCTCTTTGCTGGAATTTGTAGACTCATCCAACCAACTGAGTCCTCCTGAATCATTAAACTGGAAAATCTGGTTAGGTGCACATAAAAATTATACCTCGGATTTCTCAATCATCTCCCAAAGATAATTGGGTAGGAAGAGTGGAGCTTTTTATGTTGCAAAATTTTTAGCTTGAAAATTTTTCTTTAATGTTTGATGGCATGTTGTCTTACACCGAGCTGCACCCACTTCTTGGATTGTAGGATGCTAAAAAGCTGGAGCAAATTTATTCTGATCCTTCACAGAGGCTAGTTGCTGATTGTACTCTTTTGGATGTTGACACTGCTGTTGTTTCAGATCGTAAGGGAAGCATTGCTATCTTATCATGTTCTGATCGTTTAGAAGGTACATATAGCTTTTACTGTATGGATATTTGAAAATTGAAATGTTATCTTGGAGAGTTGAGTTTGAGTCTTTCCCCTTGATAAGAAAGTTTGAAAAAGCTTGATGTCATCTCTTCCTTTTTTTACTAATTCCAGCAGATGTAGTAGTGAAAGCAGATTTTTTGACACAGAATATGGGGAAGCAAATCTGAAATGATATATATAAATATATTTGATCAAATGGGAATTGCGTGGATGTGTGTCTGCAAATAGAACAGCCCACAGCCTCAAACACTATAAAACAAAAATTAGCTTCTTGTTTACACATGAAGGAATATTTATGAACAAGAAACGCTCCATTGATGAATGAAATAAAGGGTAAATTCCAACATCAATAATTGATTGCAACAAAAGCCTCCAGTTGAAGATCAAGTAAGATAAACTGAAATGAGTAATTAGGGATATGATTGGGGAGTTCCTCCACCATCCTCTTTTTGGGAGAAGAGTTGTTTCTTATGTCTGGCGAGGGTTAGGACTTGTCAGTAAAAGCAATAATGGAGTTTTTAGGAAAGTTGTGAGGGACATTAGCGAAGTTTGGTCCCTTGTGAGGGTTTTTTTAAAAATGGAAACAAGCCTCTTTATTAATAATAATAAAAGAGACTAATGCTCAAAGTACAAAAGTAATATACTAAGAGAAGAAAACGACAGACTACCAAACAAATTAAACAAAGATGAACCCAGACAAAACATATGGGAAAACAACCAACAAACAATCACAAAGTAGAAACAACGAAAGAACCAAAGCAACAAAGAGCTGAGACACTAGTGAAGATCTTAATACAAAGAAAATAAACACTTTGATGAAAATCGCCCACTTCAGGCTGAAATTTTGAATACCACAGCTTCAATTTGGAAGGAGTAGTAAAATCAAGTTTTGCTTCGCAAGAGGGCAAGAAAACCTAAAAATAATTATAAGGGTTCCTTGTGAAGTTTGATGTTCCCTTTTGAGTTTTGATTTCTAAGATCTTACAACATTTTTGTTTGTTCGAGCCCTTCTTATTGTGGGGCTTCCTTCTTTTTATGGACATAGAACTTTTGTATTTCCTTCTATTCGTTCATTTTTCCTCAATGAAAGTTGTTTCTATTACAAAAAATGATGACCAATGGATTAAGGAATAGAACAACAAGAAGTATTTTTTATGTCAAAAAGGATGAGGGCTAACGCTTCTTTAGGAGTTTAAAGTTAATTGTAGTACTATAACCTTGGTAACTGAAAGCCTACCAAAATACTTCACATTGATTCATTCGTAGAATAATAATTTTTCTTTACCAATTTCTGTTGTACCTAAACTTCACTTGCATTTATGCCTTGTGGCTAAATAGAAAATGGTGCACATGTTTTGGTTTTTCATACATTTAGCATTGTGGCCAAATTGAAACTGGTGCTTACTTTTTATTTCTCTATTGCCAGATAATGCAAGTCCGGAATGCAACTTAACGCTGAACTGTGCTTATTACATGGGTGAAATTGCTATGACCTTGAGGAAAGTAAGTTGTTCCACTTGCACCTTGCGACATACTGCATGGAAGTTCTAGTGATATTTTTTGTTAATAGTTCTTAGAATAGTTAGTTATTGTGTAATACTTTTATATTAAGGTCAAAGCAGGTGGATCTTAGCGAAACTTTATTGTTATAGAATTATCTTGAATTTAATTCACAATTCAGGAAAAACTATGAAATTCCAAGATCCCTAAAGTAATTGATTTTCAGCCATGATGATATTCTACCATTTGAATGTTTATCATGATTTCTCGTGGAAAGAACTGGCTTTACATGATATGCCTTGAAGATAAATTTTTCCTTCTTCATATCCATCAGTAAGTTAATAGCAGTATGCCTTTCTTTGGTGTTTTACATGTAGGGATCTTTTTCATACAAACTTCCAGCTGATGATTTGTTGAGAGGTTGTGCTGTCCCTGGCTCTGATTTTGACTCATCACACAACACTATTATTGCCAGTACACTATTAGGGAGCATTGTAATCTTCACTCCTTTGTCGAGGTACATGCTCTTGATCATACAATTGACATTTTTAATGTTTATTCACCTTTCATGAATAGGAATGCTTACTTCCATAGGTTCCCCCTGCTTGGCTGCCTTATTTTATCTATGCAATGTCAATCCCTTAAAAAAAAACACAAGAAAGAAAGAGAGATTTTTGTTTTCCATCTTTCAATGCAGTCGATGCGGGTCTCAATTTACTGAAATATCAATAAAATGTGGATGTTAAAATTTGATTATTTTTTGGAAAAAGTTATATAAAAAAGGGAAATTACCTTTCTGGTCCTGAGTTCTTACTAATATGCCAGTTGAGTCCCTGATTTTTAAAAAGATTTTGTGTCCTTGAGTATTGAAAACTAGGTTTAAAGATCATTCTACTAGCAGGAATGCCAAAAACAACCAAAAATTTGACTTGATAGCTAACGTGGCAAACATGACTTGAAAAAGATATATATGTATATATCTAATATCTCCCCTCCTCTCTTCCTTCTCTTTCTTGACTCAATGCCTGCCATCCCCCCCCCCCCCCCCCCCCCCCCCCCCTTCCTTTCTGGTGACTTTCCATTATCGACCCTCCCCCCTCCAACTAATGCCATTAAAAAGAACGAAACAACAATGTCACAAGCATAGCAGTATCCAATGGACAATTGTAGTTGTAACTGGGAGATCCATAGGAATGAAGTTTTAACGCATGAAATCTAGTAATAAACCTATATTGGCACTATTCAGCTCTTGAAATTATAATCTAGGGGGAAATGTATCTGGATTGGATTGGACTCGTTGGGTGATAAGCCAATTATGTAAGCCTTTTTAATATTTTGGGAAATAATTGATTAGAGAAAAAAAGCTGAAGTACCTTCAAGCAAAAGATGTTTTCCCTTGTAAGATCGCTTAAATAATGGGAGTAGGGTACTACATCTTGGGACGATGGAATTTCATCTCAAAATTAATTGACTATGGGAGAAGTAGTCAATGCAACTCTTAAAGATTGTGAGGTCTCCCTGTCTAATGTAGGATTCTAACATGCTCCTTCAAGATTATACCTTTTTAGATCACCATTCTTGGATTGGATCCCATTTTTTTCAATCAATATGTTTGAGCTTAGTGAGCTCTAATACCATATTAAGAAAAACATAAGGTTCCATGTCACAACCTTGCCCTAATACCATATTAAGAAAAACTTAAGGTTCCATGTCACAACCTTGCCATGAGTGGAATAACCCATGTATCTTTTACAGTGTATGAGGCCTTGATATTTTTTTTAACCTGGGATCGTCGACATTTTTCGGTTCACTATTTTTGGATCAAATTTTTTCTTATTTCTTTGAATCTTTTCCTTTTTCTTTTTTTCTTTAGTACCAAATACGCGTTTAGGTTTCGTGGGCTATGATAGCAAATAGATAACATAGATATTAGATATCATGGGTCTTATCTCAAAATCAATTGGCTAAGAGAGGAGCAACACGTATCTTTAAAAGATTGTGAGGTCATCCCATCTTTTCAATGTAGGATCTTCAACGTTTTCTCTCATGAAGGTTCCTCTTTGAGTTCATTTTTTTATTGGATTCTTTTTTTTTGTTGGATCAAATGCACGTTTAAGTTTTATGGACTCTGAATGATACCATGTTAAATCACAAATCAGCCAAAAAACATAAGTTCATGTATTACAATAAATTTCATTATATCATTATCAATACTTCTAACAGTATATTTATGGGGGCGGTCATCTGTTCTATTCTTCCATTTTTTTCTTGCTTAAGCTCATTTCATGATATGAGTCCCAAGGTTCTTGCGGAGTGTCTTTTTTCATCTGTTTGATGCTTCCACATAACATTTATATCACCAAAAAAACCTTTAGAGATGCCCGTGGCACAAAAGTATCATCAAATTCAAATTTCCCTGTGGATAAATTCATCGGGCTTTTGGACCTTCCATCAATATTATGTGGGTCCATCTCATTGATTATCTTTTCATTCTGGTTTTTCAGGGATGAGTACGAACTTTTGGAGGCTGTTCAGGCTAAACTTGCAGTTCATCCACTAACTTCCCCCATTTTGGGGAATGATCATTATGAGTATCGTAGCCGTGAAAATCCTGTAAGAGTGATGTTTTGTTTTATTTTATTTTAATGTTTCTTCAATGACATGGTTTTATCAGTGAGACTATGAAGTTAGAGTACCGATCATGAACTGATAAAATTTAGGGCTCTTGAGAGATCTCAAGAGAGGGCTTCAATTACTTTGAAACACTTGGTTTTTATCATTTGGTTTTTTCGCTATTAATTTCTGTAACTAGCATGACATAAACTTGATGCACAAGATCATATAACAAGCATTGATTTTTATGTGTTTTTGTTATCTTAGACTCCTGTTATTTTATGGTTCCGCACTCTTGTTAAATCTGATTAGAATTTAGTTGTGCCTTCTAATGAAATTGCTTATGCCTGGTTTGTTTTGGTTTTCAGATTGGAGTACCAAAGATACTTGATGGTGATATCCTAACTCAGTTCTTGGAACTTACAAGCATGCAACAAGAGTTGGTATTATCGTCATCTGTTGGCTCACTAAGTGCAGTTAAACCGAGCTCAAAGTCAATGCCGGCGTCTATCCCCATCAATCAGGTTGTGCAGCTGCTTGAAAGAATTCACTACGCACTCAATTAGTTATATAATTAACCTTTTGTGGGAGGAAACTTTGGAGTTGGAATACCCAAACACAAAGAGCTTACATAGGTCTACCTTCTGTGCCTTCACGTACTATACTAACTATTGCGGTGGCGGAAACACACATACAGCTGCGATGTTATTTTACAGATTGGCCTGTGTAATCATTGATATTTAAAACGATGTCAACTCCTCAAGTTACATTTCTCTCTACAAGGAACAGAGAGATACCTGTACAGGTGAATAAATGTTTTTTTACCAATTTAAGCTGCCTAACATTTATTTTTCTCTGTAGTATATATAAATACATAATTTTATTATCTGAAAGTGGAGATGAATACAGAGAATGGTGGCTAGTAAAGAAAAATCTTTGTACATTAGCTAAGCAATGAGCTACTTTAGTTGTTTCTTTATCGTATATCTCAATCTATGTGTTGATTCAGGGTTTTGATAGACATTTTTTCTTTTATACCAGCATTGGATAGTAGTACCATTTGGGGGATTTGTGGTTCCTTCCTTAATAACTTCTTCTCCAGTGTGTAAGAATATATGTAGAGCACAGCTCCAATGTGTATTTTGGCTGCCAAATATTATTTTCTTGAGTATATGCAGGATATCTGATGTTCTTAGATCCGGAGTTCCCGATTTGATTTTAGCAGCGAGTTTTCCTTGGCTTTCTGCAGGGATGATCGTGTGCTGCATCATAAGGGTAAGGATCTAGTTGCTAACTTGTCATATATTTCATTGTTTCTTAAAGCGTTTTACGTAAATAGCTTAATTGTAAATATTAGACATCTCATGATTCATCTAGAAAATTGTGTGTACGTATTTCTAAAGAAATGCCCTTGAAACGTCTCAGCATTTCTTTAGGATTCAAGGAACGAATTCCTTTAGATGGGAAAAGGTGTCATATAAATATCTGAATAGTTTAGAACTAAGAAAGCTTAGAATAATCTTCTAGCCTAAGCTAAAGGATATCACGCCTATGAATAGGATTTGAGACCTCATTTGTAAAGCAAAGCAAATAAAGTAGAGAATTAGGGTGTGCTTGGGAGTGATAGAAAATAATATTTGAGTACAATTGATTTTATAAAATTTGATTGTTGATTTTTAAACAATGTTTTGTACCACTCTTTTATATCTTTTATTTGAGAAATAATTATTTTACTAAATAATTATAGTTAAGATCTATTTTATGTTATAATATGCATGTTTGATATATGTTTATATATAGATATGAAAGAAAATTCAAAACATACGTATTAATCAATATTTTACACAAAAATTGAATTAGATGTCTAAATCACCTAACACCTAATTCCTTCAAAATTAATTTGAAATGTTTTTCATATTTTCTATAATCAATTTCAGTTTATTTTTCTAAAATCAATTTTAGTTTATGCTAATGAAAAAATGATTTTGACTATCTATAAATCATTTTCAAACACACCTCTAGTGAGAAGAAAAATGAGCTTAGTGTTGAGAGAACGAAAAAGATGTATCGTTTTTTTCAATAAAAGTTTGTTTTTTTTATTATCAATTTCTTATACTCTTAATAATCTAGACACTTCAGTGTTAAAGCATTTCTTATTGCCATTGTATTGAAAGTAGAAATATCTATCTTTTTGAGATATGCAATAGAAACGTTAGCCAGTGACTTTCCTCAAACTCAATAGTATAATAGGTCAGTAAATGTGACAGCAATTGAAGGTTCATGGCTGAAGAACTGCTTTTGGATCCGACAAGTAATTAATAAAATATAAGAATGAGCTGTAGATAATTTAATAATTTTGTTATAATTCATAAATAGTTTTAATTATTTTACCATACTTGAAAATGTTCTTTTTAAAAAACTATTTTTTCTATTTCAAAATTTGATGAGTAACTATTCGATGTATTTATATTATATTCTTAATTTTTTTAAAAAATGGTTACCAAAGGTTCGGTGTAATCCAATTATCCAAATAAAGTTTTTTTTATTCTTCTAGATTTTACTTGATTATCAAAAGAAAAATGTAATGTTAATCATTAAAGAAGTTTTTAAAGAAGTTTAGATTAGTTGAATTGAGTTCTTAAATCACTCTGTGCACTGGTATTGCATGATGTAATTTTACTAACAATGTTTCTCCTTCCCTCCCTCCAACGTTTTTTATGATCCCACCTATCAATCAATCAATATCAATGACGTGCTCTGACCATCATCTCTAGTTGATTGGATGCACAAATTCTTGCCTTCAGTTGAATTGTAATATTTTCATCAATCTTTCAGTGGTTGGTATGGTCTCTATGATCTTCAATTTATCCAAATAGTCCATTGAGCCACCTCAATTCATAAACTAAATTGAGTAAAAATATCTTAAAGACATTATTTAAAGTTTAGCATCGATACAACAAAAGGGTTCATAGGTTTTTTCCCCTTTTTAGTATAATTGTAGAGAGACAAGATATCGAACCTTTAATCTCTAAATTAGAATGTTGTGTTGATTACAACTAAGCTTATTTTGGATTAATAGATTTAAACTATAGATCTTTAGTTGGACTAGCTGTAATAAAGGATACTGAGATTGATAAAAGATTAAGAAAGGATACTTTAGTCTGCAGTGGTAATTTCTATATTACCTTAAGAATTTTAGTTCTTTCCATAAGTCTGAAAAGCGTAGATATGAGATCTATTCAGTATATCAATTGAGTCAAGGGTCATTAAATGAGGCACAGCAGGGAAGGAGAAGTAGAAGTAGAGATGCAGAAACAGCTTTATTTCACTATCAAAGGGACGATATGCCATAAATTCAAAAAGTGGATAGCAATAGACACGTTAGTAAATAGATGGCCAACTTAGTTGGTGTGTATTTATGATAATATTATTCGCACTTTCTGTTTTTAACATGAACCATAACCAATCCAATAATAACTTTATCTTCTCTTGATGATAACAAAAAAATAAAAGCAAAAATACAACTCAGAACAGCAAGATAAAAAAGGAAACCAAATTGACCCTTTTTGTGGTTCCATATATGCTATCTTGTCCATTGTTTTAATGTTTTCTTATGTGAGTAAAGTGATTCCCTCTTTCTTTAGAATGTGATGGGAATATGAAAGTAGGGCTTCAGTTTAATATAACAATTAAGTTGATTTGTGTAATAATTGACTATTCTAACATTTTAATCTAGATGGATGCCTACCTTTTTGGATTTTGATTTTATTTCCATTTTAATGCAGTAGTTGCAGTGTGTGTGGTCTACGATATTCTAAAGGTTAGGAAGATATCTACCAGGTCAATATATATATATATAATTAGGGAACGGGATCATAAATCTTCAACTTCAACTTCCAGGGTGGAATGTTAGGTTTATTACGAGTAAAAAGATCAAACCTTCAACTTTTTTTAAGTGAAAGATCATGTTAATTATGAATGAAAGTCTGTGTCAGTTATTACTAAGCTAAGTTAAAACCAAAAAGATGATTATGAATGAAAGTCTAACATGAAAATGTAAAAACTAAAGAGATAATTTGTCATTAAAAAGATTGTTGAACTTAATTCAATACCATTACTCATTCGTTTGTTTATGAAAATTACAAAACACTTAGGTAATGACTAATCTAGCTAGGTTTTAAATGTGAATATATTATCTTTTTGTTCAAAACAACCTAAACAATTTCCAATTTATTTAAAATTTTCAAAATTTTCCATTTACAATAACAAACTCAATTGAAAATATGACACAAAAATAGATGGAGTCAACTTTTTTTTCCTTTTTTTTTTTAACTTTTGAGTGGAAAAACTACTATAAATACACAAGGAATAGAACTAGTGTATATCTCAACACTCCAAAGCCTTAATTTATCCACATTCCATTCAATCTCCATATCCTAAAAAAAAACCATCAAAATGTATAATGGATTCAATTGTGGAGGTGGATCAGCGATTGCCGAAGCTCTCAATGTCAATGTGTATGGCAATGGCAGCGAGACACTCGTGTTGGCTCACGGATTCGGGTTGGATCAAAATGTTTGGCATTACATGGTTCCCTACCTTGCTTGTTTCTTCAAAGTGGTTGTTTTTGACTTGGTTTTTTCTCCAAATGTGAAGCTTGAGCTATATGATGAGAGGAAGTACTCAAGTTTTGATGGATATGCCAAAGATCTGTTATGTGTTCTTGACCATCTCCATGTTAAGAGAACTATTTACGTCGGTCATTCCATGTCCGCTATGGTTGGATGTGTTGCTGCAACCTATAGGCCTCAACTCTTTCACCATCTTGTATTGTTGAATGCCTCTCCAAGGTAATTCCCCTCTAAAACTCTCCTTTTGTTTTGGTTACCATTGACAAGAATGAAACAATATAAAACCAAACAAAAAACCAAGTCCACGGAAAGAACTCCAATATATAAAAGGTTTTCAGAATATTGAAAATTATACTACGCTAGAGGTTGAAATTTTGTTTTTAAGCGAAAAACTTACTATGTGTATATAAACATAGTTGGAATAATTAAGGAATATGCTTTTTCCTCAAGATGAAATCAGTTTTTCTTCGTCTTCAAAAATATTAAAATTCAAGTGCTTTTAATGGGTTAAGATCATCGAAAACGTTTAATATTCATGATTTTTCTTGATTATTGTTTTATTAACTTTTTTGGTCTTTAGGTATCTCAATGGTGAAGGATATATTGGGGGATTTGAAAAGCCACAAGTTGATGAACTTTTGAAAGAAATGGATAAAAACTTCACAAAATGGGCAAAACAATTTGCTCCATTTGCTGTGATGGTGAACAATTCTAAAGCAATGACAGAAGTTGAGCATTCTTTGGGAAGAATGAACCCAAAAATTGCTCTAACTGTTGCAAAAATGGTGTTCTTAAGTGATTTAACAAAGCTTCTACCAAAAGTAAAAACTTCAACCTCCATTATTCTTACAAAAAAAGACAACATTGTCCCAAAATCAGTTGCATTTTTCATAAAATCAAATATTGGTGGTAATTCAAATGTTAACATATTGAAATCTCAAGGCCACTTCCCTCAACTAACAGCTTTTCCTCAACTTTTGAAAGTTTTGACTAAAGTTCTTCAACTCAAACAGTACAAGATCATCAACAATTGACAAATTGATTCAGCTCGCGTTATCGTTCCTGGTATCGCTAATTGATCAAATATATTCTATGGAGTATTATTGTGTGTTTGTCAATCCATTTGTGTAAGATTTTCACATGAAGTTATAGGTTTGTTTGAAGCACTATTAAGTGATGAAGTAATTTATTTTCATATTTTGGTTGTGTAAAGTTAACATCATTATGGTTTGACCACAGCTTTCTTGGACTCAGCTATATATATATATTTATTACATTAGAAAAAAAGGATGTCTAAAAAAGAGTATGAATTTAATGTGTTTATTTTCAAATGCTATATTCAATAATATTATTCATCTCAAGATCTACACACCAACCAACTACCAAGGAGTTATTTTGTTAATAAATAATCACATGATATAGTTGATGAGATGAGATATAGACAAATGGGAAAATTGGAAATGTGGAAGAATTTACGAAGATTATGAGTAAGATTCATTTTAGATGCACATACAAAACTAGGTTGCAAAGATCAATAGAGACAAGCTCCTATATGAACTTTTATGATATATATATCAAATTAAAGGCATTGACATTATTGCTCTATAATAATACCACAAATGAAAATTAGCTACTTGATCTTTTTAATCATCTAATTGTATCATACAATCGTGAAATTAGTGTAATAAACTTTGGAATCACGCATGGGGATCAATCTTAAAAGCAAATATCTCGCTAGTTTGATACATTTTTTTTTGTTCTTTGCTCTTTTTTTTTACTCTGTTTGCGATTCTTGTTTCATGGTAAAGAATAATTACGATGAGAAATCAAGACGAAATAAACAATTTCACTATATAATGATGCAAGCAAACATTGAAAAAGAACTTAATTAGTTCTTTTAAAAGGTGATTTTTTTTATTTTATCTTTAATAATGGTCATTCATACGAAATTTTCACACATATAACAAACATAACGAGTTAGTAAAACGAAAAAAATAAATGCATCAAAGTTTTCCATAAAAAATTAAAACACTTCGTAACAATTTGTTGAAGGTTAGTAAGCTTACATCTTTTTATGGAATTAGATTAGATTGAATAATAAGTGATGAAGTTTAATTCTTAGTAGTCAATTATATATAGAATTCATTGAGAGTGATGGTAGGGCTTAGAAATTATGCAAGGTCATGGCATGTGGGGTAGCATTGTGGACATAAGGCTCTATTGCATTATGTTTTTAGCTATTACGTGATATCACGCGACATATCTTTAAAACTAAATTCCACAAAGCATCTAATGCTCAATTAAGATTCGAACAACTTAAAATTGAATTGTAAAAATACATAATGTGCTCGAATTTTTATAAATATAGACATGTAACGTCATTAATCATTTTAAAACACCATCACTAAAATAGCTTAGTTTGAGACGGAAAAAAATCAATTTCAAATAATATAACTATACACATTCTAAATTTTATAATAATATACGTAGATATACATATTATTATTATTAGTTATAGACTTCACCTAATTTGGATGGATTTTTGAAAGATAATTGGGATATTCGTGGAAACTTACATAATTTTTTCTATTCATGGACATAATTAATCCTTCTACATTGTCACAATTTACACTACACACAGTAAAGACGAAATGAAGGCTTTTCCAAACATTCTTTTATTAGTTTCAAAAACACAAGCCAATTTTAAAATATATATTTTATAATAGTAAATCAAATAAGTTTTTTTCTTTCCAGTCTTTCACATCTTTATTTAGTATATACCCAATATACTAAATACTTGTACATATTTATTGAATGTATATATAGTTAAGTTAAGAATAATTTGTGGACGTAGTGGTGGAGACGATGGCCTTTCAATGTAATGCGTAGACGATTGTTGAGGTCTGAAATTTGATTAATAGATTGTTGTTGAATTTCTTGTGCTCTCTATTATGCTTTAAGTCTTGCTTGTGTATCAAACTCCAATTGTTGTTTAAGCTTGGTTTCATATCTTGCAACTTGGTCTCAAACTTGACATTAGAAAACAACTCATGACTGTAAGCTTTTTCTCCATTTTGTTGTACCAACTCCACGCACGCACCGTACCATTTATATAAGTTTTCCTTGTTCAATATTCTTTATGTTTTATTCTTGGTTTTGTTGTTGAAAATCAAACAACGGTTCTTCCTAGAAACTAATATTATATTATAATACTGAAAATTTGAGTATGAATCATAGGAGTTTACACTTCTTTGAAATTCAATAGTCTCTTCTTACCCCGAACACGTCGTTGAAATAAACTAAAATCTAAAAGGGTAATGACCTTTGTTTTTTTTATAGTTTAACCTAAGTTATTAAAAAAGAAAATAGTACGATAATGAATAAGAATATTAGAGAAAAATTAAAAATAGGAAAGTTACAACTATATTATACTCCAAAAGAAGTGCATTTAGTTTTACTAAAGAAAAACAATATAATTTATTTGATTCTCATTCTTGGTTATTGTGGATGAAGCACAACCGTCGATCTCCATCTAACAAATGATTTTATAACAGTCCTCACAAGAAACAATAGACCCGCGAAGTACACAATCAACACCGAGAGGGAAGTTTCTCGAACATAAAAAGGGCGTTCGTGGTAGAGAAAGGTGAAACCAAAGGAACATCCAACAATTTTGATCTTCCAGTTTGAACGAAGCGGCTTCCTTCGCTTTATCGGTTCTCCTATTCTCAGGTTCTTGCCTTATTCTTTACTTTTTCAATATCTCAATATTTTCTCTAATGGAGATTACATTTGTACGAGTTTTGATTCAAGAACTGCTGATGATATAGTATATGCATGAGAACTTTTCCTTCTTTTTTTTTATGCCGAATTCTGTTTGATATCCATTTGTTCACGTTCGAAGATCGTTAGATGTGAATGAAGCTGCAACTATGTCCGGTTTTTTTTTTCTAGTCATCGTGTTTGTTTCGCTGTGTATGGAAATATTTTGATTTGGTCGAAATCGATCTCTTTAGCTCTGAGGAAATATTGGAGCTGTTGATCGAAGGAAATGCTTGTATTGCTTTCGATAAAATTTATTAGGCTGTTTTTGGTTGATTGTGTGTGTATGTTTTTTTTTTTAAAAGTAGCTGATATCGTGTTTGTTTTCTAAATAAATAATAGTCTGTTACTGATTCTTTCGTTAATCTGTGGTATGGTGGTAGCTTGCTGATTGATGTGTTAGTGTCTGCAAATTTAGGCTTATCTGTATCATAATGTTCAGCACATCTGTAGTTAAAATCTTGATTTGTTTTCATTTTCTTGGTGTCGTTAAGGAAATCGAAAATGAGAGGTAGAAGCTACAGTTACAGTCCATCACCACCAAGAAGTTATGGCAGGAGATATCGTAGCCCTAGTCCAAGGGGTCGTGGAGGTCGTAGAAGGGACCTGCCAACAAGTCTTTTGGTTAGGAACTTGAGGCACGACTGCAGGTTTGTGACTTCATTTTATATTTCGTGGCTATTTCATTTGCCGGGTCTTTTATACATGAAATTGTGTTGGTTCTTCGTTTTTCCTCACATATATCACATGCATGCTATGGAAAATGCTAAGAAACGCTTTATTTTGTTGAGAATACAAAGGGAAAAAGGAGATTGTGTTTGGTTTTGTTCTCTATTGAGTTGATAAACTTTTTTATTCATATGTATTTTGCAGGCCAGAGGACCTACGAGGATTATTTGGGCGGTTTGGTCCCCTTAAGGACATTTACTTGCCACGAGATTATTATTCTGGGTAGGGTACATTGGAAGATTGTTATATTGATTTTGTATGCATTTGGTTTGTATACGTGTATGGATGTTTTTCCTGCATGTTTTAACTCATTTTAGTTCTTTAGTTTTGGACGTATCTGATCTGCTACATATTTGTAAATATGTCTTTATTGATGGTTGGTCCTAGTGATTGCTTAATGGTGTGGAAATGGTCCTCTGTTTTCAATTATTTGGTTTTCCAATAATAACATACAATCTGTTTATGGAGTTTGGTTGTTTTTATTGAAAGTAATAGTGTTGAAGACAACCAATGAAGTAATAAGAGTATCTTGTGGAAGACAAAAAGCAAGTAATTTGTTTTTTGTGTTGAAGACATTCAAGTAAGTTCTGATGACTTAAATGTGTACATGAAGATTCGGTGGAAGTTGGGTTAGAGTACATTGAGAAGAAGTTCAAGTCTTGAAGAATTACATCTCAATTTTTTCTTAGCCACTCAGAAGGTTAGCATGGTGATGTTAATATTCTCTTGTTAGAGCTCTCTGTCGATGTTTCTATCACTCCCAATCGATGGATTAATGATCAATGATGCCACTGGTTTAAGTGACATTTTCTGATTTTTTCTGAATCAGCGAACATCCTTGTTTAAAATTGCATTATGAACAGTAAAATGATTGTGACTGCAGAGAACCGCGTGGTTTTGGATTTGTTCAGTTCGTTGTTGATGCTGCTGATGCTGCTGATGCCAAGTATGAATTGGATGGCCAAGTTCTCCTGGGTCATGAACTAACTGTTGTGTTTGCTGAGGAAAACAGGAAGAGACCTGAAGAGATGAGAGCACGGGACTCATCAAGGTTGCTATCTCTTTCCTTAACCTGTTTTTTAATAACCAATTTCTATTGCAAAGCTAGGATGCGTGGTGATGAAAATAAATCTCAACTTTTAGAAATTCTCTAGAAGCATTCTCAAACTTCTCCTATATCTGTAAAGTTTCTTTAGAGACTGAGGTACAACCAGAGCATTGGTCCAGACAGTTTTCTTGTCTTTGAAATTTTGACCAAAGAGATGCATCTTTGATGGCAAATCGTGGATGTTACAAAGGCCTAAGGGTGTACTAGTGCTAATATATTGGAAGGATAAAAAAACCTGCCTCTTTAGAATAAATGCATGGAAGAGATGTTACTGCTCTTCACTCGTGGAACGATAGATGGGGATCAAGGATATGTCTAGATTTTCTTTTGTTTGCAATTGAGTGTTGAACTTACCATGAAGTACAGTCCAAATAAAAGGTAGGAATCTTAAGTTTCCATCTCTTATAAGAAAATTCCAGACCGAAGTTGATTCCATTAACAGAGAGTTGAAGTACTTGAGTAAATTGACTGTAGCCACTCGACACCTATTGCCCATCGACCATCATTGTGTTTTCAGTCAACGGATAGTAAGTTATATGTTTGATTCAAAATTGCCTCTGGCTTTGTATTCTATCCTTGACCTGCTCTTCCTACAATCTTTCGAGAAGTCCTTTATTAATTGTAAATATATATACTCATTATTTTTTTTCATGTGTGAAATTGTTAACAGGGGTCGGTCCTACAGTTACAGCCACCGGCATTCACCATTGCGATATTCACAATCACCACACTATGATCGAAAATATTCACGTTGTCCAGAGTATTATTCCCCTGCACGGTCCAGACGATATTCAAGGTGAGTGGTTATATTATTATTTGTATACTTCTCTCATTTATGATTATTTACTCCATTAAGGAAAGTGGGAGGCAGAGGGGTGGTTTGTACCAATTTCTAATCTTTCATTTATGTGATATAGGTCGCCTAGGGGTCCGAGGTACAGGGAGCAATCGTACTCAAGGTCACCATCTGATCCAAGGGGCCGCAGTTACAGCCGAAGCAGGAGCCGTAGCTATAGCCGAAGTTATTCTAGGTGAGTAAAAATAGTTTTATTCAAGTTTTAAGAAAAGCCAGCGAGCCAGCTGATCTTTCTGAAGACAGACCCAGAAACTATGATTTAAATTATGCTTGGAATTTGGATTTCAGAGGCTTTGTATATGTGTTGTGTTTTAGAAAATGCTTTTGTTTAAGAGATAAAACTGATTTTTATGCTCTTATTGAACAAATTAATGAGCTTTTATGGCTGTTTTCTCCATGTAAAATGAAACTTTGGATTTTTAGACTTTTCTTTTCTAAAACACGCCCTAACATCTCTATCGAAATCATGTCTTAATGTTTGTCTGCTAGTGAGTGAGGTTATCAGAGATTAACTTTGAGACTGTATGCTTAAAAACTATAGTAGATTGATTTTCTAACAATTGCCATTTTCAATTATACCAAAGCAAATTCTATTTAGTTCCCTATAGCTTTTTTTTTTTCCTATCAGTAAGAATTTCTCTTATTTACATTATTTTTTATTTTGATCGTAATTAATTGAGATCATGAATTAAATTCTGTAGGGCTATCTTCGCATTAGACCATTGACTTATGCATTATACAATTCCAAGCTGATGAGTTGTACAAATGTTTCACGATCACTTCTCTTAGTTTTGTAACCAAATATAATGTTGCATATACTGTTGAATTTTCATCCATTTCCATAAATTCAAAAATGGATTTGTAAGAGAAACATTGTAATTTCATTGTAAATATTTGACAAAAATTCTTACTTAGACATCAATTAAAGTCTAAAACACTGAAATTTTTGTTGGTTGAATTGGCCATCCAATAGACCCAAATAAAGTTTTCTAACTCATTCTTATAGGTAATCTGTTCTTTTTTTTTTTTAATTATTAATAAAATTTCATTAAATTAAAAAAAAAACAAATACAAAAAGTTCATATATTTTAAATTTTAATTATGTAAGTTTATCGTTGGCATATAATTAATAGAATTTTATTAAATTCAATATATATATATATATATATAAATGTATGTAATTTTGGGTTCAGATTAAACCAAATCTGGTGTTTTTTAGATTATACACGACTCAATAGAAAAAATCTAAATCAATCCAACAATTAACCTATCGCGTATTCAAAAATATTATATATGACACTATATAATAGAACACGGCGTTATAATATGAGATACAATTAATACACCAAAATCAAACATTGGGTAACCTTGGTCCCTCAATAAATCCCTCTCTAAATCTACTCTTACATTTTGGGTTGGTAGTTTGGATATGGTTATTGAAATACCTCTAGATATTATACATCTATATAACTTTAAAATAAGGTTCGTCAAGTTCATCCCCTAAATATTATTTATCTACATATCTACATAGTCCTATATTAAGGTTCGTCTAATGTTTCAGATCATTTATACGTTTTTTACTCAAAATTTTAAGTGAAATGCCTATCTTCTTTTATGTTTTATTATATTATAACAATTTAGAATTAACCTATCTTATTTTTTGTCATTATATTATAATAATTTAGAATTAAAGGGTATCGATTTATATCATTAAACTTTGGGGCATGTAATTATACATCTGAATGCTTGTCTATACTTTTGGTTGTTTCTTAATTATAAGAATTGTTAGTTAAATTATATACTAAAAAACTAGTCAATAAAAATCACTTACAAAATTATATATTCATTGTTTCTAAATAATCTTTTGTTCAAAGTCTCTCTCTGATTTTTAACACCCTAAAATTTGGAAATAATTTTTAAAATCTCCAAGAAGAAGAGTTAGCCGTTGTTAAAATATTATCGTAGTTGGATTGTCATACTATTACATCTAAATTTGTCCATGTCAATAGATTTATTGATTTAAAGATATTTTTATTTTTACAACTTTATATATATTCATACCCATTAATACAGTCATTTATATCATATCAATTAAAAATGTGGACCTTAACCATCATGTTCAACTTAGATCTTGAATGGATTAATAATTTAATATTGAAACTTAGTCCTCGTGGCATTTAGTGCTTTGGGCCAAAAGTAAATGAACAGTCTCTTAATTATAAAGACGTCAATGTCAAAGAAAAACTATAAAAATATCTATATATGTCAATGGATATTTTTTAGAACATTATTGAAAACAAAAATTAACAATTAAGTTATATTACGCTTTTTGTATTCCAAAGTTTATTTAAGACTCATTGTGAGTGAAGTATAAGAAGAATAAATTTCAAAACATAAACAAAATTGATAGTTAATATTCAATACGTTTTAAATGCACATACGCAACAATTTTACTAATTTGCTTATAAATTTAATAGTAAATCTGAATATGTTTTCAATAAATCTTAAACATAAATCTCTATATGGAATTTTTATTGACAAACACCAAAATTGTATTTTAACATAAATAATAATACAAAATGCTATTAAGAAATAGAAAAAGGAAAAAAAAAGGAATGAAAGATAGTTGAAATCAAATGTGGGTGTAACAAGCCGATTGTACGAACCCCGAAAATTCCTCCGGCAATTCTATTCTTTCCAATTTACCATTTTGGCATTCTCCCATGAAAACTCCATTCCTCCCCATGAACACAATCGCCTTTTCCTCCATATTCACCCCCACAATTCCCTCCCCCGTCACCGCCGTGGTTTTCGCCGCCGCCGCTGCAGTTGCCCAGTTGAATAATTCCCCTTCTCTCCCCACTCCCACCACGTTTCTTGGACTTCTCTCCTCACACCACGCGCTCTCCACGCGCCGCCACTTCCCTGTCTTTGTCTCATAAACCTCCGCTGTCCTTTCGAAATTCCCCTGATTTTCAGTCTCGTACCCACTCACTACCCATATCTCCGACCCAATCGCCACCGCCTCGCACTCGTCTCTTCCCCTACTCATTGCCGGCAACTCTCTCCATTCGTCATTTCTAATGTTGTAAACCCACGCCGACGCTGCTGCGTTCTTCCCCTCGTCGTGCCCTCCCGCGACGAAAATTTCACCTCCGTACTCTGTTGCGCCGAAAAACGACCTCTTCTCCGGCATCCCTTTCCCTTGCCTCCATTTCTCCGCTGCGAATTCGTACACGAACACATCCTCCACCGGACGATAACTCACTGGATCCCATCCGCCGATCACCGCCAGTTTTCCATCGACGCCAATTATCCGGCAGAACAGGGGAAGCCCATTCGGGTACTTTTCGATGGGTTTGATCCGAGTCCAATTACCGGTAGCCGGATCGAAGGCCGACACACCAAACGCGATCGGAGCGGCTGATTTGGCTTCGTCGCTAACTGGCTGCAGAAGTGACTGGACGGCGAACACCGCTTTATGGGTTCGGCCGGAAAGTTTTCTGAGATTGTAAAAATGGCGGCTGAGAAATAGACGGTGCCAGCGACGGGAAACTCGGGCAGCAACTCGATGGGTTGTGAAATGGGATCGAGTTAAGCACTCAAGGGCAATTTCTTCGGGCAAACCAGGGATCAATTCATCTCCGATATCCATCATTCTTTGTTTGATGTTTCTCATTTTATTTATTTATTTATTTGGGTATTTATAGAGAGAAAAATGCTTCTAGAAAATGACCTTTTTTTTTTTATTATTACTATTATTTAAAAAATTTCCAATGTCTAATTTCTGCTCTTTTGTTTGTTTTAGGTGTGGGGAAGTGAAATGGGGGAATGTCTTTTCCAACTATTATTGTTCATTGGATACTTTTCCCTTTTCTTATTCTTCTTCTTATAACTCATCGTTCCAATTTTTTCAATTTAGAGCAAAAATCCAACAATATTGAAGTTTTTGTAAATTAACCCATTTTATTTCATCTAATTCACTCTTAATCTTTTAAATGTTAATCACACAAAAATTGCATATTGATGATATATATTTTACATGCAAAAATAAATATTCTAGTGAATGGTCTAAATGATCACATAATTGGAAACCCAATACTATACTTTACGCAAAAATAGACTACTTTACTTGATATAGGTATATATTTGAAAATGCAAGATATTGTGTTGTATTGTTTTAAATTTGAAGGATGAAAATATAATGTATTAATTAATAGTTAGATGGCCCAAAACAGAATACTTAAATAAATTAACTATATGTAAGGAGAGATTTGTAGCTTTCAACTTTAACAAAACCTAAACTCCTTTAGGATTTGAAAGGCTTCTATTTGTTTAATCAATGTTGTATAGTTACATTAGGGAGATTAATGAATTTGTTCTTTTGAATTAGCTAATGAATGGAAAATGGAAATGTGTGGCTCACAATTTTAGTTGTTTTTGGTATGTGGTTTAAAAGTTAAAATGTATGTTTTTAATCAGTATTTAATACGTTGTTTGTTGTGCATATTAATTAGCTAAATTAATTTTAAATGTAATTAGTTAAATTTTGAATAATATAGGAATTTGATTTTTCATTATCAAAGATGGCCTAAACCTTTATGTTTCTTCGATAAGCATGAGTTTTTTTTTTTTTTTTTTTGTCAAAATGAAAAATCAAAACCACTTTTCTATGTTGGTCTTTCAAAACATTTATGATTTTATTGCTTGTTTGTTCGTCGTTTAATTTAAATTCAATTAAACACGTCTTTTTTCGATATGTAAATTGACTTAAATAAAAGTATATTTAACTGTTTTGTTCGTATAAATATTGTACTTAATGTTATTTTATATAATTAACCTTATAGTATACTTTAACTATAGTTGAAGGTATGAATCGAACCTACACAACAAATAAGATGATTGTCATGAGCCAATTTCATACCTACAAAAATATATTGTTCGTGGGACAAATGGCCGAGACTACTGGAAGGATTCCTCTTTGGCTAATCGGTACTGTTGAAAAATGAATGTTAGTCGGTTCATTAAAGTAGACACAAATCATACTTCCGGCTAGATTGTGGTGAGAGTGTTAAGAAAGATCTTTTGAATATTTGACAAGTAGGTCTATAAGAACTATTTGATCGTCCTTAGACAATCTCTTAATAATAAATTATTATAAAAGACAATTAATAAATAATATGAACTAAGAATTTTAATTTTGTAAAAAACACTTTCATTAGCTTTTTTTTTTTTTTTTTGTTAATATTTGTCATTTTAGTATATTATTGGTCGAGTTAGTAGTTAATAATGGAGAAAAAGTTGGTGGTTGCAGAGTTGGTTGTCTAAAGTGATGATTGAAGTTGGATGTGATAAAATTGATCATCTAAGGTGATTTTAGCTTATGCTGGAGTTTTTTCTTGAAGGTGATTGTCGAAGAATTGAGTTGTTGTCGAATTTGATAGAGTGGAGCGTGGCAACCATGATCATTGATAGTGGCCAATGGGTGAAGCCACAGAAAAAATTGGATGGAACTCGAGTTGTGGGGATAGTTGGTAAAAATAATTAACTCGACTCTAGTAATATTTAAACTCGGTGAGTCAAACGTTGAGTTGATAATTTTTGTCAATCCAAGCTAACTTATGTGGGTGAAACAAAACACCCCCTTAAAAATATTTTCATAAATCAAGTCATCCTTTAAAAACTAAAAATATAAACTTTGTTTTCAATTACTTTTAGAATTTGGTTAAGAATTCAAAATGTTTAGTTATTAAAAATATGAAAATTGTTAGAAAGACATTAAGATTCTTTTAGGAGTTTTCTTGGACTACTGGCTAATTCGCTAGGTAAAACTTTGGTGTTTGCAGATTCTTAAAAAAGAAAAACATATATAATGCCTCGGTTGTTGAAAATGAGCTAGCTAGACGCATAACAATTTCTCGAAAAAAATGGATAAGTTGAATAAACCGACCCTCGCAATGCAATCTCCATCGATACTCAAATGTCTATTGATTGGGCATGTGAAGTTTTGGTACCTTTATGCATCAAATTATACATATAGTTTCATACTACATTGGTGTAAATTCTGTTGCAAGTACATTAATTTAGACATACGTGCATGTCAAAAGAAAAAGTTGATGTGAAAGGGCTTAATTAGTTGATAAAATTAGAAGTTAATGATAAATGGACCATCACTTTTCATTTGAAGGAAACGTTGAATAATTAATTCTTTTGTATTTGTTGATAAATTAATCAACAAAACCATTAAAGCTATCCTAATATTGGCCGACCATTATCGCATCAACTCAACCATACGTACAACCATAAATATATCATTTAGATTTAAATTAAGTATGCATACGTAAAGTTATTTTTAAAATTTTATAAATATAGTAAAATTTATAGTTAAAATCTATCCTCTATCGACCATATATTTTGAATATAAGTCTATCAATGATAGACTGATAATAGAAATCTATAATTTATGGATTTTTCTATATTTGTCGTACATTTGATTTTTATATTTAAAATTGATAACGATAATTAAAGAAAAAAGTCTAAACAATTGTAAGTAGACGTTGAAAAGAAAATTATTATGATGCAATAAGTAATATGAATATTAGCAGATAATAAAATCAAAATTTTAAACATAATAAATATATTAATCTTACAATTTAGTAAACTTAAAGCTGATTTTGGACCATAAGAAAATATTATTTTTAAACATATTCTGTTGTTGCATAATGAATTATATAATTAATATGCTTTTTGGCCTATTTAATATTTTTAAAATTTTATGAATCTCTTGTTAAGATATAGTTGTTGCATTATAGAACTTAAAGTTCGCATAATGATCAATAGTTTGGTTTTTTCTTGTAAAAATAATAAAATCACATATATGAATCTAGCTAGAACGAAAAGTTTGATAATCTATTAGGAACGTTGAAAAGTAAATTAGCCAAACAAAATGGTTGAGGCAAAAATCAAGGTTGAAAAAAGAATTTTACTTTCACATGAAAAGAATGATAAATTTGTTTGATAGAGGAAGAACATGACCTATAGAATAGAACGTTTGCACAAGGACGTGGTGTTTTCATAACTTTAGTGTGCAAATCTTTCACTTCTTTATATTGTGTTCTTCCCCTATCAAACAAGTTTATGAGTGGAAAGTGGTTTTAGTTTCTCTAAAATGTTATAAGATATATTTATAGGAATAGATTACCTACGTTACCTATCATAGAGTTTTGGAGCTTTATTGAAATATAATCATTTACATCCTTCGGTCCAAAGTAACAAGATGAGCACTTTCTCCTAGTCCATTTTAGTCTTACTATGACAACGTCTTTTAGTATGCTTATCTCATTAGGCATTTTGTTAGGCTCGACCTCAATTTAAGTCAAGACCTCAACCAACCATGTGCTATAGGTTTAGTTTGGATCATATATAATGTTAGTTTTGACCCAAAAATTATGTTGTTTTTTTTTTGACATATTATATGCCATTAGGTCCAAAATTACCAAATTATATATATATAGGCCAAACTTGTACTTCAATCCTAATTTCCTTAAAACTAAAATAATATAAATGTAAAAATGGAAAGGATAAAATAAATACAACTGAATTGTTTCATACTAAATCAATAATGTTAAAAAAAATTCAATATTAAAGACGGGATTCCTTTTTCACAGAAAGAAACAAAAAATCAATAATGTTTCCATTTCATTGATTAACATAAGTTTCTAGAAACATACTAAAATATAAATGAAGATGAAATAAGGGAAGGAATCATCAGAAAGATGTGTTTTCCTTTTTCTTATTTTTCTTATTATTGGAGAACAATGAGACCATTTTTTCAATTAAAAAAATAAAAAATACCTAATTTTGTTTAAATAATATTAGAAATGGTTAGAGAGTGGAATTGACTGTTCCACAAGTCACCCACATGTCAACAATAAAATAATTTTAATATATATATAGAGAAGTGCTTCAAAAGCAAGCAGTTGGGAAGAAGCACATGGGCCGCTCTTTGTTTTCTCATTACACATCTTACGCCTCTCCCACTTTTATTCCACACTAATTTTATGTTATAACTTTTTTTTTTCTAAATTATAATAAGTCGGTTATTTAATTAGAACATAATTATATCTAACTTAACTTAAAATTGGAATTATAATTTGATATTATTTTCAATCAAATTATGTTAAACTTCAATAATTTCAACCCTAAGAAGAAGCACATTGAAATCAAAGTCATGGATATATCATTGATATTTAGAATATGGTTTCAACCTTATCTTAGCTTTTGTCATTTTCTTTGAATTTCACCTCACACTTAATCTACTATTTTCACAATCTTATCCATTTGATATTTTGATTAATGCCCTTTAAAGTTGTATCTATTGCAGCCTTAATTTTAAACAGTATTTCAATCCATTTCTTTAACTTTTAGTTCTATATTCTATTCCATGGTTTATAAATTGTTTTAATACGTTTTAATGCATCTTTCAATCTTTTAAAGAAAATTTAATAGCTATTTCTTTGATGTAATTAGAGTTGAAAAAGAAAATCATAATTAAAATTTTCTAAATCCATTTGAACTCATTTTTAGCGTTAAGAGAATTATTATACACAGATTTAAAGTTAAAAATATATTAAACATTTTTTTCTTGACAATTTGAATCTATCCTAAGCTTGAATCATTCTTTATTATGGTACAAGTAGGATATGATTTATTTAATCAATGGTCATTGTTTGTTATGTTATAGGGGCATCTTCTTTATTATTATTATTACTACTAGAAAGAAATGGTGTTGTTTTAAGAAATTTTTAAAGGTGATTTAAAAGGAAACTATTTAATTTATTTTTATAAGGATAATGATTCATTGAATTTTGGTAAAAACAGTCTTTTATATTTGAATTCTATGTTAGGTTTTGGATTTAGTTGATTTGAATCTCCAAATAAGCATATTTCATAGTTAATTAGGATTGCAAATTACAAAACTATGCTTTGGGATGTCATAATCTGGCTGAGTGTATATGATTTATTCTCTTTATATCTCATATTTTTATATTTATGTATTTTGGATTTAATCCTTATATTTAAATTATATTTTCAATAAATATTTAAAATAGTTCAATTTCTGTTTTTAAAAAAATTGAAATACTTCTTGTTATCAGTTTAGAATTTCATATGCTTAATTATGTAGTATTATGTAACGAATTTAATAAAAATTAATTATAAACTATGGTGTCTAAAATTAAATATAACTCAAAGTATCCAAACAAAAAATAGTATTTAAATTTATTTTTAAAATTAATTACTTGAAATATATATTTCAAAATCTTAAAGTATTTTTTAATTTGATGAACTTACAAAAACAATAAGACTTTAGCTCAATTGATACATGGAAATTTAAAGGTTCACGTTCAAATCTCCTCCTTTCCAACTTCTACTTTAAACAAAGGAAAAAGAATCAGGAGAAAATTGCATTGCAAGGGAGGAAAAAGACAATTATGTTATGATTTGAATAATGTTTAGCATTATATCATGATATAAAATTTGCTTTAAATATAAAGGAAGATCGGAATATATAAACGTTAACTCTCCAAGTAAAACTTTCAATTGTTTTAGTTTATATAATTTAATAAAATGCACATTTGGTCAAGAAGTATTACATTTCTTTCCAACTTGAGTTTCAAGATTTATTTTTCAGTATCTACTCACTTTTTGTCATTAATATTAATGTCTAAAAATGAATTTACAATAATGTTCATTTTAATTTTTAACTCAAATAATAGGCCTACTTAATTAAGTATAATTGCTGAATTATTTTAAATTAATCAATAAATATTAATATTAAAAAAGAAATATTGAGTCAACAATTCCAATTATAAATAGAAAAAAAGGAAAAAGGAAAAAGGAAAAGAGAGAGAGAGAGAGAGAAAAGAAAATAATAAAGAACGTGAGAGGGAGAAGTCACAACTGAGAGTGATTTAAATGAAATGGATAAGAATATATAATTGTTGGTATAAAAGGCCTACTGGGGTCCCTCTAATGAATGGTGATGAGTCAGCAATCGGATTGGATTGAAAAATGGATAAAAGCTGAGCTGGAGTCTTTGTCTCCTCACCGGTCATCACGCCTTCACTTTATTTTGCTCACCCCTTTCTTTCCTATCAAATATATAACCAATTCAGTTATTACTAACCTAAGTTCCTCAATTTTTACCAATTTCACTCCTTCCATCAAATATTTTACATAATAAATCTACTTTTTTTTGTTTAATTTTAGTTGAATCATCTCTAACCTGTACATGAATCAAATCCATAAATATACATATTTTGTTTGAAATCGTTAGATTTGAATACGTTAATTTTCTCATTCCGCTAATATTAATAATAAAATACAGACAGAAAGATATGTAAATTTATATAATTAAAGGGTGGGTGGGGCCTTGGATGGGGCAATAGCTTAAAGCTTTTGTTATTGTACTAAGAAAGTGACTTCTCTTCAAACCTTTCTTTACATTCAAAATATCTTCTCCTTTTTCTTTTCTTAAAAAGAATAATAATTGAAAAAGAACTTTAGTTTAAACTTAACAATTTAGTGATTATAATTTCAAGGATAAATTATAAATTTTAGTCTAGGTTTGCTTCTATCATTTTGTTTTCTAACTTTTAAAATTACAAATTTAATCATTTTTTTTATAAAATCAACCCATCTACTCTATCAAAATGAATTTGTTTTAGGTATTATTAGATGTAAATTTAATTGTAAGTCTAAATTAAAAAAAAAAACTTTTAAATCTCAATTCATAAAATATCCCTTACACACGAAATTGAAAGTTTGTGAAATCACTAGACAAGAAAATTAAAATCGTAAAGATCCATCAAATGTTTTTAAAAATCTAAATACCAAATATACTGAACTTATAATTTAAACCTCGTTAACTAAGTTTGTAAGATTAAGAATGAACACACAAGATTTTGAATTAGATCTATAACTTAGCATACTATCCATAAAGGTCCTTTTTTGCCCAACAAGTTTGTGATTGTGTACCCAAAACTTACTTTATTTTATTTTATTAATAAAAGTACACATCAAATAATTACACATATTATGGAAACAAATCTGCCTCAACTAATAGACAAAGTTAATTAGGAAATGAGTTTCTAAGTTACAACCTCCTCCACTTCCCATTATGCTATACCATCAGGTTTCCATTCGATTCTTTTATTTTAAATATTAATAATTTTATTCTCTAAATCATTTTTTAAAATGGAGATAATTTGATTTTTTTTCTAAATTTTAATGATTTGCTAAAATGAATATAATTTGATTTTTAGAAGGAATTTAATTTTTTTTAAAAGGACAAAAATCAAAATCAAACCCTACTTTATTTCTTAGCCCTCATTTGTTATCTAACCAATATTTTTTAAAAAAATGCAACATAGTCAATGGTCTAAACTTTAACAATAAAAATTTTGGAAATGAAATTATTATCATGGTCACTTTTTTTAGGATTACAAAAAGAGTAAAGTTGATCCCTCTGTTATCGACCTTTTTATGGTTTCATGCGATTATAGTTAAACATCCATAATTTAAGACTCTTCACTGATTAGGTACCATAGGGGAAAAAATATGTTTAGATGAGTTTTTATTCATAAGTTTGTGACATGTTAACATGAATATTTATAAATATGTCAAAGTTAAACATCCCCTTCAAGTTTTTAACCTATATAGAATAATTGTGATACAAATATAAAAAAAGTGAAATTAAAACTAACGAAATAGTTGTTTAGATTTGTAGAAATTACATAAATATGATATAATTTTGGTTTTGAGGAATGCGTCGGCTATTCTTCGTGGGCTGGGCTGGGCCTTATATTGTGACAAAGGTCAACAGGTCATGACTATGGGTTTGGAATTCAGGCCCAAAAGCTCAATACATCGAAAGTAAGGAATTCGTTACAATCTGTCAGTCTTTTGTCAAGAAAATTGTTGCCATTTTTCCGTTAGTCATTTAAGGTTCATTCTGATTTCATAAAGTTTCATTTTTTTTAATCCATTGTTCGTTTTTATAGTTTCCGAGTTCATATTTTAAAATGAAGTTTTGACATCCTCCATTGATGTCATGTAAATTTGATAAACAGTGACCAAATGAGTTACTTTTTAAACCAACACTAGTTACATTTTGAAATGAATAATGAGTATAGCTTAAATGACGTAAAATGTGTATAATTACTATCTTGTTAAATCTTTCGTTTCCATCTCACCATGGTTGACAAAGGAAAAGTTCTTTTTTTCTTTTAATATTGGACCAATATAGATATTTTATAACTACAAGTACTAAATTAAACTTTTAAAAGTACCCATATTGGTTTAACATAATTCTTATAGTTTGGAAAAATTAAAATTGAGTATAGTATAACAAAACCATTGGTCGACAAAATTTATGTGAGACATTAGAGGAAGTAAATTGGTTATTCTTGGAGTAATTATAATTGATGACCATTTTATGAATAATAATTAAAGATATAGCAACATTTTAAAAATATTATAAATATAGCAAAAATATCGCTGATAAACTTGTATCGCCGATAGATTTGTATGATCTATCAATGATAGACCGATATTTACAACATGGCCTATCGGTGATAGAGTTTTATCATTGATAGAATTTGACAAATTTTGTTATATTTACAATTTTTAAAAAATGTTGCTATATGCTTAATTATTTTACCTCTAATAGCTAAATTTGCAACTATTCATTATTATTATAATCTCATGTTGTTGTAATTGAGTTAAGATAGTTTGTCTTTGGAGCGTAAATTACTTTAGTTTGAACTGTAACAATATTTGTTGAGATATGAACTATTTAAGTTCGAAATTAAAATTTTTCAAACAATGTTGACTATTTAACTAATGGAAGTATTTCCTCTAACCGTAGATAGCTATTATAATCTTAAATAATTCTTCTTTCAAACGTCGTGTAAGATTTAGATTATAACTTTTTTTTCAAATAAACAAATTATAATTTAATCTACAAATAAATTAGAATTCGAACTTAATTGATATGATATTTTAATTTAGAGGTACCAAGTTGAATTATAGGGACAAAACCTGGAAAAAATATTAAGAAAAAATGAATTGATTTTTTTTCAAAAAGAAAAAGAAAACAGAATTCACAATTACATTAATTTTGCTGAGTAACTTTATATGATTATGACGGAGTGATGGAGACCAGGTCCAACGACTCCAGCTTTAAGGTGACGTAAATAAAACGACAGCCCAATTAAATTCAAATAGTCGGAAATGCAACCAGTAAAAGAATTACACGTGGAACAAACAATAATGTCGTTGAAGAAAAAGGTAAACTAGGAAATCAGCCACCGTGGGATCTGAAAACGAATCCAAACCGTACAAATCAAACGCCAGAGGAGAATGACTTTGGTTAATGATAATAGATCGGGGAGTATCCGAATATTTATTGTCATTCTTATTCATTCTTCTTCCCTCTCTCTCTCTATGCTTTACAGAAAGGTAAAAGTACAATTATTTGCAAAATGACACATTTACCTCTTTACATTTCTTTTATAAAAAATATAGTCTATTTTTCTGTCAATTTTTCATTTAAGTAAACTAGACCTCCCCCACTAAATTTATAGTTGTACAATAGAGAGAGGTTTTAAAATATTTTAATTAATAAAATTGTCTTTTGCCATATTTAACTCAAATAGTTATAACTATTTTAAGAGAAAGATACTTGTCCGACTGGTGTGTTCACATCAGATTGCAATCCTTTATATCAATTATTTAAATCATACTCATATGTTAAATAGTACGATAATCCGTTACATAATGCTTCATATGTATGGTTTAAATCTGTAAAAGGATATACCCCTAAATGTCAAGAGTTGTAATAGAAGCAAAGTGCAATGCCATTCATTTGAATATATTTTTTTACTTAGATCGTGATGCTTTACATCCATGGTTCAAATTACATCTATACACCATGAATAATAATAATACTCCTTAATATTATTTCCTTTTCCTTTCACAATAAATAAATAAATACATTTTTAACAAGCTTAACTTCAATCTTCAATCTAACATCTAAATAATTTAAGAATTTTATGTACATATTGTTTCCTTACAGTCCATTTTATATATAGTATAGTACATACGAGTAAATGAGCTGAATTATTAGCTAAAGACTAAAAATAAATATAAATTTGTGTTCCAGTTTTTAACTTGTTTCTTGAAAACCTTGGTAGAAATAAATAACAAATGATAAATCTAGAGATAGAAGAAGGGTTTATTTGACCTAGTTTTCACTAGGGTTTAGTTATTCAACTTTATGTTATATTGTATGCTTAATGAATTGCTGAATTTCTTCCCTGTAAACATAAACTAAGTAGTGGACTCTTGATTATTATTGGTTGTATTTTATATTGGACATCGCTTAAGATTTGTTTATATTAATTTTATTCTTTCAATTTAATTATCCAAAAATCAACAAAATCAAATAGAATATCATCCCTAATTTTAACTTTCAATATATAATCAAATTCAAATAAATTAGTATTATACCATTCATCAATCACCACTAAACTTCAATTTATTTAACTTTGGGTTATTTTCATTTAATGTCATTAATTTTACATGGTCCACTCTCAATTATATCATACAAATTGAAAATTTTAACTTTTATTTTAGGCCTGGCTGCATTTATGGCACAATAAAAATTAAATATTGAGAAATGACAATTCAAAGAAACAATGATAGGCATATATGTATTTAGTGCCCTATAGCTAATAGACCTCATAGAAATCATCAAAACAAACCAGAAAAAAATTGATTGAAACTTAGAAAAACAGGTCAAATGTAAAAATCCAATAGCTATATCTAATTATTAACCTCCAAATATTTGAAAATTTAACTTAGTTAATTTGCTTTTGATCTAAGTAATTATGCGTCAATCATCAACCAAGCCAATACTTAAATACATTTCAGATAATACCTATCTTCCTCCATCATTTTACCCAATTTTACAATCATAGTTTATCTTGAAATCATTCTTATCTCTTTTTTGAAACTTTTGTATACAAACGAACAAGGAAAAATGCATAAGAAGCATCCAAATATTACCCTGTTTATACGTTACATTTATCATTGATTTTTAAAGCTTAAATTTATTTATTTGATCATTATGTTTCTACTCTTATTCTTAAAAATTATGTCAAGTTTTTTTAGATTAAAATTAAGAAAATTAAAATATTTGTAGCCTTTTAATCTTTGAATTTTGAGTTTAATTCATAAAATTTAAAATATCACAATATCATTTTGATATTTGAGTTATATTTCAATTTCATTCAAAAAAAAATTACAACATTTTCATTTATATTATTTTGAATTCTCACTAAATATTCACCATAAATAAATTAAACAATTATGAAATTTAATTTTAAAACTAATTCCAACAGAGAACATAATAATAATTTATTTGAACATTTAAAATGAATGAGTAAATATTAAACCTAACTAAATGAATATTTAATGAAAAACCATAATTTAAATAACGTTTAAAGTATATCTAGAGGATTAAATGGAAACAAAATTTAATTTTTAAATACAATAAACTATAACATTTTGAATCAAATCAACTAAATTGAAATCAAAATTAAATTAAAACAAAAACTAAAGAATATATTATTTTAAACTGAGTGAAAAACAAAACTAAAAGTCCTGTACCAGAAAAAAAGAAAAAGAAAAAAAAAAAGGAAAGCTTTTTTCTTTGTTATAAATACCAAAATGGATGGGAACTACAGAAATCGATACATTCGATTTGATATATTAAATTTTTAACGTTTGAGTTTTGTAAGAATTGAATGAAAAGAAAGTAAAGAAATAAAAGGGGATGTGGACTGAGTATCTGCAGTTCCATTGCCTCGCTTTAAAGCTCCTCCTCCTCCTCCTCCTCCTCGGTAGCCACTCGTGGTGCTATTGTATTTTGACTACACAACGTACTCCACCACTCGCCTTTCTCTTACACGCGCATGCTTTCTTCTTCTCTTCTCCTTCAACAAATATTTGGACTAAAATTACTTTGCAAACCCTATACTTTACAATTTGTTTAATTTTAATCTTTTCCAAATTAATTCATAACATAAAAATCCAGGTTAGTGATATAAAGTTTCCTTTTAAAATCAACCATAAAATAGTAGATCATACTTTTAAAACAAATCAAGATTTTATTTGAATTTTCATACATTTTGATGTTTAGATTAAATTTTAATTTAGGAGAAAACGTTAAGAGACAACAAATGGTTTTTGAAAATATATTAGGAAATAATAATATTAATTAATTTTAAAATTGATTGAAATCACGCATTTAGAAGTGTCCTAATTAAAATCAAATATGTCTCAAATTATCTACGTCAAAATAATAAATTTGAATTCTTTTAAATTTATAAAAGTAAAATTTAAAATCTTGAACTAGAAGTTAAAATTGAGTCAAATTTTATTATAACTATGGGTTCAATTTCTGCAAACATGGTAGGTTTAAGGGCCTAATTCTAACATAGGTAGAAATTTAGAGGTCTAATTAAAATTTTGAGAGTATATTATAGAATGGTATCCACAATTTGCTCATGATTTTACTTTCCTTGTTGGGACTTAGGGGAGAGTGTCCCCTCACGCTCTTCTATAATACCTTCCCTTTATTTATTTTGTCTTTGAATTTCAAACATGGATTTAAATTATTTTTCAAATACCATTACGTGTCCTTTGAAAAATAATACATGAAATTATCAAAATTGTGAAGCTTTGTTCATGAAAATCATTTTTTAGAAGTTATGAACTGTTTTGAGTGCTTTTTTTTTTTTTAACATAGCATCTCCCTTTTTAAATTTATTTTACTCCTTTATTCTTATTGTCGTGTTAAAATCATGAGAGAAATTGAATTAAATAATTGAAAGATTACGTATAAATTATAAAAATCGTTTTAGAAATTATCCAATCCCAATAAACATAAAAAAAATAACTAGGTTGAAATATTATTTTGGTTAGTTCAATAGATTTTAAATTTATTGAATGAATAGACTAATAAACAAAGTTTTTTTTAAAAAAAAAAAAATTGAATATTTTATCTTATAATCAAAAGTCCCAACTTGCATATGGAGGTTATTTAAATGTAAATGTAACATGTAAGAAGTGGTTTTTCTTTCCTCCCCTAATTGTAAATTTTAAATAATTGATTTTGATTTCATTTTAATTAAATTGAGAAACAAAGGTATGAACTAAGAAGTAAGATGGCATCATGTCCAAAAAGTCATTTCTGCAGAATCAAAGCTGTAAAGAAGTGGTTTATATTATATATTTTCTAATTCATATAGATTCCATCTGTAAAGTAACTTCAACACACAAACACACACCCACGCAAAAAAGTTACTATTTAATATTGTTTTGGTTTTATATATATAATTTTGTCTACAAAATTCAATCATACGATGTATTGTTTTATTTATATTATTCAAAAAATTTCCAAAATTCTTAACATGAACACATTTAAATGGGTTGAATTTCTAGGACATAACAACCTATTTTAGATTAGGGAAATTGTTTTTTTAGTAGGATCATGTGAGTATTTCTTATATATGTGTCATGTGAAGTTGATGGGATATCTATTATATTTCTAATTCATTCTTCCATAAGAGTCAACTATTTTTTAATAATTAATCTTCCATAATATTATTTTAAAGTTTTATTCTTTTCACATTTTTAATTCATTTTATGGCGGATATATCAGTTTATAGGGTTGTTTGAGCCATTAACTCACTTACATCAAGTGGGTTATTATTGTTTATTTGATAGTTGGGTTATTATTGTTTATTTGATAGTTTGATATCTTATTCCGATAGCTTATGTTTTCCAATTATTATGACTAAAGTTTAATTACATATAAATGATTTGAAAATTTTGGCTGTTTATTGTGTCTACTCACTTTAGGTTAATATAGAAAACAAATTTTGTAAGTTTTAAAAGAATAAGCTTGTTTTTTTTTAAAAAAAATATATTGTAGAACAAGAATAACAAAATATTGAATTTCTAATAAAAGGGGTGTTTTTGGCAATATTTTCATTTTTCATTTTTAGTTTTTGAAGATTAAAGATATTTATTTACTTATCTTGTTTTGTATCAAAATTAAGTAGAAAAGTTGCATTATTAACCAAATTCCAAAAATCACAAACACATTTTTTAAAATTATTTTTTTATAAAAAATTTAGATATGGAAGTAAGAGATTTTGAGGTAGAAAAGATTTTTATAAACTTAAGTTTCAAAAACAAAAAAGAGTTCATATTTCAAAATCTAAAAAGAAAAATACAAAGATCTCATATTGCAATTGACAATTCTTTAGTTTTTGTTTTTGAAAATCAAGCTCATCAACATTAACATACCCTCTAAATCATTTTCACTATCTACTTTTTGTCAACGATTTAAAAAAAAAAATCTTTTAAAAACTTTTTTCTTCTTTCTCAAACTTGACTAAGAATTCAAAACCCCGATAAACATGCAGATAAAATAAGAAAGAAATGGATTTAAATTTAAAAAATAAAAACAAAAACAAAAACAAAAGATAGTTACCAAATGAGAGTAACATTTATAAAATTATTTATTAAATATAAAAAAAAATGTTTGGGGCAAGAATTTGGTTAAAGTAGTCATGTACATATTATTATTATTTAAAAAATAAACTATTTTAGCTTGATTAAAAAAATAATATTACTATTTTAGCTTGATTAAAAAAATAATATTACTATTTTTGCTTGATTAAAAAAATAATATTACTATTTTTGCTTGATTAAAAAAATAATATTACTATTTTTGCTTGATTAAAAAATAATAAATATTAGGAGAAAAAAAAAAGATGAGTAGTAATTGAGAATTTCTAAATAATCGAAAAAAAATAGTTATTATAGAATAATTCTTAGTCCAATGAGTAGAAGAGTTAAAAATTAGAATGGTAATTTAGAGAAAGAAGATAGATAAATAAATAGAAAAAAATGGGGAGGGAAAAGTAGTGTTGTCGATATAAACGAGGCGAAAGGAATTTAGAAAAAGCGAAAGGAGAGTGAAGAAAACGCGGGAGAGAGTGCGAGTGGGTGGAAGAAGAAACAAGGAAGGAAGGAGAGGTCGCTTTGAAAGCAGTCGTACACATCAGACGCTTCTTCTTTTTAAGTAACCAACCCCTCCCACTCTCTTCCTCCCCCAAATTACTCTTTCCCCATTTTTCCGAATGAATCGTCTAGCCCCTTTATCGGAGGAGCCCATCGACGAACACGACGCTCGTACTCGTACTCGTAATCGCAACCGTACCACTGCCGGAGCAGGAGGAGGAGGACGATCCTGGCGGAACTGGATCAGAACTCATTTCTCCATCCTTTCTTCTGCAAAAAAATCCGATGGCCTCAATGTTCTTCTCAGCGTCCTTGGCTGCCCTCTCTTTCCCGTCTCTCTTCAACCTAACTCCGCCGTCTCCATTACCAATCAGGTCCCTCTCCCTTTCCTTTCTTCTCTTTACCGTTTCCGTTTAATAAAATTTAAATATACAAACAAACATCTCTCTTAGGTTTAGTTCCGATTTTGATTTGTTGGAGATCTCTGTTTTTAATTATTATATTTTTAAATTTTTTGAATAATGTAATATAGTATTTGCAACACTTACAACGTTTTCTTAAGCTTTAAATTACTGAAGTACCCATGACCCTTTTATTTGAGTGACCAAATTAAACCTCTACCCTCCATCCTTATGCTTATTTTGGTCCCACATTTCATATATAGGATCCTACACTTCTTTCTATACCAACAAAATTTTGTTACATGTTGGACGAAAATTGGGATCTGTGATGGAAAATTGGAATTATTGTGTGAATCACTATCATTCCATTTATCTTCAAAATTAATTTTCTTGACCAACGATGCCGCACTACAAATTTCTAGAAAATATTCGGGTTTTAAAGTGATGATAAATTTTAGGGGTATCTTTAGTGAGTTCATATATATATATATATATATAATTCAATGACGTGATAGGAAATTTGAATATTGTACTTTTCTTTTCTTGCTTTAAAATAGGTGTATGATATCTTTATATAAATTGAGTAAAGTGACATTAAGTTTTTGTTATTGTTTATGAAGTTAACAAACAGTCATTTTGTTTTCTTTAAATTAATTATATAAATGAAACATTTTCTGAACTCATAAGTGAAAATATGGCATAGGAGGAGATCATAGACTAAATTCTTTAAAGATATTTTATTTATGTCCTATTTATTATTATTATTTGGGCCTTTGGGAAAGAAAAGAAACTTGTGATTTAAGCTAGAAGAATGTGCTGAAAACCAAAAATGAGTGGTCCAGAATTTATGTTTAATGCAACGATTTTCTTTCTTTCTTTCTTTCTTTCTTTCTTTTTAATGAGTTTAAAAAGTTGTCCCTCTTTTTCAGTCTAGAGGTTACTACGAATTATTTTCTTGAAATTCTATATATAATTTTTATACCAATTTGAAAACAAAAATAGATGAATTTTAATTAATACGTGTATTTCTTAGAACATAGGTAGGGTACGGACAAAATAAATTGTGTATTTTTTAATTTTAGTCTCTAATGTTAGTTTGTAAAACTTGAAAACTAGATTAACATATTTTATTTCCCTTTTTGAAAATTAATATTATTATTTAATCAATTTTGGTAAAATTTAACTTTGAAGTATTTTCTCCCTGAAGAAAGAAAAAAACTTTGAAGGCTTAAATTGAAAGTTTATTAAAAGTATTGGGATTAAATGTGGACAAATGGAAATATAAGAATTAGAGTTCAACAAATTATGTATGAGGACAATGATATCTTAACTTATCAACTTTGTGTCACATAAATTTGCAGTTTTTCTTTTAAGTGAATAAATAATTATAATGAAATGTTGTTTTTTGGAGTAGGTTTCGTCGTCGTCTCAATATATCATAGAGCATTTCGCGGCGGCAACGGGGTGTCGGAAGTTGAGGGGGAGAGTGAAGAACATATTTGCGACGGGGAAAATAACGATGGGAATGGCGGAGGAGGTCAGCTCCGGCGTCGGCGGCGGAGGAGGAGGAGGAGGACCCACAGGCGGTGTAACACAAAAAAGGTTGTTTTGTGATGTGGCAAATGATTCCGAATAAGTGGCTGATAGAGCTGTCTGTGGGAGGCCACAGCATAGTGGCCGGCAGCGATGGCAACGTCGCTTGGAGGCACACACCTTGGCTTGGCTCTCACGCCGCTAAGGGCGCCGTTCGCCCTCTCCGCCGTGCTTTTCAGGCAAGTCTCCAATATCCAGTATTATTCATTTTTCTCTATTTTATCAAAATTTGGGATCTTCTTTTGACGAGGAAGAAATTCGATCACTCTTTTATAATTACATTTCAAAATTATTTTCAAGATACAATTAAAATTTAAAAGCTTGAAAAAGTAGTTTCTAAAACTTTTTATAATAAAAAAAACATTAGTTAATAATTCAAATGTCTTTGTAAGAATGGTGAGACAATTATTATAGAAATGGAGAATACGTGTGATTCATTTCAAATTTAAAGAAACAATAATGATTAACCTTTTTTTGTTACTTTGATTTAAAAAAAGTTTGATTTGTGAAATGAATGAAAAATATTTGGATGTGTGTAATCAAAATTGGCCGAATGACAAATTTTTGAAAAAGATTGTAATTGAAGGAAATGCGTAGAAAAACCGATACAGGTTATAGTTGCATCCAATTATTGCATGTAATGTATTTCATGGACTTCGAAAAAGTAGAGTTTCAACAAGTTAGGATGTATATTCTCAATTAGTTCTGTTACTATTTGTTTCTCTACATGTGGAGTTTGGGAAGAATACTTCATAATAGATATAGCCCCCACCCCCCCACTAATATTTTAGAGAGGCTTCACTTATCATCTCTAGACCCTACCATTTTTGAGACCTAAAAAAATGTCTTCAATTTTCTTTCTTTCTTTCTTTCTTTTCTGATAAACTAAGTCTTTATCACTAGGACCATCCCTTAGGAAATTGTGATATTAATTTAACCAAGAAGAAGAAGAAGAAGATGATGATGATGATTTATTAGCCTTCTTTGCAAATTGTTGATTATTTTTACAAATGCTCGTGCCTTTTAAATTTATTATTTCACAAATTTCCATTCTTAAATAATTGCAAAATATTAATGATTGTAATTTAAATAATAATTAGTAAAGCCCCTTATTTGTAGTTCACTAAAATAATTTGAACACTCCAAAATAGTCCTATCCAAATTATTGTTGAAATTCATGAGAAAAGAAAAATAAATTTAATTATTATTTCTATTTTTTATGAAAATGATATTTAAATCAATGGATTAGTCTAAAGCCAACTAAGCAAACTTGATTGATTGAAATAATTAAAAAATTTCTCTGGGTCAATAATAATAAATTAAGTCGAAGCAAATTATAAAGTCAGAATGTTGTTTCTTATAATTAAGAGAAAGAAAATCAATGTGGGAAGATGTTGACTTTGAGTTATAAGAACTTTATGCATAATTTGTTTTTAATATAGGGATTGGATCCTCTAGCAATTTCAGAAGTATTCTCTCCAGCTCAGTACATGGGAGAGAAACAAATCATGGCCATTGATTGTTTCGTATTGAAATTATCAGCCGACCAAACTGATCTTGCTGATCGAAGCGACAACACAGCTGAGATGATCAAGCATGCAATCTACGGTTACTTTTGTCAAAGACGTGGACTTTTGGTCTACTTAGAGGACTCCTCATTGACTCGAATTCAATCTCCTGGTTCTCACCCCATGTACTGGGAAACAACCATGTCAACAAAAATCGACGATTATCGAACAATTGACGGTGTTATGATTGCCCACTCTGGTGAGACCGATGTCATCATCACACGCTTTGGAGATGATCTTAAAACCGGCCCTATGATCACGCGATTGCAAGAGATTTGGAGTATTGATGACGTGGCGTTTAATGTTCCAGGATTGTCTATGGATAGTTTTATCCCACCTAAACAAGTTCAAAAGAATTGAGCAAGTAGTGAATCGTAATCGGTTGTCATCGCTCGATAGATCAACAGTTGTGATTTGATAGATGAAAGTTTAGGTTGAATGAGTTCAATCCATGATTAAATGTAAGTCTGCATGATCCAAAAGGTTAAAAATAATATAAGATGACATATATGTTAATAGTTTAATGTTTTCCTTTTCTTAAAAAAAAAGAGAGAGACAGAGTAGAGAAGAAAAAAAGAAAGGAAAATTGCCTCCATAAATGTTTAAAAAGTTTTAAATCTCTTGTTGGTGGGATGCTGTTAAATTGTAATTTTTACCCACTCACGGTAAATTTCTAAAATGCTAGAACATTTGAGGTTAAATACAACATTGTAAGTAATAATTAAAAAGTTAAGTGATGAATATTATTTGAATGGGTAAAAAATAAAACTTGGAATTATTATGAAATAAAGTTGAGTGATGGAGACATAGCCTAATAAAATAGACTATCGAAGGGCAATCTTTGCCGGATCTATGTCTTTGAGACAATGTGATATGTCTAATCCAATTATTAATTTTCATAATAAAAGAACCTTATCATACCTTTAGGATTGTAATAAATCTAAGTTTGCAAATATTAACAACAATATTGATTCTCATTCAAAAAATTTATTCTAACATTCTCATTCAAAAAATTTATTCCAACGTTCTACATTCGATAAATTTATAAAATTTGAAATTATAAATTACAAGTGTATATAATATTTTTGAAAAACTACAAATATAGTAAAATCTGTCAAAGTATATCAATGATGGAAGTTTGTAACAGTCCTCAACTTTGCTATATTTGTAATTTCTTTTAAATATTGCTACTTAACATATTTTTGGAATAGTTGCAAATTTAGTAATTAAATTCAAAATAATTAAGTATATAGTAACATTTTTTAAAAAAATTGCAAATATAGCAAAATTTGTCAAAATCTATCAATGATTAGAGTTTATCATAGATCATGTTGTAAAAATTGGTCTATCATCGATAGATCATACGAGTCTATCGGTGATACAAGTTTATCAACGATAGTTTTGCTATATTTACAATTTTTTTTAAATGTTGCTATATTTTCAATTTTTTTTAAATGTTGTTGTATTCTTAATTATTATTCGTGAAATGGGTACTGATTTACTAAAGTTGGACTATTTATTGGACCGGCCCAGTGCAATATCAAACCGTGAGCCCAAGTAAGCCCAAATTCAACTATTTCGTCTCTAATCTCTCCAATGGAGTACACCGTAGACAGAGAAATGGCGTCGTGTTCCTTGGTGCGTTTTGGCCGTTGGATTTCCCGGTTCAAATTCCCGTACACTCTCAGGCCAAGCCATTTTCCTCTCCGTCACCTTTCTCCTCCTCCGCCGGACTCCGCGATGCCGATTCTGCCGCTCCTGGCGGTCCGCCACCTATACGAGTCTCGCTCACCGATTCAGCCGGTCGAGGTGTTTTCGCCACTCGAAAGATCGGCGCCGGAGAACTCATACACACAGCCAAACCACTCGTTGCACATCCTTCACTATCTTCTATCCACCATGTGTGCAATTTCTGCCTGCAGAAGCTGCAGAGATATGCTAACGTCGACTCCGATGCTCGTCGTGCATCATTCTGCAGTGAAGAGTGTGAGCAACATTCCAAGGTATCAGTACAATTATATTCTCTCACTGTTTTAATTAGGTTAATCTGTTTTAAATTTTGTTTGATTCTTGATCTGTTTTGCGTTAATTTTATTTTGTGAAACCACAAGCCGTTCTTACACGAATTCGTTTTCACCTGCCTCTTGTGTTGTACGAATTGTCTGCACGAATTCTTCGATTAAATCGTATTTATGAACTTATTTAAGACTCAATTGAGTATTATTCTCTCTCTGCTGCCTTATTCGACGTTCGTTCAGAAGTTTGTCCTATGTCCGCCATGTGTTTGTAGTTTTGGTTCTGAAAGTGATACCATTTATCAAATTGTCATTTCGCTTAGATGCATTTGAAAAACTTCTATGAATATCGAAATAAGCAAGTTCTTACAGTAGAAATTTAAAAAGTTCAAGGTAGAACTTGATTTTTTCAAGTGGTTATTTCCTTTGGATCCGAAGCCAAAGAGATGCATTTGGATTTTGGGAGTCTTAGAACTGAAAATTTAGCAGTTGGAGAGTTGTTTATCATCTTTGTCTTTTATCTGCACTGTACATGGAGAGAAGAACAGCACCCGTATTTTTCCTGTCTAGGCGTGGGTTGGTTAAGTTTCATTATGTATATGGTTTTTTCTCTTAGGTTTTCCACGATGTTGAAATGGAAGCGGATTGGTCAGACTACGACAATTATTGCAGGTGCATTAAATTTTCCATTATTTAGGTCACCAATTAATTTTATGTTTCCTACTGTACATATATGCATTCGAGAATTGATGATTTATTGGAGTCAGTACAGTTATGACTGCAATTTAGAGTATCTGAAGAGAAAGCAAAAGATTTTCTTGTCTTTAAGGCTTAATGATGTGATTGATTTGTGATATATGGGCCAGCCCCATTGTGGTTCACTAACCAAGCCATCGACAAAATCTCTTTGGTATTTAGTTTTATAGGCTTCACTTTCCAGCTCTAGTGTTTAGTTGTCTGTTTTCCTTTTTTCCCCCTCTTGGGTAATTTTCTTCTGTCTTCTATTCTGTATTTTCCCATGGATAAGAACTGCTGCGTTAAGAACAAATCTTAGTTTAATGGCTGAAAATAAGCAATGTCGTTGGGAAATGATTATTTCTGAAGGGAACTCAATTCTTCGTTGTCAATCTACTGTCATTAGTATTTTTTGGTGCCTTCATGGAATAACTTTGTCATCAGTGTTTTTCTTTATCCCATTTTTTCTCCTCTCTTTTAACCTTATTCAAGATTTTTAGGCAATAGAACACCTTATATAAAGTGATAACTTTTTTAATCTACGAAGATAATTTAGCATGCAAGGGTAGAAACCTGAACAAAATAGTCCATATACTGATAAACACGCACATGGCTTTCAATGTGCCTTCTATACGAATGACTGGTTGGTAACTTTGTAGTGGTACAACTAACATGTCAAAAATGTGTGTTTATGGCCTTGTCAAGGGAGCGAGGGTTCAAATATCCTCTTTTGGTGAAGCGATTGGCTTGTATGGTTATATCTGGAGCTATGTCTTCTGACCACCTTGACATACTTCAACCTTCTCGTTTGTCTACTGATATAGTTTTGGAGGTAAGATACTCCACATGTTTCATATGATTGATTACTTATTGGTCCGTATCCAGCAGACAGCTCAATAATTTGCTGATATTACATTTAGGTTTAGTTTGAATTGGTCTTAGTCGGTGTACTCTATCCTATTTCCTTGGATGTGTTATTGTTTTAGTTCATTGAAATTTTGATTTAAATTATCAATTCCTGATATTCTTTTGTAAGCTCGATTTTGGAGAACAAGTTAATCTTTCATTGAATGTTAAGTACGCATATATTCTCTTGGAGTTGGAAGGAAGGCTGCAAAATACCAAGTACACCAAAAATAGTCTTGAAACAAGTTTGATCAGAACTAAAGCACAGAGACGCCAATTACAATTGCCTTCAAGCATAAGTAATAGAAAGAATAAAAATCTTTCTTCCACAGTGAAATAGTGGTGCCCAAATTGAAGCATTAAGCTAAACCCAACCTCTCGAATTATTGCAAATTTATTTTCAAGCAAGTTTCGTTTCATTCCAACCAATTGTGTCAGAAAGATGGCCGCTGACTAGCACTCCACATGTCATAAATGACAAGGATGATGAATCTCCTCTAAATACCTCCACCAATAGTATGATATTGTCCACTTCAAACCTAAATCCTCGTGATTTAGCTTTTAGTTTTGTCTTAAAGACCTTATACCCTTAGAGATAGTTGTCCTTAATTTGCATTCCCAACAGTAGTGTTGTTCTTCTTTTTTTTCTATTCTTTTTTTCTTCTATTTCCATTTCATTGAAAATCTGGCTTTTAGCTTAAATAAAATGTAGGTGTATGTATTTGTTTGAATTGTCTAGGTACTAAGTGAATATAGTTTTATTCATCTGAAAACTTCAGTTAGAAGAAGGATACAGCTTGCTGAGAAAAGCCTTGATCAACGCAAACATCACAGATGAACGGATGCTTTGTATCCTACTATATATGCTGGCAAAGATTTGTAACAATATTTCATGTCATGCTATTCTTTCCTCATTGTTGTTGACTTACATATATTCCAAGTTTTAACTCAAGAATGGTATACTGGAGTTCTCGCACGAATTCGTATCAATGCCTTCCGAATTGAATTGGCTGGAGGGTATGAAGATCTTCATTCTCTTGCAGCAGCCTGTGTCGAAGCTGAAGCTGCTGTCGGGAATGCTGTTTACATGTTGCCATCTTTCTATAATCATGACTGTGGTCAGTGCTACCTCGTTCCTTTTTCCCAAGCATCTCTTTTTATTGAAACATAAAACATGTTGAATAGGAACTGTTGACATAACTGCCACAGAGTTCTCCGCTTGCACTTGTGACTGCAGTTCCACGTCAGGGAAGATACAAAATTATGTAACAGGACATAGGGAATTGAAGCAAAAGAGAGAAGAAAATCCGACTAGCTAAAGCTTTAGTGCTAATGTCATGAGGCTGTGTTTGTTGCAGATCCAAATACACACATTATATGGATAAATAATGCAAATGCAAAATTGAAGGCCCTCCGTGATGTTGATCCTGGTAAGTTTCTTTTGTGTTTCGTTATAGGTTCAAGGGATGTATACATAAAATCAACATAGGATTTTAACAATTACAAGAATCCAACTTGTTTACAGAAATCCTGGTAATTATGCTTTTTGTTTAGAGAACTTATAACTACAACAATTGTTACTGAAATGACAGATGAAGAGCTCCGTATTTGCTACATTGATGCAAGTATGGACTACGACGCTCGTCAAACTCTTCTGCACCGAGGGTTTGGTTTTATTTGCAAATGTGCACGATGTTCATATGGTGATTAAGGGGAGTTTAATTATTGGTACATCAAAAAATTTTCATATATAGAATGCTCATCTAAAACAAAATTGTTGACTTTGCTTCACTTCTTAACTAGGTATTAATCCCATATGGTTGTAGATGTGGCCCTAAATCAACCTTATTTGTGATTCTATTATGGCTTGGCTTCTCCTGATGGCCTATGGGAAAGAAGAATAGGACCAAAGGCTCCAATATCTGAAATTTGTGAACATTTTTGGGATATGAATAGAGAACAGAGGGAGAAATGTTATCCTTTCCAATAATTCTCATTAGGTGTGTTGTTCTATGACTGCTAATTTATGTTAGTTTTCTATGACATACAATAATGGGAAGTTCAAAATTCAACCGTGCAGGTTTCGAAGTGTTTTCAAATTAGTGCCATTAGCAAGAATACTATTATTTGATGCATTGTAGTAAGTTTAACGTTTAGTTTATGGTATGTTTGAGATTGTCCAATATGGTTAAAATTGCTTTTCATTTCGATCATAAAAGTGCGTTTAGAATTTTAATTTTTTAATATTAAGTTAGATTTAAATGGTTAAATTGCTTTTCTCGGATTCAAAAGTGATTTTAAGATGTTAAAATCACTTTCTGGCATTTGAGCCTCAAGTTTAAAAACAAATACTTCAGTCCTTGAAAATTGTAAAATAGTTACAAATTTTCTTTGAAATGATTTTGAATTCAAAATTGAAAATTTCAAGAACAAACGTCCATTTTACCTAATTTTGTTTGATCCAAAATTTCATTCCCATTGGCGATAACTAAAATTGAAGGCGATTTAGTGACGCTTATTGCTACCACCATTTCGTCTATTCACATTACTTTGTTACTTTTCTAATTATTCCTCGATTAGTTAAAACTCTATTTTATTTATTATTGACTCGTATCTCATTTTTTTACCTTACAAAAAATAGTCTTAAGGTTATATACTTTCATTAGATGTCATTTTTTTTTATAAAATTAAAAATCCTACTCAATTCATAATATATTATTAGTTCGCTAAAATCATTTAAGTAGAGATACCATTAAAAAAAACCTATTATCGGCTGTTGTAATAAATCCATACTTAGAATTGGGTTAAAGTGTTCAGTTAGGAAAGATTAAACAATAAAGTATGTGTGTACATATTAAAAAAAAAACCACAGTTTTAAAAGCAAGAGATGAGTGGTAATCAAAGGAGATACTTTTATATTGAACAGTAAAGCCATTTATCATCAAACTTAACCACACACCACTCATTCTCTGCGTGCATCTCAAAACCCTACGTTCCTTCAATTTCCCACCCTTACCATAAAAAAAGAAAAAAAAAAGAAAGAAAATAGCAAAGTAAAATAGCCGTTAAGGCACCATCTCTCCCTTAGAAAGATCACTAGAGAGAGGAGCAAACATTGATTTGTGGATTAGCTAAGCGAGTTTATGAGATTGGTATAGATTTTGAGAGAGAGAAAGAAAGAAAGAAAGAAAGAAGAAAGAGGTGTGTGTGATTGAGGAAAGCAATGGGATATAATTTGAAGGCATTGAAAGATTAAAAAACTTTTACTATGAGATGAAGAAGGAAGGTACCAGAGAAATACAAAAGCAGATCTCATCATAGTGTGAGGGAATGATCGATCTCTCTCTCACCTGCGTGGAGATAACAATTGATCCAAACACCATTCTTAATATTCTTTTTTTTTACCATCCCTTTTTCTTTCCCTTTCTTTGCTGCTTTCATGCTTTTCTTCCACACACACACCTGAACAACTACACACACACAAACACAATTAAAATTCAACTTTTGGAATAATCATTTTTCCATGCAACCCAAATCATGCATAAGAGTTAGTTACCTACACTATTTTGGTTAACGTCTAGGCCGAGATTTGCACCGGAACTCGGCAAGAAGTGCTATATGATCGGAGGACCACACTGGAGATGGAAGGGCTGTATCTTTCCTCAAGCTCTCCTCATCCAACAGCTCTAACAAAGACTCCACTGTTAAAGTGTCCGCTGGTGAAGAAACAAATTTATTTAGAAATGAGAAAAAAAGAACATTCCAGTTTGATAAAATGAACAGCAGCCGGAAGGATGAGCATACCTGTGTAGAAAATGTAGTCCAGAGTTCCGATAAAATCTCTAGTACAATTTGTAAATAAGGGTTCATTTGTTGTAGGATCCAGTCTTTTCCTCTGCTTATCTAAACCGATGCCAACTCCCTTTATTGCAAAGGAGGAGTAAGCACTAACCTGTGGAGAAATCATGGTTCCAATATAAAACAACAGGGAAGATAACTTCAGTGCTGGTTTAGATACATTGACACTGTTGATAGAAGAATTACCAGAGGTAGCTGATGTGACAATTTGCTATGTGGTTGACATAGATTCAGAGGATCTACAACTAAATCCGGATGTGTTGGTTCTACCTTCCCCCTAGCAAGAAGATGATGTGGAGCACTGCAACAAAGTTCAATGACTAAGATAATTAGTTGAACATATCCCTTTTTTTCCTTTTATCCCAAATAATAATAATAATAGTAATGATAATAATTGCACAGATCTTTGACACAATTGTATGAACTTATTTGTCAGTAACAACGAAGAAAACAAACCTTCCAGGAACAGAATTAAAATCCCCACAGACCAGCATTGGAATATCTGCACTCACGGCTATTTTCTCCAGTCCTTTCAATAGAGTATGCACCTAGTTTCAAGAATGTTAAACAAGACTTAGATTCATATTCAAGGGAGAAACCCGAAGGAAAACATGATACGGTATACAACATAAATAAAATTACCTGCCAGAGCTTGACATCTTTTAACTCTTGGTTCCCATTAATATGCGTATTAGCCTGATAGGAAGTTAATAATAAAATATATAAGCACGGGAGAAGAGATAGGAAATTGCAAGCTTGGCTCCCCCAAAGAAAGGCCAGCAGAAAATTACACAAGAAACCAAAAAATTCAAATCTATTAATACTGTTTGTAGAAAAGCATATCAAACAGCAAGATTGAAATTAACAGAACACAGGTGTCCAGAGACAATCAAAACCCACGTATTATCTAAAAGAGAACCTCTGGGGAGAAAATAGGCTTAAATAATAATAAAAATTAAGGAGCCTCATCAAATTATTAACAAACAATTATATTAGAAGCAACAAAAGCAAACCATAGAGACATTGCCAAATAGACAAGAATTCAAGAATTCTTACACACAAACAAGCTGCCTCTTTCCTGGATTGTCAACTGTTGGTGTGCTGAATTTTGATTCAAGAACTACGATAAGTGCAACATCATCCTAACAACCGGTGCAGTAAAAAATAATGCGTTAGTTCACAACACCCTGTGCAATCAAAATGCCTGGACTAGAGGGAAAAGAAGCACTAGAAAATCACCTTGATTAATCTGTTTAAAGCATTTCTCTTTTGAACAGTTAGAATAGTCGCTGGATCAGTTAAAGATTGTGCAGCTTTGTTAAACTCAACCTGCAAACATGCCAGAAAACAGTGAGGATGCAGCAATATCGCATTACAAAGAAAAACACTTTCTCAAACACTTCTCAACCTCATATTTTTTGACATGTGCAAATCTATCTCTACGGAAAAATGTTGCACAGCCATCAATAGTTTGAATATTCCCATTGTAGATCTGAAAAAAGACAAATACAGCGGATGAGAAAACAGATAGACCTCAAATCTATTTGTATATAAAGAGTATACTGCAAACGGTAAATGTGAAATAAACCTCGTTGGTTTTTCTCTTATAAAGTGCCTGATAACCATGTTTGTCAAGTTCAGGAGCAAAAAATTCCACAAAGTGATCGCTCTGAACCTGTTTACAGACGGTGAACAATGCATAGTTCAAACACAACATTCAATATTTGACCAGAAAATAAAAATAAAATAATATTAATATCAACATTAAAAAAATTATCAAAATTTTCAGAATGGTGTCAGTTGTCACATTCTCAACCTTACAAAGGTACCCACTTCCAAAAGAATGAACAAGAAAAACTAGTTTCCTTGGACCCATCTTTTACAAATCTCAGTATTTTGGGGACTACACATCCTATTGTGTTGAAACGAGAAATAAGATTGGATGTTTTGAAGCGAAAAATACTTGATTGCTATCTTTCTGATTTTTTGTGAACTGAACTTTTCTTTAAAAATATAAAGAAAAGTATAGCACAAAAAGATGAAGCCCATAAAATATTCTGAATAAATAAAATGCTTAGAGAACATCAATTGCAATTGCAACAAAACAAACTTCTAGAATCCCAACATGCCACTGATGCTATAGTAGCCAAAATTTTATTTATTCACAGACATGAAGACAGTGATATTTACCTCCTGAAGACAAATTATATCTGCACGATAACCAACTATTTCTCGAAGTAGATTTTGCCGGCGATATGGCCATGAAAGAGCCCATGAAGGGCAATAACTGAACGTTTCATTTGTGGCATATACATCAGCCAAAATATTGTAGGAAAGCACAGTAAACGTTCCTGACGATGATACTCGACCATCCAAATCCAGCTTTCCCATCACATCTACCCCATTAACTGGTATTACTCGACGTGGACTAGGGGATGGAGCTGGAATGACCCTAGAAGTTAATACAGTAAGTGGAGATGCCACAGGTAACATCGTTTCCACATCCACAACAGCACATTCAAACTTGAGGACCTGGCCAATATCTTCAGCGGTTGGTGTGTAACTCTTATAGCGTCCTACTTCTAACCAAGTTTCCACTCCCGTCTTTTGTGTAACAGCTGCTGAATTGTTGTTGTTATTGTTATTATTATAACGTCCAAATAACTCTTCCTCTTCATTACCATTTTCGTTCATAGCACTTGCAGCACGGTCATGTAGGACACGATGATGCTGCCAAGAATCTGAGAAGCATTTGGTGGTGCAATGATAACTTTTAAAAGCAGGGATTTTGGCTTTAACACAACCTAAACATTGTAAAGTGGCTGCCTCAGAAGGATGCACACTACAAACAGCAATTTTTTTATCACTTTGTAAGCGGTACCTGAAAAGAATTTATTGTTTAAAGTTCAATATCAGCAGAGCATCATTTCAACAAAATGATAGATGTCAGACCATACAAATTCCTAATTCTTATGGAGAGAAAAAGAAAATAGATCTTGAAGAAAAGCTAAATTATTAGATTGAAAAAATGAGCTCCATCAATGAAACTATTTCCAATAGAGAGATAAAAAAAGATATTATTAAGAAAATGCCCAAGTGGTATAACATTTAAGGGCCACATTCTGCCTTTGCAGCACTAGGATTTCATCACCACAATTCAATTCATCATCAATTTTCATCAATATGTAGAAACATTAGAAATTTAGGGGGCGTTAAATCCATACACAATCCAGAAATACATCTTTCAATTTCACATGAAATGGAATCCTGACTTGAAATAACTTAAAAGTTGGTGTAAACCACCATAAAACAGTTTATTCCAGAGTGAGAAATGTTTAAATCATCAAAATTAGAAGAGAGCCTTCAAAAGAGAAATCCCCAACAAAAAGCTGAACAAATTTCAGTAGCCTAATTAAATCATAACCACCAGCAATTTAAAGAGTATGCCAAGAAATTCAGTAGGGTGTAGTCAGTACACCTTACTTGCAGCGCATCTTGGCCTAAAGAAACACACACATTAGAATAAATACACACACAAGAGTGATGTTGAGAAAAAAGGCTTCATTTTCAAGTTACCATTTCTTTAATTCCTTATGGTCTCATCAGTCATCATCCATTCATATACTATAATTCTGCTTTTTTTAAAATCCGTACTTACTAAAAAACATCACTTTTCTGTGTTTTGCACTTTTGCCTCAAAATAATATTGTGCAACATCGATCCCCACAAGAGAACATATGCAGGCTACTAAGAGCATAATTGACAAAAACACATTGATTTTAAGGTTTTAGTCCGTCTTAGGTTCAAATCTCTCAAGCTCACCTTCATATGGGAAAACATAGAAGAAGAGGAAGAAGAAAACAATATTGTTTTGAGGAAAGGAAAATGGGATTCATATATTATCCAGAATTATCTTCTTTTTTACAATTATTCATTTACAAATCCACTGCACAGCCTAACATTTGAACTTGTAGTCTCTTCTGATCCAATCAATTCTTCATTCGAGTATTAATGTAAGCAGGTATTTATTGAAATTTTAAAATCCACAAGACTCCACTATGAAAAAGAAACTGCTATATTTCAGCTTCAAGGCCTGCTCAAAGCAAGGAAATTCCACATAACTGAAGCCTCCTGTCCCTCCAGACCTAGATTATTCCCTCTACCTTCCCTTTCCCGACAACTCTTTTTTATCCATCAAATAAGAGATATACTTTCTATGTGGGAATTCCATCCCTGTATGGACAAAAGTTCAACAAATTTTTTATGGAAAAAGATTGATTTATGTCCCTTAAATTTTAAGGTTTTTTTTTAATTTTCGCTTTTCAAAATAGATAAGAATTGAAACTACACTCGGAGAGTGTTTGGGCCACCAACTTGAAGTCGAAGTTGGGTTGGGTTATTATAACTTACCCCATTTATAACCTACCAAGTATCATAAATATTATTTTAAAACTCTCTTTGATCCCATTTACTACTTTCTTGTAATATTTCTACTTATCCTCTCCCTCCTCTTTGTTAGAGTGTTTGAACCCCAAACACATCCACATGTTATTATAACTCATATTTACTCGTAAGTCATAACCAACTGAGAGAATAGTTAAATTCTATATCTGCAACACGCCCTCTTCACTAGCTTTCCAAACGACTAAAAAACAAATAATAAAAGGGCAGCAACGCCTTTGGACATGTATAAAAATACTGACGTAGTACAATACAACCATTGGCATCTTTATATAATCAAGCAAGCTGACAATTACATTATATTATTTGCTACATTCATAAATCGTAATCATGGTCATTTTTCCTAGTAGTAGGAATATAGAAGAGATAACAGCTAAAAACGCGTTTAGAAATTAATCTCACCATATAAAAGTCAAAAAACATACAGTCATTTTGATACAAACTGTCTCAAGAGTAGCACCAAAACAATTCCAAGTTCCAAGATAAAGAAGAAACCACTAAACCCCAAACATATCCAATTGAGGTACAACGACCAACAGTCAAGACACTGTAGAGTAGTAAACAACCAATAGACAATAATATCACAAAAGGAGATGAGAACCAATTCAAATTCCGCAATGATCGCTTGGAGCTTACCATCTGTATCTCAGAAATTGACCATCAAGAGGAGCGGACTCAGATACATCGTCAGTACTGATATTCTTATCGGGGCGGCGATGGAGAACGTAGGGCGTAAGTTCGCAGCCTACAATAGGAATATCAGAAGGCAGGTGCACGCGTACCACGCTCAGCATACTTTACTCTCGTCAATCGACACAACGCGGCATAGAAGATAAAACGAAAACACTCGAAGCTTCACGAAAAGCAGAAAAGGCATCAAGAAAGCGGATTCCCGGCGGATCCGCCATTTAGAAGAAGACGAAAACCGCCAGAGTTGAAGGAGAAGAGGAGGACTCAGGTGCGGATCTTGAGAGGAGGAAGTATGGAAATGGAATCGGGAATTTGAAGAGAAGATTTGGAGAAAAAGGGAGGAAGAATGAGATGGATGATTAGGGTTTTAGAGAAGAAGAAGAAGAAGTGAGAGTGGAATTGAAATTTTTTGTTGATGTGTTTGTTGCGATTTTAATGCCTTTTCTTTTAGAGAGAAGAGAGAGCTGGGAAGTGGAGGGGCGTGAAGAAAGGGAGGGATTGTTAGGGGGTTTATATACTATGACTTCTTCTTCTTCTTCTTCTTTCTTTCTTTCTATTTTATTTATCATTTCTTTGCTATATCATATATTATTATGCGACGTTTTGGGTAATATGCTAATTCCTTTTCTTTTAGACTACTCTGTGACTAATAAAAAGTTTCTTACTACCAAAATCAATTACCCGGGTTGGGTTGGTTTTATTTTTGGGTTCGATTGAGTTTTAAAATCTTTATATTTTTTTGGATTGGGGTTGAATTAAAGCTTTAAAAGTCTGGTTCCAATTTGTAATATTATTGAAATATATGTTTTTATATTATAATTATAAATTATGAGTATTAAAATTCATGTATATTTTTATGGTTTTTTTTTAAGTTTACGATTAATATCTTAGATTTTAATCAAACTTCAGTTATTATTGCGTGTGTAAATAAATTTAAGAATTTTAAGTTAATAGAATTTACTAAGAAGGAAAAGAAAAATAAAAATAAGCAACCTCACAACCAAAGAGACCTTGTTAGACCCGACTTGTGGAAATATAGATAGGTGAATATAATTAATGACATGTGGTTAAAACCTTATTTAGATGCATTGCATTCTTGATAGCAAACTTTACTTTTGATTAGGAAGTGTTTGATTTGACATTCTTTCTCAAAATTCAAAATTATTTATTTATTTCAAAGTTATATTCGGACTTATTTTATGATTTTATGGCATTTTGAAAACAAAATTTGATATTTCTTAAATATGTTTTGATTTCTTACGTTCTCCTCTTCTAGCTAGTTTTGATTTTAGCACGTATTAGGAACATATATACATGCATACCTATACAAAAGTAATATCACTAGTTTTGATTTTAGCACGTATTAGGAACATATATACATGCGTACCTATACAAAAGTAATATCACTATAAGATCTTCGTTTATAAAGTTTTGGATGAACAATTTTGTGAATTGGTTTGGTAGTATTCTTTTTTAGTTATATTGATATAGAAATTGCTCACACACCAACTACCCAAGGGATACAATGAGATTGCATAGTGTTTTGAAGAAGACATTGATAGGAAAAATATTTGTCACCCCACCACATATATCAAAAGGCATGGACATGAACAACAAAATGAATTGCCTACTATTAAATGTCCCCCACCTACATACAAGACAATTAAAACTTGTGAGATATTCAATTAATATCATTGTCATGTTCGTGAAAGTTGTCCAATATATACCAAATCAACAATAATTTGATTACAAGGTGACTCGATAAATAACTAAGTGTAGGAGAGTTTGTCCATGCGTGGTTTGTAATATTTAGTCACTAGTCGTTACTTTTATAAATGGTTGTATAATTATCAAATAAAAAACAATAGAAACTCGTGTATATTCACTTTGTCGTGAGAGTTTATACCAACAATGATTTCTCAAATTTTAACAATGTTCGTTACAGATACAATAATGTTTTTAAATCGATGTAGTTTACTATTTAGGACGAGAAGATGTTATTTCATCTCTGCCTTTTTTTAGTGTCATGTACTATGAACTAGTTAATCAAGCTAGGGAGAGTGAATAAGAAGATTTGAGCTTCTCATCTTCAACAAAAGCATGTGACTAAACTTGTCTGACGAGTTCATGTTTACTAGTAAGATTGAGGTAGTACTGATATCGAGCACAAATTTAATCACATATGATAATTTGGTCCTCTTAAAACTCATTGAAGATAGTGGAACCTACCTCATAATAGGTATGATACTTTGCACTTATCCAGGTGGACTTTAAAACATTACACTTCATTCACACAGAGAACCATGTTTCTTGAAATTAAACTCGAGTTTGTGTGAGATTTACTCTCTAATACTTGACTTTAACTTGAAGATCGTAAGGAACTCTTATATTTATAGGTTTTTTATAGGGTCATGTGGTTTCAAGCTTATGTATATGAATCTGACCCTTTTAACTGAAATATAATTTTTAGTTTGGTTGATATTTGGCCGAATCAAGCTTAAATGTTGACTTTTAATTGAATATAAACCAACTATGAAACACTAGGGGCCTTTTTGGGAGAACGAATGAGTTATGAAAAAATTAGTGTTATGATAAAACTAGTGTTATGATAGTATGTATTTTGGGAAATAGTGATGTGGGAAGAATTATGGGGTGATTATGATAAGATTTTTTGGAGAAGGGTTGTGTAGGTAATAATATGATTTTTTTTATACATTTTTTTTAATTTGTATTTTAAATATAGTACACAAATTTTGTATATTTAATTTACGAAATTGTTCTATTTTCGTAAAACATATTTCAAAAATTTATTTAAATGTGACCAATTTTCAACATTTCTTACGTAATTATTACATGCGAATAATTTATTAATTTTTATTTTGAATTAATATTATAACTGCAATACACAAATTCTGTATATTTAATTTATCAAATCATAGTAGTTTTATATTCAAAATTTAATTCAAATAAATCTTAAATAAGATATTGCAATTAAATTGATTTATTTTAAAGAAAATTATTGTACATTAAAGTTTAAATACTTTTTAAAATATTTGTTGTACATTTATTTAAGTTATTCAATCGTTCAAAAAGTTATTTAATCTAACATTAAATAGCCTCATTTGATTTTTATTTTTTTTTATAAATTTAATAAAATTAATTTAACTTAAATTTATCATTAATAGTTTATATATGCATAGGTCAATTTTCAAATAAAATATTCGAAAATTTGAAAATTGAATAAAATACATGAAATAATAATTTTTTAAAAAATGTTAAATACGATGAACAAATACATAAAATAATCAAAATTAATTTCGTAAATAAAATAATTTAAAAACAATATTTTTTTTAAGACTATTGAATAAATTAAAAACAAATGATACAATTTTTAAAACAAATATAATAATAAAACTATTGGAGAGAGCGATTGAGTAAAAATAAAGGTTATCATAAGCCTAAAACAAGAGTTATGACAATCATTCTCAAAACAAGTCCGTCCAAAGATGACACTTCCAGGCCAGGAGGTTGGATTACCCAAACGATAACTATTAATAATTAATAAAATTAGGAAAGTTCTGGTTTCATCATTTATATATATATATATATATATATATATATATTCAATTTCTAATTTTTCAAAAAACACATATGTTTTTTAAAAATATATTAAACAAATTAAAATAATATTAATAATAATTGAGATAAGCTTATCAAATTATAGTTGGATTGCAAATTAAATTTAGAAAACCTAACATAACCAAATTATGAAAAAAAATTACGTATAAAGAAAAGTGAAAAATAATTGCATCATATTGTTCACACGAGGAATTGAACTTTGTTATATTGATGAATATTGTGAATACAGTCTCTACTATTTACTCATTTGATATTTTCTCTCGAATACAATTTAAAACTTAGAACTTATCGATCTTTGGTATTCAGGATGTTGTTGTTGCAAGTCGATTTGAACTATTATGGAATTCAATGAAAGTTTAATTTTCAAAGTCAGTCTTTCAGAAGTTAGATATAAGTTGTTATTCGAACTTGCACGTCTTCAGAACTTTAATTATTCATTCAAAGAAAGACCTACTCAAATGAATGACAAAGATCTCTATTTATAGATAAATTTTTGGGCTTTAGGTGGGCTTTGGCTTATTTGCTTGTTGAGCTTTGACTTTAACCAATTTGTCTGTTGGACTTTAGCTTGAGCCCATTTGCCTTATTGGGTTGGATTTGGGCTTGGACCCATTTGCTTTATTGGACTTGAGTCCATCTGTTTGTTGAGTTTGGACTTGGCTAATCTGCTTATTGAACTTGAATTGAGTTGCATTGGGTAAACTTAATTATCAAAATCCAATAAAATATAATTATGAAATATTTGTTGTGATGATGTGGCAGAATTTAATTGGCCGAAATTTATTGCTCAACACCTACCAAAAAATGGATAGCTACACTTTTAGTTATCCATTTTGATTGACTTAAAATTTTATTATTAACGTAAATAGTTTGAATTGTCGTGTTTTAAAAAATTAAATTGTTTTATATCATTTACAAAAGTTATTTTTAATTATTAGTATAAAATTTTATATTATTACAAAATATTTATTTGTAAAAATTAAAATCCTAGTCATTGTATTGTTTTAAAGAATAAAACAATATATGTATGATAAAAGTAGGACAACAATCTATCACTCAAAGAAGTGTGACTTTACTATATTTGTGATTTTTTTTGCTAACAATTCTAATTACACTTTTTCTTCTACTAAAACAATGGGCTTTCTATTTGGGCTCACTTTAATTCAGCCCGCTCATTAAAGAAGCAAATAAAAAACCTAGCCCTAGTCACTATACAAATCCGAATGAACTAGGGTTTCTTCATTTTGTGAGCGAGTGTGAGAGAAAGTTCCTCCTGCCCCAATCATGCCGGCCGGCCATGGACTTTGTGATGGTCGGGCACCCCAAATCAATTACACATTTTTTTATAAAAAATAATCAATACATACAATGGTATTATTAACTACTAATTCTAATTAATTTATATTTCTTTAATTGCCTTTAGTAATTAAATTAATGTTTAATATAAAATATTTTTTTATTTTAAGTGATTAAATAACTAACTAATATAGCAATCTATTGCAATAATACTAAACTTATTATACAATCTCTCATTTTAATGTACGTAAATCTCTCATTTTAATGTATGTAGAAATGTACGTATGTATATACATACATATACATGTGTATAACTTTAAAAGTAAGCATTATTGAAGTTTATTTAAAACTAACGTTGTCAAGTACGATTGAGTTGATTATTTTAACCAACTCAATCCAGCTCAAGTTGATAGATGAAACCATAGAGAAAAACATTTTCTATCGTACGATGGGTTTTGGAATATGATGAGAGAAAGTTTCATTCTGTTTTGGACTTTGCTTTATATATATAAATTAAATGTGTGATTTTCGGGATGAATTTTGTAGGTTGGGAACAAAATTATTAAAAAAAGAATTCATGTGAGAGTTGAGCACGTGCAGCCTTCTCGATGCACCGAGGAATTTCGCTTGAGGAAGGTGAAGAATGACGAGCTGAAGGCTGAAGCCAAGGCCAAAGGCACAGTCATCTGCACTAAGAGGCAACCGGAAGGCCCCAAACCAGGGTTCATGGTTGAAGGAGCTTTAATGGAAACTGTGACTCCCATTCCCTACAATGTGGTTAATGATCTCAAGGGTGGCTATTGAAATTTTATCCTCTTTGAACTTTTGCCTTGTTTTGTAGTTTCATTTTTGTTTGATATTTGAACTGCTTGAATAGTACAATTTTATCATATTATGCTTCTAAATTTTGGATACGAAACTTATGGAATTAAATTGTTTCTTAGTTTCTAGTTTTGGCCATTAGCATAAGGAAGTGTAGTTTTAGCTTATTAAAAGTAAATTTTGTTGCCTTAGGTTATTCTTTCCATTGTTTTCATATATTCATATTTCTTAATCACCATCTAATTTCTTTCCATTGTTTTCACATATTCATATTTCTTAATCTGATTAGCGTTTTTATTTCAATAACAAAGGAGAGTTTTCCAAACTTTGATATTACCCATGATAGAGAATGTTTTGAGTTGGAATTAGGGCAAATTATAGCCTAAATTAAATGTTTACAAACATTAGTCATTTTATCACTAAAATTTCTTTGGACTTCATTTGATATGTCAATTTGTTTGGTTTATGTTTTCAAATAATTATTGACATGAAATTAAAGTATGGATATATATCAAAATTACTTACAGTAAATGAACGAATCAAGGTTGATGAGAGTTTTTGCAATCATCCTTCATCATTTATGTATTCTTTCAATGACTTTGATTCTGCCACAATCTATTTTGTTCTTCTAATTCTTGAATAGCTTGTCAATCTCATTGGCGTGCATTTCTCGCTCATGAGCTAATGCAGTTGAGGAAGAACTATCAATGGCGTGTTAGAACTTTGGCCTTTGAGTAGCCTAGTCGTCTATCCAAAATTGGCTTTGCATATTCGTGGGTTGGGACTAGATAACAAGTATTTGATTCTGCCATAAAATTTAATTGAATAATAAGTAAATTGTGTGTAAACAAAATGTAAAAACAAAATGAAGACAACAAGCATAGCAGAAAACTTACACGAGCATCTACTCTCTTACATCTTCACTCGATCAGTGAGCGCTACTATTGTGACTGTAGGGCTGCTTTGCTATAGTAGCCCTATTCTTTGATGATTGTAGATGTAAATAAGATAAAAATGGAACATTAAAGAACATTAAAAATATAAACTTTCGTTTGAGAACATTTGTAAGTTTTAAGTCATTTAAAATTGTCACATATCCAACACACGATTCTTCAATCGCGGGTGGGTTGGCTTGTGCCTATTCAGGATCACTAAACTTTTTTAAATGACGAGGGTTCTGCCCCTAAACTCTTTTCCCTAAACTCTTTCTAGGTGGTGAGAACCTGATGCTCAACTAACGGATTAGGTGTTGGATATGTGAAATCCTCGAAAAATTGCTACAAAAGGAAAGTATATTAAGATTATATATATGTACGCGATAGGTCATTAACTTATATGAACGCTTAATTTTAAAACTTACTCGTATAGAGTCCTTCACGAGTTCGATGTAATATGGGGTAACATCGGTCCACTTAAGAAAGCAATCAGGAAAAGTGTCTAGCGTTAGCACAACGCGAGCCAATGGTACAACTGAAGCGAACAGTGTGTGGAAAGATCAACTTATCTTCCAGTGTATGGAAAGATCAACTTATCTTGTCTTGGAACGATCAATATGAGGATCTTCCCATTTTGTGCAACATATCACCACCTCCTCTTCTACACCACCACTATTTAATGGCATGCCATTCTCAAAACCTTTCTTTGCCGTTTGTTGTTCATGTTCAATCGTTGCTTGTAAATCGTGCAACATCCCCAACTTTTTCACTGTCTTCATAAAATAGATTACTACTATTTGATTAATGGAAATGATCATTACTAGGTGTTTCATCTAATCTTTCTATACCTTTATATATACAAGTTGACTGAGACTCCATAATACACCAATATGTGTAGGAGAGGCATATTCTATTCGTTAATAAATGTCTGTCCATACCCTCTAATTAAAGGCTCTCCATGCATGATGGCGTCAGGAGAAGTTTGCATCTTTTTTAAATTTTAAACTTCTCTCAATGTCGCTATGCATGTCATGGAGAGTTCCCCTTTAAAATTTCTTTTCTTATTTTTTTCCTCAGACGTGTCTCTCTCCCTTAAGGTTCACCACCACTTGTTGTCTATTATCTGTCGCTTGCTGTCGCAGTCGACACTTGTGAGCTATCCTTCGTCCCTCGTCGGTAAATGTTTGTTTCGTTTTTTCTTCGTTTTGGTTTGAGTTTGAGAAAAAAAAAACACTAAAAAGGTATGTTATTTTATTTTATTGTGAAAGCCTTCTTTTATAGTGTTCATCTTTGCCAATTTTACATTATGCAAAAAGAAGGTTTATGAGATATTTTTTTTTATTTAATAATTATTTTTAATTATTAATTAAGAAAAAATAGCTAAATACTCACATTTGAGTGAATTGTCAGAGAATTTAAATGAAGGTAAGAATGACAATCCAATGATAAAATTTAACCTTCCAAATTTAGTGAGTACTTGAACTTGTCTAACAATCGTTAAATTACACTTCTAGAACCTCAAAACTATTTTGAAAATTATCGAAACACTAATTTTTTTTTAAAAAAAATGACTTAATTTTTCTATCAAATACTTAAAAATATATTTAAAAGACAGTATTGTGTTTCAATTTAAATTAAAATTAAACTCTACACCATGATAATAATTTTTTTGACCATTTTTATTTTCTAGAGGAAAAACTACAAAAATAGTTATAAATGTAGCCATTAGATTTAAAATAATTAAATTTTTAATAATATAATTTTTAAAAATATAACATAATATGTTAAATTCGAAATGATAGTAATCAAATATTAGTCACTATATTTATGATTTTTTAAAAATATAGTTATATGACTATTCGTAAATTTGCTAACAGATTACATTTTGTGCTTTCTATCTGGGCCCAGTTTAATTTATCCGGCCCATTAAAGAAGCCAATAAAAAACCTAGCCCTGGGAATTAGGGTTTCTTCATTTTGTGAGAGAGTGTGAGAGAAAGTTCCTGCTCCAATCATGCCGGCCGGCCATGGACTTCGATCACGTACCAGAGACCTCTTCGCCAGGCCTTTCAGGAAGAAGGGTTACATTGCTTTGACTACCTACTTGAGGACGTACAAAATCGGTGATTATGTGGATATCAAGGTGAACGGCGCCGTCCACAAGGGTATGCCTCATAAATTTTACCATGGTCGCACAGGTCAGGTATGGAATGTCACAAAGCGCGCCATCGGTGTCGAGATCAACAAGCAGGTTCGGGATTCTTTTTTAAAATCTGTTATAGTTTTTAGAATGTATGTGAATCTGGTGATTTAGGGTAATAGATCGTGTTTGGTTTTGATAGAATCTTAATTAGTTTTCGGACTCTGTTTTTCTTATTAAACTTGTGAATCTTAATGTATGTTCTAGTTTGATGGGTTCTGGAATCTGCTTTTTTTTTTTTTAAGTATTAAACTTGTGATTTTCGGAATGAATTTTTTGTAGGTCGGGAACAGAATTATTAAGAAAAGAATTCATGTGAGAGTGGAGCACATGCAGCCTTCTCGATGCACCGAGGAATTTCGCTTGAGGAAGGTGAAGAATGACGAGCTGAAGGCTGAAGCCAAGGCCAAAGGCACAGTCATCTGCACTAAGAGGCAACCGGAAGGCCCCAAACCAGGGTTCATGGTTGAAGGAGCTCTAATGGAGACTGTGACTCCCATTCCATACGATGTGGTTAATGATCTTAAAGGTGGCTATTAGAATTTTCACCTATCTGAACTTTTGCTTTGCCTTGTTTTGTGAGTCTTATTTTTGTTTGATCTTTGCTGCGCAACTGCTCTAATGGTACTGGCGTAGGTGGATGGGTCCTTTGTGGTTCGACTTCTAAAGGAAAACAACAAAAGAGTAATAGGAAATATAGTAAAATTATTTTTAAAAAGATATAGAGTTATTTGTTCTCACTTTAGAGGTTCTTCAGTTATTTATCACTATTTCATTATTAGAGAAGCAAACAAGAAAGACATTGACTTGGAAACGTATAAATCTTTGTTGAAACGTTTGATTTACTTCAAGAAATAAAATAATAGAATAGAATATCAATTCATCTTTTATGTCAATGTTAAACTTGGAAAAAATATGAAAATATGATAAAAATATTGTGATGTTGATGGAGATTTAATAATATGTCACCTAACTCCTTTTGAAATTCAAGAAGTAAACAAAGACTAAGCGTGAATTAAAATTAGGATATGCATTTTTATCGATTTTTTTAAAAATAATAAGTAAAATGCTACTTTTTCCAACTACTCTATGGTAACATTTAAAACAATTTTATGTTTTAATTTTCATAATTATGAAAGGCATCAAACAAATAATTTATTTATCCTTCTTCCATTGTATATTAACCAATTTAGTCGATTTGGATGTAAATTATACGTAGGTAGGATGCTCTATGTTTCAAATACTTAGTCTTTTACTCAATTATTTATTAAGAGCAATATATTAATACATTAACGATGAATTGAAATGATAAATTTAGAAACATTTTTTTTAATACAAATTGGATCTAAGATCTAGAACACAAAATTTCTTGATCTTCAATCCACATATTGCAATTGAATTAAGCTCTTCAAAATTTAGAAAATCATATATTTTTAAACCTCTCTTGAGTAATTCACACTAAGAAAACCACAAATTTGCAAAGGAGACTTGGAGGGATTCCAATAGTTTATAACAAACTTTTATACAAATTTGAAGCAAGGAGACTTAGGATTCCAATAGTTTATAACAAACTTTTAATAATATAAAGTTAAGATTTGAATTAAAAATTAGCAGTGACTCGATAAATTTTAAATAACTTTTGAAGATCTATAAAATTAAAAATGAAGAGTATCGATTTGGTTTTTAAAAGTTAAGATTGTGTTTTTTTTAAAAATTATTTTTGTTTAAAAATTTTGATTAAGAATATGAGAACTTTTCTAAAAATGTAAAAAGTATAGTCTATGATTAATTTTTTTTTTAGAAATAGAAACTAAAATAAAAAGTAATTTATTTTGGAAAAATAAAAACAAATTCTTTGAAAAACAAATATTTTTCTAAGGTCAATGGATCAAAATTTGTGATTAAATCTTTTTTTTAGGTTAAAAGCCCTTTGAAAATGAATAGTCAATTATACCCCCGGATCTTCCGTCGTCGTTGGGTTTAACTCAATTTCCCGTTTCTCGTCAGAACTGCAAACTGAAGACGGAACCCGCGAATTCGTTGCCGAACAAAGATCTTCAGTGCGAGCTTCAGTCTAAACATGGGTACTAGAGAAGTTTACGAACATAAGCTAAGAAGAGGCAATCTCTACCATGAACCCACTATGAATCCAGGGCTCGGATCGCCTCGTTGCCCTCGCTGTTTTTCTCTTCTTAAACCCGACCATGTATTTGTCTCTTCTTCTTCTTCTATTAAGCACCTTCTACTACTTACGTTTTTTAGTTTTGGGATTCATGTTTGAGTTTTACTGTGTTTTGATTCAGGATAAAAGTGAATGGGCCATCAATCCTGTTCTCCACTGTGTTACTGCTGTGGTGAGTTGCCATCGTTCCGATCTTCGATTTTATTTGCTTTGAGAACACATAATTTAATGGGTGCTTCTAGGTTTTTTGATCGTGTAGAGTTATAATTGAACTCTATGTTGTGTTTGTTTAATTGGTTCGGTCTTTAGTAGTTCATGAACGTTTGTTGATCGATGATTTAGGAGTTTAATTCAATTCAGTTCTTGCTATTAGCAATTGGAGTATTCTATCTAACTCAATTCATGGTTTTCAAGGGACGTAAAAAATTGTAGGAATGAAGTTCGTGGTTTTCTTTTGGAAAAATCTTTATTTCTTCGCTAATTCAAGAAGAAGGTTTATGAGATATTTTATTCTTATTTAATAATTTTTTTAATTATTAATTAAGAAAAAATAGCTAAATACTCACCTTTGAGTGAATTGTGAGAGAATTTAAATGAAGGTAAGAATGACAATCCAATGATAAAATTTAACCTTCCAAATTTAGTGAGTACTTGAACTTGTCTAACAATCGTTAACTTACACTTCTAGAACCTGAAAACTATTTTGAAAATTATCGAAACACTAATTTTTTTTATAAAAATGACTTAATTTTTCTATCAAATACTTAAAAATATATTTAAAAACAGTATTGTGTTTCAATTAAATTAAAATTAAACTCTACACCATGATAATAATTTTTTTGACCATTTTTATTTTCTAGAGGAAAAACTACAAAAATAGTTATAAATGTAGCCATTAGATTTAAAATAATTAAATTTTAATAATATAATTTTTAAAAATATAACATAATATGTTAAATTCGAAATGATAGTAATCAAATATTAGTCACTATATTTATGATTTTTTAAAAATATAGTTATATGACTATTCGTAAATTTGCTAACAGATTACATTTTGTGCTTTCTATCTGGGCCCAGTTTAATTTATCCGGCCCATTAAAGAAGCCAATAAAAAACCTAGCCCTGGGAATTAGGGTTTCTTCATTTTGTGAGAGAGTGTGAGAGAAAGTTCTTGCTCCAATCATGCCGGCCGGCCATGGACTTCGATCACGTACCAGAGACCTCTTCGCCAGGCCTTTCAGGAAGAAGGGTTACATTGCTTTGACTACCTACTTGAGGACGTACAAAATCGGTGATTATGTGGATATCAAGGTGAACGGCGCCGTCCACAAGGGTATGCCTCATAAATTTTACCATGGTCGCACAGGTCAGGTATGGAATGTCACAAAGCGCGCCATCGGTGTCGAGATCAACAAACAGGTTCGGGATTCTTTTTTAAAATCTGTTATAGTTTTTAGAATGTATATGAATCTGGTGATTTAGGGTAATAGATTGTGTTTGGTTTTGATAGAATCTTAATTAGTTTTCGGACTCTGTTTTTCTTATTAAACTTGTGAATCTTACTGTATGTTCTAGTTTGATGGGTTCTGGAATCTGCTTTTTTTTTTTTAAGTATTAAACTTGTGATTTTCGGAATGAATTTTTTGTAGGTCGGGAACAGAATTATTAAGAAAAGAATTCATGTGAGAGTGGAGCACGTGCAGCCTTCTCGATGCACGGAGGAATTTCGCTTGAGGAAGGTGAAGAATGATGAGCTGAAGGCTGAAGCCAAGGCCAAAGGCGCAGTCATCTGCACCAAGAGGCAACCGGAAGGCCCCAAGCCAGGGTTCATGGTTGAAGGAGCTCTGATGGAGACTGTGACTCCCATTCCATACGATGTGGTTAATGATCTCAAAGGTGGCTATTAGAATTTTCATCTCTCTGAACTTCTGCCTTGTTTTGTTTTGTGAGTCTTATTTTTGTTTGATCTTTGCAACTGCTCTAATGGTACAATTTTCTCAGATTATGCTTCTAAATTTTGGAAACGGAACTTGTAGAATTGAATTGTTTCTTAGTTTCTAGTTTTCGTCACAGTGTAGTTTTAGCTTATTCAAAGATGTTCTTGTTTCCATTATTTCCATTGAACCCATATTTCTTAAACTAACTAAACTTTCAATTCTTAATCACCATCCAATTTTGATAACAAAAAGAGTTTTTAAAACTAATTTGAGTGTCAAACATTCTTACTTTTTTGATATTACTCATGACAGAATGTTTATCACTGAAATTTATTTGATATGTCAATCAATTGTGTTTTGGTTGCTTATTGTTTGGTTCATGTTCCCAAATATTGTTATCGGTGAATAAAACTACGAGGAGTTCGCTTGAGTATATGATAGTAAACTAATGATTTTTAGTGAAAAAGTGGAGTATTAAGGTTGGTAACTCTCGAACATCCTTTGACCATTATAATAAGTTCATTGTTGTAGATTTTATCCAATTGTAATATGTTACACCATTTATAATTGTATGGAACAGATGTTCTTGATTGATTATATTTGAGAGAACCTTAATATGTATGTGGAATTTTTAATTGTTTTATTTATGTTTTATAAATAAGGTTCATTTCGTAATCAACTATCAAATAATTTGGAATTTTAAAACCTACCCTTTTGAAAGTGTTATTTTATTTTTGTGTCAAATTTAATAACATTTTCGTTATTGAGATAGAGATTTGAATTCTAACTAGTTCTTGTAGTTTTATTTGCCATAAATTGCCGACACACATGGTGGTGACTGTAATATCACAAAATTCATAACCATTCAGGCCATTGGCATGTAGAAAATTGATTGTCCTGTAAGTTTATGTGATTTTTAAATGATGATGTGATTTCTCCATTTAAGTTAGTAGCACAAAAATTTGGGAATTTTCAATCTGTAATTATGATCGGCTCGAGTTATTGACTCTCTTTTGAATATGTTGGCTAGTTTTAATCTTCTGTTTCAAAATGATTGAACGGTCTTTGTATGTCTCATATTCCAAAGATCAAACATTTTATATGATAAAATTGGCTAGAAATAGTGAAGGGTTTTTCGATTTTCAAGTGTATTCATTGGAGTTTTGTCATAGTAATTTAGCTTCGAAAAAACTCATTCAAGTGGTTAAAAATGTGATTGGACATTCGATTCTGCATATGAGAGTTTGAAAGAAAATGTCGGTGCAGACTAATTAGTGATGTATGGTATATGCCTTGGTTTCTATCTAATATGAAGTTCGGAAGTTTGGTGATTATTAGAAAACACATTCCCTTTTTTCGACTTTAAACACTTGTGGTCTTAGATGAGATTAGAAATGTACATCCTGAACTTTTGAATAACTCTTAATTCAAACTTTATGGTGATAATACTAAATAGAAATAGTATGATCACTTAAGTAAACAACAATTACTCATGACTCATTCTTTTGTTTTGATTTTGGTTGGGTTGTATCCACACGGATGTTCTTTATATTCCATTAGTTATAAAAGATTGCTGCTCCATACAATTTTCCATCATGACCAATATGTCTTTATATTCCATTAGTTATAAAAGATTGCTGCTCCATACAATTTTCCATCATGACCAATAAATAATGGTGATCGGAACGATAATTAAAATAATAGAAAAACTAAAATAGAATAAAGTTTAGATACCAATCTATAAATTTAAATCTATTATTTTAATTTAAATTTGTGAACCACCTCAAACAATATTTTGAACTTAAGCCTAAGGTTCACTTTAATATATGGTCACCACATAAACTTTATTAAAGAAAAGAGAGGAAAAAGGAAAAATTCCCAAATACTTTTTTCCAAAAAAAAAGAAGAAGAAGAGGGAAAATCCTTGTTTTAGTAGTGAAAGAACATAGACGTTATACTCCACTACGGCAATCGCCGGAGCTGAAATTCAGGGCATGAGTCTTCGCCAGAGCATACCCAGCAAATCGGAAAAGCCCGCCGCCGCCGACCACTGGCATCATCTCTCACGGCGGACATAATCGTATTCCGCCCCAAGATGCTCAAATAACTCCCATTATATTTCCCTTCCACAAACGGCGAAATTCATACCATTAAGAGCCCAAATTCCGTTTTCGACGCCCCCGCGTAAAATCCTTGAGCTTTTCCCAGCAATTTGACCCAATTTCCGGCCGTTCAGTCAGCGGATCATCCGTCATCACCACAGCGCCAAACAGAGTCCGTGAGGCATTGGACGACGGCGTGGAACGACAATCAGCGCCGTGGGTTCCGGCGCGCTGACATGTCATGGAAGTAAAAGTGGAGATGACTCAGCTTCTCCGCCGCGAATGCCGAGCTTTTCCGGTGACAGAACGGTGTCGGATGCGGCGAGGAGGGAGGTAAGGAAGAGAGAGAAAAAAGTGGCAGCTGCGACGGCGGTGGAGGGCATGGGGATGAGAATTGGAGCCATGGGAGTGGAGGAATTTGAAAGTATTTAAAACGGTGGAATTTCATTAATAATGAATTGTGTTTGATATAAACGGCGAGAAGAAAGTAAAAGGTATTGCGTAGGTGGATGGGTCCTTTGTGGTTCGACTTCTAAAGGAAAACAACAAAAAGAAATAATAGGATTTTTTATATTTACAAAATATATTAAAATTATTTTAAAAGATATAGAGTTATTTGTTCTCAGTTCTTCATTTATTTATCACTATTTCATTATAGAAGCAAACAGAAAGACATTGCCTTCGAAACTTATAAATCTTTGTTGAAACGTTTGATTTACTTCAAGAAATAAAATGCCTTCTTATTGAAATTTTCTAATTCTACTTAGTAACTTTAAAAACTAAACTTATTTCTCTCCTTTGCACAAACATGATTTTGATTTCTAAATTTTTTATTTTATGTTTTACTATGATATAATAGAATATCAATTCATCTTTTATGTCAATGTTAAACTTGGAAAAAATATGAAAATATGATAAAAATATTGTGATGTTGATGGAGATTTAATAATATGTCACCTAGCTTCTTTTGAAATTCAAGAAGTAAACAAACACGAAGCGTGAATTAAAATTAGGATATGCGTTTTTATCAATTTTTTGAAATAATAAATAAAATGCTACTTTTTCCAGCTACTCCATTGGTAACATTTAAAAACAATTTTATGTTTTAATTTTCATAATTATGAAAGGCATCAAACAAATAATTTATTTATCCTTCTTCCATTGTATATTAACCAATTTGGTAGATTTAGATGTAAATTATACGTAGGTAGGATGCTCTATGTTTCAAATACTTAGTCTTTTACTCAATTATTTATTAAGAGCAATGCATTAATACATTAACGATGAATTGAAATGATAAATTTAGAAACAATTTTTATAATACAAATTGGATCTAAGATCTAGAACACAAAATTTCTTGATCTTCAATCACATATTGCAATTGATTAAGCTCTTCAAAAATTTAAAAAATCATATATTTTTAAACCTCTCTTGAGTAATTCACACTAAAAAAAACCAAGGAGACTTGGAGGGATTCCAATAGTTTATAACAAACTTTTATACAAATTTGAAGCAAGGGAGACTTGGAGGATTCCGATAGTTTATAACAAACTTTTAATAATATAAAGTTAAGATTTGAATTAAAAATGGCAGTAGACTCGAAAAATCTTAAATAACTTTTGAAGATCTATAAATTAAAAATGAAGAGTATCGATTTGGTTTTTAAAAATTAAGTTTATAAATACTACTTTTTATTCGTAAATTTATTTATTTATCCAACTCAAATTTAGGTAAGATTGTGTTTTTTTAAAATTTATTTTGTTTAAAATTTTGATTAAGAATATGAGAACTTTTCTAAAAATGTAAAAAGTATACTCTATGATTAATTTTTTCAGAAATAGAAACTAAAATAAAAAGTAATTTATTTTAGAAAATAAAAACAAATTATTTGAAAAACAAATATTTTTCTGAGGTCAATGGATCAAAATTTGTGATTAAATCTTTTTTTTAGGTTAAAAACCCTTTGAAAATGAATGGTCAATTATACCCCCGGATCTTCGTCGTCGTTGGTTAACTCAATTTCCCGTTCTCTCAGAACTGCAAACTGAAGACGGAACCGCGAATTCGTTGCCGAACAAAGATCTTCAGTGCGAGCTTCAGTCTAGACATGGGTACTAGAGAAGTTTACGAACAGAAGCTAAGAAGAGGCAATCTCTACCATGAACCCACTATGAATCCAGGGCTCGGATCGCCTCGTTGCCCTCGCTGTTTTTCTCTTCTTAAACCCGACCCTGTATTTGTCTCTTCTTCTTCTTCTATTAAGCACCTTCTACTACTTAGTTTTTAGTTTTGGGATTCATGTTTGAGTTTTACTGTGTTTTGATTCAGGATAAAAGTGAATGGGCCATCAATCCTGTTCTCCACGGTGTTACTGCTGTGGTGAGTTGCCATCGTTCCGATCTTCGATTTTATTTGCTTTGAGAACACATAATTTAATGGGTGCTTCTAGGTTTTTTGATCGTGTAGAGTTATAATTGAACTCTATGTTGTGTTTGTTTAATTGGTTCGGTCTTGAGTAGTTCATGAACGTTTGTTGATCGATGATTTAGGAGTTTAATTCAATTCAGTTCTTGCTATTAGCAATTGGAGTATTCTATCTAACTCAATTCATGGTTTTCAAGGGACGTAAAAAATTGTAGGAATGAAGTTCGTGGTTTTCTTTTGGAAAAATCTTTATTTCTTCGCTAATTCAAAAAGAAGGTTATGAGATATTTTATTCTTATTTAATAATTTTTTTTAATTATTAATTAAGAAAAAATAGCTAAATACTCACCTTTGAGTGAATTGTCAGAGAATTTAAATGAAGGTAAGAATGACAATCCAATGATAAAATTTAACCTTCCAAATTTAGTGAGTACTTGAACTTGTCTAACAATAGTTAAATTATAGATCTAGAACCTAAAACTATTTTGGAAAATTATCGAAACATCAATTTTTTTTTTAAAATGACTTAATTTTTGTATCAAATACTTAAAAATATATTCAAAACACAGTATTGTGTTTCAATTAAATTAAAATTAAACTCTACACATGATAATAATTTTTTTGACCATTTTTATTTTCTGAGGAAAAACTACAAAAATAGTTATAAATGTAGCCATTAGATTTAAAATAATTAAATTTTATAATAATATAATTTTTAAAAATATAACATAATATGTTAAGTTCGAAATGATAGTAATCAAATATTAGTCACTATATTTATGATTTTTTAAAAATATAGTTATATGACTATTCGTAAATTTGCTAACAGATTACATTTTGTGCTTTCTATCTGGGCCCAGTTTAATTTATCCGGCCCATTAAAGAAGCCAATAAAAAACCTAGCCTCGAATTAGGGTTTCTTCATTTTGTGAGAGAGTGTGAGAGAAAGTTCTGCTCCAATCATGCCGGCCGGCCATGGACTTCGATCACGTACCAGAGACCTCTCGCCAGGCTTTCAGGAAGAAGGGTTACATTGCTTTGACTACCTACTTGAGGACGTACAAAATCGGTGATTATGTGGATATCAAGGTGAACGGCGCGTCCACAAGGGTATGCCTCATAAATTTTACCATGGTGCCACAGGTCAGGTATGGAATGTCACAAAGCGCGCCATCGGTGTCGAGATCAAACAACAGGTTCGGGATTCTTTTTTAAAATCTGTTATAGTTTTTAGAATGTATATGAATCTGGTGATTTAGGGTAATAGATTGTGTTTGGTTTTGATAGAATCTTAATTAGTTTTCGGACTCTGTTTTTCTTATTAAAACTTGTGAATCTTAATGTATGTTCTAGTTTGATGGGTTCTGGAATCTGCTTTTTTTTTTTTTTTTAGTATTAAACTTGTGATTTTGGGAATGAATTTTTTGTAGGTCGGGAACAGAATTATTAAGAAAAGAATTCATGTGAGAGTGGAGCACGTGCAGCCTTCTCGATGCACGGAGGAATTTCGCTTGAGGAAGGTGAAGAATGATGAGCTGAAGGCTGAAGCCAAGGCCAAAGGCGCAGTCATCTGCACCAAGAGGCAACCGGAAGGCCCCAAACCAGGGTTCATGGTTGAAGGAGCTCTGATGGAGACTGTGACTCCCATTCCATACGATGTGGTTAATGATCTCAAAGGTGGCTATTAGAATTTTCATCTCTTTGAACTTTTGCCTTGTTTTGTGAGTCTTATTTTTGTTTGATCTTTGCAACTGCTCTAATGTACAATTTCTCAGATTATGCTTCTAAATTTTGGAAACAGAACTTATAGAATTGAATTGTTTCTTAGTTTCTAGTTTTCGTCACCCTGTAGTTTTAGTTTATTCAAAGATGTTCTTGTTTCGATTATTTCCATTGAACCATATTTCTTAAACTAACTAATCTTTCTATTCTTAATCACCATCCAATTTTGATAACAAAAAGAGTTTTTAAAACTAATTTGAGTTTCAAACATTCTTACTTTTTTGATATTACTAATGACAGAATGTTTATCACTGAAATTTATTTGATATGTCAATCAATTGTGTTTTGGTTGCTTATTGTTTGGTTTATGTTCCCAAATATTGTTATCGGTGAATAAAACTACGAGGAGTTCGCTTGAGTATATGATAGTAAACTAATGATTTTTAGTGAAAAAGTGGAGTATTAAGGTTGGTAACTCTCGAACATCCTTTGACCATTATAATAAGTTCATTGTTGTAGATTTTATCCAATTGTAATATGTTACACCATTTATAATTGTATGGAACAGATGTTCTTGATTGATTATATTTGAGAGAACCTTAATATGTATGTGGAATTTTAATTGTTTTATTTATGTTTTATAAATAAGGTTCATTTCGTAATCAACTATCAATATAATTTGGAATTTTAAAACCTACCCTTTTGAAAGTGTTATTTTATTTTTGTGTCAAATTTAATAACATTTTCGTTATTGAGATAGAGATTTGAATTCTAACTAGTTCTTGTAGTTTTATTTGCCATAAATTGCCGACACATGTGGTGTGACTGTAATATCACAAAATTCATAACCATTCAGGCCATTGGCATGTAGAAAATTGATTGTCCTGTAAGTTATGTGATTTTTAAATGATGATGTGATTTCTCCATTTAAGTTAGTAGCACAAAAATTTGGGAATTTTCAATCTGTAATTATGATCGGCTCGAGTTATTGACTCTCTTTTGAATATGTTGGCTAGTTTTAATCTTCTGTTTCAAAATGATTGAACGGTCTTTGTATGTCTCATATTCAAAGATCAAACATTTTATATGATAAATTGCTAGAAATAGTGAAGGGTTTTTCGATTTTCAAGTGTATTCATTGGAGTTTTGTCATAGTAATTTAGCTTCGAAAAAACTCATTCAAGTGGTTAAAAATGTGATTGGACATTCGATTCTGCATATGAGAGTTTTGAAAGAAAATGTCGGTGCAGACTAATTAGTGATGTATGGTATGCCTTGGTTTCTATCTAATATGAAGTTCGGAAGTTTGGTGATTATTAGAAAACACATTCCCTTTTTTCGACTTTAAACACTTGTGGTCTTAGATGAGATTAGAAATGTACATCCTGAACTTTTGAATAACTCTTAATTCAAACTTTATGGTGATAATACTAAATAGAAATAGTATGATCACTTTAAGTAACAACAATTACTCATGACTCATTCTTTTTGTTTTGATTTTGGTTGGGTTGTATCCACACGGATGTTCTTTATATTCCATTAGTTATAAAAGATTGCTGCTCCATACAATTTTCCATCATGACCATATGTTCTTTATATTCCATTAGTTATAAAAGATTGCTGCTCATACAATTTTCCATCATGACCAATAAATAATGGTGATCGGAACGATAATTAAAATAATAGAAAAACTAAAATAGAATAAAGTTTAGATACCAAATCTATAAATTTAAATTCTATTATTTAATTTAAATTTTGTGAACCACTCAAACAATATTTTGAACTTAAGCCTAAGGTTCACTTTAATATTATGGTCACCACATAAACTTTATTAAAGAAAAAGAGAGGAAAAAGGAAAAATTCCCAAATACTTTTTCTCAAAAAAAAGAAGAAGAAGAAGGGAAAATCCTTTGTTTAGTAGTGAAAGACATAGACGTTATACTCCACTACGGCATCGCCGAGCTGAAATTCAGGGCATGAGTCTTCGCCGAGCATACCCACGAGCAAATCGGAAAAGCCCGCCGCCGCCGACCACTGGCATCTCTCTCACGGCGGACATAATCGTATTCCGCCCAAGATGCTCAATAACTCCCATTATATTTCCCTTCCACAAACGCGAAATTCATTACCATTAAGAGCCCAAATTCCGTTTTCGACGCCCCGCGTAAAATCCTTGAGCTTTTCCCAGCAATTTTGACCCAATTTCCGGCCCGTTCAGTCAGCGGATCATCCGTCATCACCACAGCGCCAAACAGAGTCCGTGAGGCATTGGACGACGGCGGTGGAACGACAATCAGCGCCGTGGGGTTCCGGCCGCTGACGATGTCATGAAGTAAAAGTGGAGATGACTCAGCTTCTCCCGCCGCCGAATGCCGAGCTTTTCCGGTGACAGAACGGTGTCGGATGCGGCGAGGAGGGAGGTAAGGAAGAGAGAGAAAAAAGTGGCAGCTGCGACGGCGGTGAGGGCATGGGGATGAGAATTGGAAGCCATGGGAGTGGAGGAATTTGAAAGTATTTAAAACGGTGGAATTTCATTAATAATGAATTGTGTTTGATATTAAACGGCGAGAAGAAAAGTAAAAGGTATTGGCGTAGGTGGATGGGTCCTTTGTGGTTCGACTTCTAAAGGAAACAACAAAAAGAAATAATAATTTTATATTTACAAAATATATTAAAATTATTTTTAAAAGATATAGAGTTATTTGTTCTCAGTTCTTCATTTATTTATCACTATTTCATTATAGAAGCAAACAAGAAAGACATTGCCTTCGAAACTTATAAATCTTTGTTGAAACGTTTGATTTACTTCAAGAAATAAAATGCCTTCTTATTGAAATTTTCTAATTCTACTTAGTAACTTTAAAAAACTAAACTTATTTCTCTCCTTTGCACAACATGATTTTGATTTTCTAAATTTTTTATTTTATGTTTTACTATGATATAATAGAATATCAATTCATCTTTTATGTCAATGTTAAACTTGAAAAATATGAAAAATTGATAAAATATTGTGATGTTGATGGAGATTAATAATATGTCACCTAGCTTCTTTTGAAATTCAAGAAGTAAACAAACACGAAGCCGCGTGAATTAAAATTAGGATATGCGTGTTGAATAAGAAATTTTGAGACCAATCACAAGTTGCCACATCATTTATTAAGTTAATGATGAAAAGTACAAATAATTAAATTTGGACTAATTAAAATTGACACATGCCCAAATTAAAGAGTTAAAATAAATAAATTGGTCATTCTAATAATGCCACATGTTTTCATATTAATCGTTGATTAAGTTAATCATTTTAGTTCAATTAAGCCAAAAAAAATAAGCTTAATTGAGCCCAAAGACTAAATATAACTAAGTCCATATGGTTGAGCCCATGGGTCTGGTCCATGGACCAACCAAGTTCAAACCCATAAAGCCCACCAGTGAACTCTATAAATAGAGGAATTCTCCTCATTTGCAGGGGTTGGAAAATTTTGACTCTTGAAGATCTAGAGAGAATTCTTCCAAAAGCTAGAAGACTCCCTAACTTCTGAAGTTGACCACCCTCGAAGATTGAAGCTGTTTTGAAGATACAAACTTTCTTCCAAGACTCCAACTTCAAGACATCACGTGCTCCGCTTCCTCAAATCAAGCGTAAGCATTCAACCAACTTGAAGAAATCACGTGCTCCGCTTCTCCAAATCAAGCGTAGACGTTCAACAAACTTCAAGACATCACGTGCTCCGCTTCTCCAAATCAAGCGTAGACGTTCAACAAACTTCAAGAACATCACGTGCTCCGCTTCCTCAAATCAAGCGTAAGCATTCAACCAACTTGAAGAAATCACGTGCTCCGCTTCTAAATCAAGCGTAGACGTTCAACAAACTTCAAGAACATCACGTGCTCCGCTTCTCCAAATCAAGCGTAGACGTTCAACAAACTTCAAGAACATCACGTGCTCCGCTTCCTCCAAATCAAGCGTAGACATACAGTTGAGAGAGAATCAGAGGATCAAATTCTAGAGATTGAACCGCATCGCATCAAATCAACAAAAATACAACATCAACCAAGTTAAGTCCACGAATTAAATTTCTCCGGAAATCTCGTGCGAACAAATTGGCACGCCCAGTGGACCATCTCTACCTCTCATCTCTCTCTCATCATCTAGATCTACAAGCAAATCAATGGCATCAAAGAAAGCTGCATCCAAATCTTCAGCTGCAAGCGACACCTACACGGGACCTATCACCCGTAGTCGTTCCAGGGGATCATCCAAGGGCAAGCCAAGGTTCCGCCATCGCGCAGAGCATCCTGAAGCAATTGATGGAATCTCCTAAAGCTGGAATTGTCATCAAGGAAAATCCTCTATATAACGATTATGATTCTGCCTCTAGCAGGTCACTGAAAGAAGCACACCCAGATGTGATGTTGACGATGATCCGTCAGATCGAGACTGCCATGGCGGAGATGGAGAGAAAAATTAATCTCCTGATGAAGGTTGTTGATGAACGAGACCACGAAATTGCAGCTTTAAAGGAGCAGATGCAGACTCGTGAAACTGCTGAATCGAGTCAAACTCCTGTCGTTAAAGTTGATGACAAAGGGAAGAACGTGTACAAGAAAATCAGCCACAACAACAATCAACTTCTGTGGCTTCTCTCTCGGTTCAACAATTACAAGATATGATCACAAGCTCCATCAGAGCACAATATGGAGGCCCATCTCAGACTTCTTTCATGTACTCTAAACCATACACCAAAAGAATCGACAACTTGAGAATGCCGCTTGGATATCAGCCTCCAAAATTCCAGCAGTTTGACGGAAAGGGCAATCCAAAACAGCACGTTGCTCACTTCGTCGAAACATGTGAGAATGCAGGATCAAGAGGAGATCAACTAGTCAGACAATTTGTTCGAAGCTTGAAAGGAAATGCTTTTGAATGGTATACTGATCTGGAGCCAGAAAGCATTGAGAGTTGGGAACAACTAGAAAAGGAGTTTCTCAATCGCTTCTACAGCACCAGGCGTACTGTAAGCATGATGGAGCTTACAAATACGAAACAAAGAAAGGGAGAACCAGTCATCGACTACATCAATAGATGGAGAGCTCTAAGTCTTGACTGTAAAGATCGGCTCACCGAACTGTCGGCTGTAGAAATGTGCACCCAAGGCATGCACTGGGGACTCCTCTACATTTTGCAGGGAATAAAGCCCCGCACATTTGAAGAACTGGCAACTCGAGCTCATGATATGGAGTTGAGCATCGCCAGTAGAGGAACTAAAGATTTTCTTGTTCCTGAAGTAAAGAAAGATAAGAAAGAGATGAAAGGTGCTGAAAAGATAGTGAAAAGCACCACGAAAGAATCTATGGTCGTAACAAACCCCGCTGAAATTCTCCAAAGGAAAGGAAGCGAGGGTTGAAAAGAAGGATGATGGAAGCGAAAGGCGACGTCTGACTTTAAAAGAAAGGCAGGAAAAAGTTTACCCATTTCCTGATTCAGATATCGCTGACATGCTAGAGCAACTACTAGAGAAGCAGCTGATCCAGCTGCCAGAATGTAAACGACCTGAGCAAGCAGGAAAGGTAGATGATCCCAATTACTGCAAGTATCATCGGGTCATCAGTCATCCAGTAGAGAAATGCTTCGTGCTGAAGGAGCTAATTCTAAGGTTGGCTCGTGAGAAAAGGATGAGCTAGATTTGGAGGAAGTAGCTCAAACAAACCACGCTGAAGTGACGATAATGTCTGAGGCTTCTTTCGTCGAGATTGATTTTTGAGCAAAGGAAAAGCTTGGTCCAGTTCGGGACCTTTGAGCCTATAGTTGTCCATTCTTTCAGGAAATCTCATACGAGGATCCTCAAGGAGAGAAAAGACCAATTGAAGAAGACGATGAAGGGTGGATAGTGGTGACCCACCGAAAGAAAAGACAGTCGATCCCGACCCAAAGAGAGTCTCGCTCTTACCAAAACTATAGAAGAGGAAATAAGACTCAAAAGAATAAGAAAAAGAAGAAGACTCATAAGCTTAAGCTCGTACATAATGAAGACATGAATTTCTCTCGACCTCAACGCTTAGTGACCTTGGCAGACTTCCTTCCAAAAAGCTTCCTTTGTGATCATCAGGATGAAGACCCAGAAGTCGTTGCGTGTCATGCTATCAACACAACGGAGGAAGAAATAATCCCTCCAAGATCACTAGAAGGAGAGGGAGTATCAAAAGACCTTTCAAGGTTTAATGTAGAGGATCTATTATCACTTCCTCAAGAGACCAAAACCATCCTTATTGATGCATTGCTAAATTCAAGAGCATCAAGTTCGAGTACTCCGACTATGACATATGAGAGTGGTTCTTATTGTATGTCTATAGACTTCTCAGATGAGGATTTGTTGTTGGGATCTAAACTTCATAATAGACCTTTGTATGTTTCTGGATACGTTCGAGAACAGAGAGTCGATCGAATCCTCATTGATAATGGCTCAGCTGTCAACATAATGCCAAAGTCGACTATGTGGCAATTAGGCATCTTGATGGACGAGCTCTCAAATAGCAAGCTAGTAATTCAAGGTTTTAACCAAGGTAGCCAAAGAGCAATAGGCATGATACGGTTAGAACTCATAATTGGCGACCTAAAGGCCAGTGCATTGTTTCATGTCATAGACTCAAGGACTACTTACAAGTTGTTACTAGGGCGTCCTTGGATTCATGGAACGGAAACGGAGTAGTAACTTCAACACTGCATCAGTGCTTCAAATTTTATCAGGACGGTGTAAAGAAGGTTGAAGCCGACTCTAATCCATTCTCAGAAGCTGAGTCTCACTTCGCAGATGCAAAGTTTTATTCAAAGAATAATAATATTTTAGAAGTTTTGCCTGCAGAAACCCCTCTTACAAAAGGAGAAGATAATTCACAACTGAAATCACTCGCAACCACAGAACCACATGAAAGTGCGAGAACCTTTAACTCTGGAAAGGGTGAAACATACACTCGCAACACAAAGGGTATGATCTTGAAGAATGAAAATGCTGCAAACACACCAGTTTTGCGTTATGTCCCTCTGTCAAGGCGCAAGAAAGGCGAATCACCATTCATGGAGTCTCCAAAAGGTTTGAAAGTTGTTGGGACATCGAAATCATAAAAGAAAGCTTCACTACACCACTAACTAAGATAGCGAAGCAGGAGGTAAAGGTAGATCTGGTGGAAGCAAACTTGCCCCAAAGGCGAACGAAAGACGGATTCGACCCCAAGGCTTACAAATTGATGGCGAAACAGGTTATGACTTCACAGCTCACACCGAGTTTAAAAAGCTTAAATTCATGACCGACCTGGCTCTCCTCAACTCAAAAGAAGCTTCTACGGGAAGGACATTCTATACCCGTGTCGAGAAAAGGACTCGGATACAAGTCGCCAGAACCGATCCGTATAACTAAAAAGGGGAAGGAAAAAGTGGTTGACATCAATCATATAACTATAGAGGAGGATGACAATACTGACGTAAAAGAAGGTGATAATCAGAGAATCTCAGTATTTGATCGAATTAGACCATCTGTTGCACGTCCCGTAGTATTTGAAAGGCTAAGCATGACAGAGGCAGAAAGAGAAAGGCTCCAGTCAGTACCAAACCTTGAGAGACATTCGGTCTTTCGAAGGCTAACTACGACTCCCATAAAGGAAGAAAGCACATGCCATGCCTTGACAACTACAAGACCATCAGCCTTTGAAAGGCTAGGTGTGTCTAAAAAGAAAAATGTACAAGCACCCCGTGCTCCGATTTTTAATCATCTCGGGGATAAAGGATCACACGACAACATTGATTCCAACATAGATACAAAGAAGAAGGAACCAATGTCTCGTGTGAAAGTTTGGCGTCGAATTAAGCATACAGATGTCGATAATTATCGTAGTAAGAAGTTTCCTTGCGAGACAAAGGAAAATGGAGAAATTCATAGCAACGTTCCTTCTCGCATGAAAAGAAAAACTTTTGTTACTCTCAATACAAGTCAAGGTTCGTTAAAGGTAAAAAGACATGATGTTATACTAACGAATCCTGAAAAAGAAGGGTCGGAACAAGGGAAGGTGAAACTTCATGTCATCACATCACCATTATTGAGGAATCAGAGACTGGAACTCATGAAGAAGACGCAGAAAATGCCCCACAAAGTTTAGAGGATGGTGGTCAATCTACTGTAGACGAGCTAAAAGAGGTGAACCTTGGTACAATAGAGGAACCACGTCGACTTTCATTAGTGCGTCCCTCTCTAATGAAGAGGTGGATAAATATATGAGTTTGCTCACCGAATACAGGGACATCTTTGCGTGGTCATACAAGGAGATGCCAGGACTTGACCCAAAAGTAGCAGTCCATCATCTTGCAATTAAACCCGGATATCGACCGATTAAACAAGCACAACGACGTTTTCGACCGGAGCTTATCCCTCAAATCGAGGTGGAAGTCAACAAGTTGATCGAAGCAGGATTCATTCGCGAGGTCAAATATCCAACGTGGATAGCAAACATTGTCCCTGTTAGAAAAAAAAATGGACAACTTCGCGTTTGTGTAGACTTTCGCGATCTGAATAATGCATGCCCTAAAGATGATTTTCCCTTGCCCATCACCGAAATCATGGTTGATGCAACTACTGGACACGAGGCGTTGTCGTTTATGGATGGGTCGTCTGGATATAATCAAATACGGATGGCCCTCTCAGATGAAGAAATGACAGCTTTCAGAACTCCAAAGGGAATATACTGTTACAAGGTGATGCCCTTTGGATTGAAAAATGCCGGCGCTACTTATCAACGTGCCATGCAGAAAGTGTTTGATGATATGTTGCACAGGTATGTTGAATGTTATGTTGATGATCTTGTAGTCAAAACAAAGAGACGACAAGACCATTTGAAGGATCTAAAAGTCGTGTTTGATCGCTTGCGAAAATATCAGCTAAGGATGAACCCTCTCAAGTGTGCGTTTGGTGTAACTTCAGGAAAATTTCTTGGCTTCATTGTAAGGCATCGAGGGATCGAAATAGACCAGTCCAAGATTGATGCCATTCAGAAGATGTCAAGACCTAAAAGTTTGCATGACCTAAGAAGTCTCCAAGAGATGGCTTACATCCGAAGGTTCATCTCTAACTTGGCCGGTCGGTGTCAACCTTTTCAAAAGTTGATGAGAAAAGGAGAAAATTTTGTGTGGGATGAAGCTTGTCAGAACGCTTTTGATAGCATAAAGAAATACTTGCTTACTCCCCAGTGCTGGGAGCTCCAGTACCTGACAAACCACTAATATTGTACATTGCTGCACAAGAAAGGTCCTTAGGAGCATTACTGGCACAAGAAGAGGTAAAGGGAAAGGAGCGTTCTCTCTACTATCTAAGCAGAACATTAATTGGGGCTGAAGTTAACTATTCTCCTATCGAAAAGATGTGTCTTGCACTTTTCTTTGCCATTGATAAGTTGAGGCATTATATGCAGGCCTTCACGGTTCATCTAGTGGCAAAAGCAGACCCTATAAAGTATGTTCTATCCAGGCCAATCATCGCTGGACGCTTAGCCAAATGGGCGGTTCTACTCCAACAATATGACATTGTCTATATTCCCCAAAAGGCGATAAAAGGACAAGCGCTAGCAGACTTTTTAGCAGACCACCCAATTCCTTCGGATTGGAAGTTATGTGATGACCTACCAGACGATGAGGTTTTCTTCACAGAAGTTATGGAACCTTGGACTATGTACTTCGATGGTGCAGCTCGAAGAAGTGGTGCGGGGGCAGGCATTGTCCTCATTTCTCCTGAGAAGCATATGTTGCCTTATAGCTTTGCACTTTCCGAATTGTGTTCAAACAATGTGGCTGAATATCAGGCTTTGATAATTGGCCTTCAAATAGCATTAGAAATCGGAGTGTCATTCATAGAGGTCTATGGTGATTCAAAATTGATAATCAATCAACTCTCGCTTCAATATGACGTGAAACATGAAGACTTGAAGCCATATTTTGCTTATGCTCGACAATTGATGGAAAAGTTTGATAATGTGATGTTAGAACATGTCCCTAGAGTAGAAAATAAGAGAGCGGATGCATTGGCAAATTTAGCCACGGCCTTGACCATGCCAGATGATGTAACTCTGAACATACCACTTTGTCAACGATGGATTATACCCCAGTTAGGCCTGAATGTCAGGAAGTGAACATGGCAACATCCTATTTGATTGATGAAGAAGATTGGCGTCAACCCATCATAGAGTATCTTGAACATGGAAAGCTTCCAAAGGATTCTCGTCATAAAATTGAGATACGAAGAAGGGCAGCACACTTCATTTATTACAAGGGAACTTTATATCGCCGTTCTCTTGAAGGGCTCTTCCTTCGATGTCTCGGAAAGGAAGATTCGGTAAAAGCTCTAAAGGAAGTACATGCAGGTGTTTGTGGAGCACATCAATCGGGACCAAAGCTTCAATTCCAGCTAAGAAGAATGGGCTACTACTGGCCTAAGATGATCCAAGATTCAATAGACTATGTGAAGAAGTGTGAGCCTTGTCAATACCATGCAAACTTCATACACCAACCTCCAGAACCTCTTCATCCAACTGTGGCTTCTTGGCCTTTTGAGGCTTGGGGACTCGATCTGGTTGGCCCCATTACACCAAAATCATCAGCAGGACATTCTTATATCCTAGCAGCAACAGACTATTTTTCAAGGTGGGCTGAGGCCATTTCATTGAGAGAAGCCAAGAAGGAGAACGTGGCAGACTTTATTCGAACACACATCATCTATCGATACGGTATTCCACATCGAATCGTGACGGATAATGGAAAGCAATTCTCCAATAGTATGATGGACAAGTTATGTGAAAAATTCAAATTCAAGCAATATAAGTCATCCATGTACAACGCAGCTGCGAATGGACTAGCAGAAGCATTCAACAAAACATTGTGTAATCTTTTAAAGAAAATTGTCTCCAAGTCAAAGAGGGATTGGCAAGAAAAGATCGGCGAGGCATTATGGGCTTATCGACGACTCATCGCACCCCTACAGGGGTTACACCATATTCGCTTGTTTACGGTGTGGAGGCTGTCCTTCCTCTCGAAAGGGAAATTCCGTCACTAAGAATGCAGTACAAGAGGGATTGACTACCGAAAGATAAGTGAAGTTACTCTTCAAGAATTAGAAGCACTTGACGAAAAGCGTTAGAGGCTCAGCAAGCATTGGAATGTTATAAGCGAGAATGTCCAAGCTTTTGATAAACACGTTAAACCTCGCTCCTTTCAAGTCGGTGATCTAGTGCTTGCCGTAAGGAGACCGATCATCACAACAAGCATACAGGAAATAAGTTCACACCTAAATGGATGGACTTACATTGTTAAAGAAGTTTATACAAATGGCGCATACAAGATCGTGATCAAGACGGACTACGAATTGGCCCAATCAATGTAAATTTCTTAAAAAAATTTATGCTTAATTTTGTTAAAAAAAAAAAAAAAGTTGAACTACGTTATGACTTGATCCCTATGTTATAAAGGGTACGTAGGCAGCTTAAGGAAAACCTTAAGCCCAGTCCAGCAAAAAAAAAGTTGAACTACGTTATGACTTGATCCCTATTATAAAGGGTACGTAGGCAGCTTAAGGAAAACCTTAAGCCAGTCCAGCAAAAAAAAAGTTGAACTACGTTATGACTTGATCCTATGTTATAAAGGGTACGTAGGCAGCTTAAGGAAAACCTTAAGCCCAGTCCAGCAAAAAAAAATTGAACTACGTTATGACTTGATCCCTATATATAAGGGTACGTAGGCAGCTTAAGGAAAACCTTAAGCCCAGTCCAGCAAAAAAAAATTGAACTACGTTATGACTTGATCCCTATTATAAAGGGTACGTAGGCAGCTTAAGGAAAACCTTAAGCCCAGTCCAGCAAAAAAAAATTGAACTACGTTATGACTGATCCCTAATTACAAAGGTACGTAGGCAGCTTAAGGAAAACCTAAGCCCAGTCCAGCAAAAAAGAACTACGTTAGACTTGATCCCTACTTATAAAGGGTACGTAGCAACTTAAAGAAAACTTTAAGTTCAGTCCACCATTATAAAAAAAAAAAAAAAAAAAACCTTGAACTACGTCGTGAGTTAATTCTTTTCTTCAAAGGGTGTTCATCTCCACTAAGAAATCATAACAAATTGGGGGCAAATCCCTAAATTCAAGATGTTCATCTTTAGTAACAATGAGATGAAATAAATTGAAGATGTACAAACTCCGTGCAAAGACTATGTACAAGTTGAGTGCATGTAAAAAGAAAAAAAAAAAGAGAATCTCAAAATCAAGCTCAAAGGCATCATTAATGATCCCTCAAATTCAAGCATAAAAGTTTCATTGATGATTCCTTATATTCAAGTTTGAAGGCTTCATCGATGCTGCAGCTCCAGCTCTTTGAGAGGATAACGATGGTACAACTTTGATAGGACGACGATCGGGCAGCTCTGCCTTCGCCTCTCCAAGATGAAAACGACAGTGTAACATCGTTTCTGCCTCTTGAAGAAGATGCATGCAATGCTAAAGCTTTAACCTCTGCTTCATCTTCAGCTTATTGCAACGAAGAGGATTCATCTTCATCTTCTTCTAAGTTTGCAATCGAAGATGATTCATCTTCATCTGCTCTAAGGTTCGCAAGTGAGAGGATTCATCTTTGTCTTCCTCCATGTGTTACAACCGAGATGATTCATCTCATCTTCACCTAGGAGTCGCAATCAAGAAGATTCATTTTCATCTTCTCTCAGGTGTAACAACCGAAGATGATTCATCTTCATCTGCTCTAAGGTGTCGCAAGTGAGAGGATTCATCTTTGTCTTCTCCTATGTGTTGCAACCGAGAGGATTCATCTTCATCTTCTCCTAAGAATTGCAACTGAGAAGATTCACCTTCATCTTCTTCTAGGTGCTACAACCGAGAGGATTCATTTTCATCTTCTCATTGGAATTGCAACTGAGAAGATTCATCTTCATCTTCTCCTAAGAGTCGCAACGAGAAGATTCACCTTCATCTTCTTTCAGGTGTCGCAACCAAAGAAGATTCATCTTCATCTTCTTAGGAGTTGCAACCAAAGAGAATTCATCTTCATCTTCTTTCAATATCGTAGCCGGAAGGATTCACCTTCATCTTCTTCTAGGTGCTACAATCAAAGATGATTCATCTTCATCTTCTCTTATATGTCATAGCTGAGAAGATTCATCTTCATCTTCTCCAGGTGCTGCAATCGAAAATGATTCATCTTCTCTCATATGTCATACCGAGAGATTCATCTTCATCTTCTCCCATATGTCATAGCCGAGAGATTTATCTTCATCTTCTCCCAGGTGCTGCAATTGAATAGGATTCATCTTCATCTCCTCCCATATGTCATAGTCGAGAGGATTCATCTTCATCTTCTCTCATATGTCATAGCTGAGAGGATTCATCTTCATCTTCTTCCAAGTGCTGCAACTGAAGAGAATTCATCTTCATCTCCTTTCATATGTCATAGCCGAGAGGATTCATCTTCATCTTCTCTCATATGTCATAGCTGAGAGGATTCATCTTCATCTTCTTCCAAGTGCTGCAACTGAAGAGAATTCATCTTCATCTCCTCCCATATGTCATAGCCGAGAGGATTCATCTTCATCTTCTCCTATATGTCGTAGCTGAGAGTATTCATCTTTATCATCTAACAGGTGTCGCAACCCGGCCGATGGAATTCATTTTCATCAGCTCTAAGGTGTCGCAAGCTAGATGATTCATCTTCATCTTCTCCCTAGTACCACAACCAAGAAAGAAAGAAAAAAAAAGGAGAAGCAAGAAGAAGAAAGAAGAAAATGATGAAGAAGAAAGAAGGAAGAAGGAAAAAAAAAAAAAAAAAAAAAAAAAAAAAAAACAAAAACAAAAAGAAAGAAAAACAAAAAAAAAACAAAAGAAAGAAGAAGAAGAAAACAAAAAAAAGAAGCAAAAGAAGAAAAAACAAAAAGAAAGAAGAATAAGAAGAAGAAGAAAAAAAAAAAACGAAGAAGCTCAATTGGTGATAACGAAGATCGAAGCCCGACGATGACAGAGTCGATCTCTCCTACTAGGGCGATAGATCTGACGGCAAAAGCCCGATCGTCCCTAGAAGAAGCTCAACAAAGTCATTTATGCAAACGAAGATTGAAGCCCGACGATGACAGAGTCGATCTCTCCTACTAGGGCGATAGATCTGACGGCAAAAGCCCGATCGTCCCTAGAAGAAGCTCAACAAAGTCATTTCTGCAAACGAAGATTGAAGCCCGACGATGACAGAGTCGATCTCTCCTACTAGGGCGATAGATCTGACGGCAAAAGCCCGATCGTCCCTAGAAGAAGCTCAACAAAGTCATTTCTGCAAACGAAGATCGAAGCCCGACGATGACAGAGTCGATCTCTCCTACTAGGGCGATAGATCTGACGGCAAAAGCCCGATCGTCCCTAGAAGAAGCTCAACAAAGTCATTTCTGCAAACGAAGATTGAAGCCCGACGATGACAGAGTCGATCTCTCCAACTAGGGCGATAGATCTGACGGCAAAAGCCCGATCGTCCCTAGAAGAAGCTCAACAAAGTCATTTCTGCAAACGAAGATCGAAGCCCGACGATGACAGAGTCGATCTCTCCTACTAGGGCGATAGATCTGACGGCAGAAGCCCGATCGTCCCTAGAAGAAGCTCGACAAAGTCATTCCTGCAAAAAAAAAAAAAAAAAAAAACAAAACAAAAATACAAAAAAAAAAAACAAACAAAAAAACAAAACAAAACAGAAAAAAAAAAACACACACACACACACAAAAAAAAAAAAAAAAAAAAAAGAGAAAGGGAGAAGAAAAGTTTTCTATACCTTTCTGCCGATTTGATGAGGAATAAGCGTTGGATGAGGTATAAGTGAGTAGGGTATGAGTCTATTTATAAGCCCAACAAATCCAATTCCTAAAAGGATTAGGAATGATATTTAATTATTTTTTTAAAAAAAAACAAATCCAATTCCTAAAAGGAATAGGAATGATTTTTAAAAAATATATATATATAAAGAAAAGATAATCCAATTATCTTATTTTATTTTAAATTATTTCTTTTTTTTGGATAAATCTCAAGTTTAACTTTTATTGAGATATTTAAAATATTTAAAAATTTCAACATTTTTAAAAATATATACATATATATATAAATATTCTCAATTTCAAAATTCAAGTTAAATTAACTTGCATATATGACCTCCTTTTTATCATGAATTTAAATCGGAGCCATAAATCCAACTTTACCTAAGATTGAGGACCTGATTTTTTTATCTCAAATTAAAATTGGTCATTCCAAATTCTTATGCATCCCCAAGATAAATTAAGGTACGGTAGAAACCTTATCCTTATTTCAAAATTAAAATTTTGGTTATATTCCAAATTTTACTTTAAAAAAAAAAAATCATCATATTAATTTTTTTTCCCCTCAAATAAAATTAAGTGGGAAATAAAACTTTGAATTTTTTTTAAGGTTTGGCCATATTCCAACCCTTATTTTAAATTTAAATCAAACTCACGTACTAAATTCATAGTTTGATTAATTTGATATGCTGAATTGAGTAAAAAAAAAAAAAAAAAAAGGCTCGTACTTTGACTTCAAATTTATCTTTTCCGAGATTCATTCACCCATATACGTGCATAAATCTCGAAAAGGGGCATTTGTTGAATAAGAAATTTTGAGACCAATCACAAGTTGCCACATCATTTATTAAGTTAATGATGAAAAGTACAAATAATTAAATTTGGGACTAATTAAAATTGACACATGCCCCAAATTAAAGAGTTAAAATAAATAAATTGGTCATTCTAATAATGCCACATGTTTTCATATTAATCGTTGGATTAAGTTAATCATTTTAGTTCAATTAAGCCAAAAAAAATAAGCTTAATTGAGCCCAAAGACTAAATATAACCTAAGTCCATATGGTTGAGCCCATGGGTCTGGTCCATGGACCAACCAAGTTCAAACCCATAAAGCCCACCAGTGAACTCTATAAATAGAGGAATTCTCCTCATTTGCAGGGGTTGGAAAATTTTGACTCTAGAAGATCTAGAGAGAATTCTTCCAAAAGCTAGAAGACTCCCTAACTTCTGAAGTTGACCACCCTCGAAGATTGAAGCTGTTTTGAAGATACAAACTTTCTTCCAAGACTCCAACTTCAAGAACATCACGTGCTCCGCTTCCTCAAATCAAGCGTAAGCATTCAACCAACTTGAAGAACATCACGTGCTCCGCTTCTCCAAATCAAGCGTAGACGTTCAACAAACTTCAAGAACATCACGTGCTCCGCTTCTCCAAATCAAGCGTAGACGTTCAACAAACTTCAAGAACATCACGTGCTCCGCTTCTCAAATCAAGCGTAGATTCAACAAACTTCAAGAACATCACGTGCTCCGCTTCTCCAAATCAAGCGTAGACGTTCAACAAACTTCAAGAACGTGCTCCGCTTCTCCAAATCAAGCGTAGACGTTCAACAAACTTCAAGAACATCACGTGCTCCGCTTCCTCCAAATCAAGCGTAGACATACAGTTGAGAGAGAATCAGAGGATCAAATTCTAGAGATTGAACCGCATCGCATCAAATCAACAAAAATACAACATCAACCTAAGTTTAAGTCCACGAATTAAATTTCTCTGGAAATCTCGTGCGAACAATGCGTTTTTATCAATTTTTTGAAATAATAAATAAAATGCTACTTTTTCCAGCTACTCCATTGGTAACATTTAAAAACAATTTTATGTTTTAATTTTCATAATTATGAAAGGCATCAAACAAATAATTTATTATCCTTCTTCCATTGTATATTAACCAATTTGGTAGATTTAGATGTAAATTATACGTAGGTAGGATGCTCTATGTTCAAATACTTAGTCTTTACTCAATTATTTATTAAGAGCAATGCATTAATACATTAACGATGAATTGAAATGATAAATTTAGAAACAATTTTATAATACAAATTGGATCTAAGATCTAGAACACAAAATTTCTTGATCTTCAATCCACATATTGCAATTGAGTTAAGCTCTTCAAAATTTAAAAAATCATATATTTTTTAAACCTCTCTTGAGTAATTCACACTAAAAAAACCAAGGAGACTTGGAGGATTCCAATAGTTTATAACAAACTTTTATACAAATTTGAAGCAAGGGAGACTTGGAGGATTCCGATAGTTTATAACAAACTTTTAATAATATAAAGTTAAGATTTGAATTAAAAATGGGCAGTAGACTCGAAAAATCTTAAATAACTTTTGAAGATCTATAAGATTAAAAATGAAGAGTATCGATTTGGTTTTTAAAAATTAAGTTTATAAATACTACTTTATTCGTAAATTTATTTATTTTATCCAACTCAAATTTAGGTAAGATTGTGTTTTTTTAAAAATTTATTTTTGTTTAAAATTTTGATTAAGAATATGAGAACTTTTCTAAAAATGTAAAAAGTATACTCTATGATTAATTTTTTCAGAAATAGAAACTAAAATAAAAAGTAATTTATTTTAGAAAATAAAAACAAATTATTTGAAAAACAAATATTTTTCTGAGGTCAATGATCAAAATTTGTGATTAAATCTTTTTTTTAGGTTAAAAACCCTTTGAAAATGAATGGTCAATTATACCCCCGGATCTTCGTCGTCGTTGGGTTTAACTCAATTTCCCGTTTCTCGTCAGAACTGCAAACTGAAGACGGAACCCGCGAATTCGTTGCCGAACAAAGATCTTCAGTGCGAGCTTCAGTCTAGACATGGGTACTAGAGAAGTTTACGAACAGAAGCTAAGAAGAGGCAATCTCTACCATGAACCCACTATGAATCCAGGCTCGGATCGCCTCGTTGCCCTCGCTGTTTTTCTCTTCTTAAACCCGACCCTGTATTTGTCTCTTCTTCTTCTTCTATTAAGCACCTTCTACTACTTAAGTTTTTTAGTTTTGGGATTCATGTTTGAGTTTTACTGTGTTTTGATTCAGGATAAAAGTGAATGGGCCATCAATCCTGTTCTCCACGGTGTTACTGCTGTGGTGAGTTGCCATCGTTCCGATCTTCGATTTTATTTGCTTTGAGAACACATAATTTAATGGTGCTTCTAGGTTTTTTGATCGGTAGAGTTATAATTGAACTCTATGTTGTGTTTGTTTAATTGGTTCGTCTTGAGTAGTTCATGAACGTTTGTTGATCGATGATTTAAGAGTTTAATTCAATTCAGTTCTTGCTATTAGCAATTGGAGTATTCTATCTAACTCAATTCATGGTTTTCAAGGGACGTAAAAAATTGTAGGAATGAAGTTCGTGGTTTTCTTTTGGAAAAATCTTTATTTCTTCGCTAATTCAAAAAGAAGGTTTATGAGATATTTATTCTTATTTAATAATTTTTTTTAATTATTAATTAAGAAAAAATAGCTAAATACTCACCTTTGAGTGAATTGTCAGAGAATTTAAATGAAGGTAAGAATGACAATCCAATGATAAAATTTAACCTTCCAAATTTAGTGAGTACTTGAACTTGTCTAACAATAGTTAAATTATAGATCTAGAACCTAAAAACTATTTGGAAAATTATCGAAACATCAATTTTTTTTTTAAAATGACTTAATTTTTGTATCAAATACTTAAAAATATATTCAAAACACAGTATTGTGTTTCAATTAAATTAAAATTAAACTCTACACCATGATAATAATTTTTTTGACCATTTTTATTTTCTGAGGAAAAACTACAAAAATAGTTATAAATGTAGCCATTAGATTTAAAATAATTAAGTTTATAATAATATAATTTTTAAAAATATAACATAATATGTTAATTCGAAATGATAGTAATCAAATATTAGTCACTATATTTATGATTTTTTAAAAATATAGTTATATGACTATTCGTAAATTTGCTAACAGATTACATTTTGTGCTTTCTATCTGGGCCCAGTTTAATTTATCCGGCCCATTAAAGAAGCCAATAAAAAACCTAGCCCTCGAATTAGGGTTTCTTCATTTTGTGAGAGAGTGTGAGAGAAAGTTCCTGCTCCAATCATGCCGGCCGGCCATGGACTTCGATCACGTACCAGAGACCTCTTCGCCAGGCCTTTCAGGAAGAAGGGTTACATTGCTTTGACTACCTACTTGAGGACGTACAAAATCGGTGATTATGTGGATATCAAGGTGAACGGCGCCGTCCACAAGGGTATGCCTCATAAATTTTACCATGGTCGCACAGGTCAGGTATGGAATGTCACAAAGCGCGCCATCGGTGTCGAGATCAACAAACAGGTTCGGGATTCTTTTTTAAAATCTGTTATAGTTTTTAGAATGTATATGAATCTGGTGATTTAGGGTAATAGATTGTGTTTGGTTTTGATAGAATCTTAATTAGTTTTCGGACTCTGTTTTTCTTATTAAACTTGTGAATCTTAATGTATGTTCTAGTTTGATGGGTTCTGGAATCTGCTTTTTTTTTTTTTAGTATTAAACTTGTGATTTTGGGAATGAATTTTTTGTAGGTCGGGAACAGAATTATTAAGAAAAGAATTCATGTGAGAGTGGAGCACGTGCAGCCTTCTCGATGCACGGAGGAATTTCGCTTGAGGAAGGTGAAGAATGATGAGCTGAAGGCTGAAGCCAAGGCCAAAGGCGCAGTCATCTGCACCAAGAGGCAACCGGAAGGCCCCAAACCAGGGTTCATGGTTGAAGGAGCTCTGATGGAGACTGTGACTCCCATTCCATACGATGTGGTTAATGATCTCAAAGGTGGCTATTAGAATTTTCATCTCTTTGAACTTTTGCCTTGTTTTGTGAGTCTTATTTTTGTTTGATCTTTGCAACTGCTCTAATGGTACAATTTTCTCAGATTATGCTTCTAAATTTTGGAAACAGAACTTATAGAATTGAATTGTTTCTTAGTTTCTAGTTTTCGTCACCCTGTAGTTTTAGTTTATTCAAAGATGTTCTTGTTTCGATTATTTCCATTGAACCCATATTTCTTAAACTAACTAATCTTTCTATTCTTAATCACCATCCAATTTTGATAACAAAAAGAGTTTTTAAAACTAATTTGAGTTTCAAACATTCTTACTTTTTTGATATTACTAATGACAGAATGTTTATCACTGAAATTTATTTGATATGTCAATCAATTGTGTTTTGGTTGCTTATTGTTTGGTTTATGTTCCCAAATATTGTTATCGGTGAATAAAACTACGAGGAGTTCGCTTGAGTATATGATAGTAAACTAATGATTTTTAGTGAAAAAGTGGAGTATTAAGGTTGGTAACTCTCGAACATCCTTTGACCATTATAAAAGTTCATTGTTGTAGATTTTATCCAATTGTAATATGTTACACCATTTATAATTGTATGGAACAGATGTTCTTGATTGATTATATTTGAGAGAACCTTAATATGTATGTGGAATTTTTAATTGTTTTATTTATGTTTTATAAATAAGGTTCATTTCGTAATCAACTATCAAATAATTTGGAATTTTAAAACCTACCCTTTTGAAAGTGTTATTTTATTTTTGTGTCAAATTTAATAACATTTTCGTTATTGAGATAGAGATTTGAATTCTAACTAGTTCTTGTAGTTTTATTTGCCATAAATTGCCGACACATGTGGTGGTGACTGTAATATCACAAAATTCATAACCATTCAGGCCATTGGCATGTAGAAAATTGATTGTCCTGTAAGTTATGTGATTTTTAAATGATGATGTGATTTCTCCATTTAAGTTAGTAGCACAAAAATTTGGGAATTTTCAATCTATAATTATGATCGGCTCGAGTTATTGACTCTCTTTTGAATATGTTGGCTAGTTTCAAAATGATGGAACGGCCTTTGTATGTCTCATATTCCAAAGATCAAACATTTGATATGATAAAATTGGCTAGAAATAGTGAAGGGTTTTTTGATTTTCAAGTGTATTCATTGGAGTTTTGTCATTGTAATATTTAGCTTCGAAAAAACTCAATCAAGTGGTTAAAAAATGTGATTGGACATTTGCGATTTTGCATATGAGAGTTTGAAAGAAAATGTCGGTGCAGACTAATTAGTGATGTATGGTGTGCCTTGGTTTCTACCTAATATGAAGTTTGGAAGTTGGGTGATTAAAATATGATAAAAATATTGTGATGTTGATGAAGATTTAATAATATATCACATAGCTCCTTTTGAAATTCAAGAAGTAAACAAACACGAGACGTGAATTAAAATTAGGATATGCGTTTTTATCAATTTTTTGAAATAATAAATAAAATGCTACTTTTTCCAGCTACTCCATGGTAACATTTAAAAACAATTTTATGTTTTAATTTTCATAATTATGAAAGGCATCAAAGAAATAATTTATTTATCCTTCTTCCATTGTATATTAACCAATTTAGTAGATTTAGATGTAAATTATACATAGGTAGGATGCTGTATGTTTCAAATTCTGAGTCTTTTACTCAATTATTTATTAAGAGCAATACATTAATACATTAACGATGAATTGAAATGATAAATTTAGAAACATTTTTTTTTAAATACAAATTGGATCGAAGACTTAGAACACAGAATTTATTGATCTTCAATCCACATATTGCAATTGAGTTAAGCTCTTCAAAATTTAAAAATCATATATTTTTTAAACCTCTCTTGAGTAATTCACACTAAAAAAAACAAACAAGGAGACTTGGAGGGATTCCAATAGTTTATAACAAACTTTTATACAAATTTGAAGCAAGGGAGACTTGGAGGATTCCGATAGTTTATAACAAACTTTTAATAATATAAAGTTAAGATTTGAATTAAAAATGGCAGTAGACTCGAAAAATCTTAAATAACTTTTGAAGATCTATAAGATTAAAAATGAAGAGTATCGATTTGGTTTTTAAAAATTAAGTTTATAAATACTACTTTTATTCGTAAATTTATTTATTTTATCCAACTCAAATTTAGGTAAGATTGTGTTTTTTTAAAAATTTATTTTTGTTTAAAAATTTTGATTAAGAATATGAGAACTTTTCTAAAAATGTAAAAAGTATACTCTATGATTAATTTTTTCAGAAATAGAAACTAAAATAAAAAGTAATTTATTTTAGAAAAATAAAAACAAATTCTTTGAAAAACAAATATTTTTCTGAGGTCAATGGATCAAAATTTGTGATTAAATCTTTTTTTTAGGTTAAAAACCCTTTGAAAATGAATGGTCAATTATACCCCCGGATCTTCGTCGTCGTTGGGTTTAACTCAATTTCCCGTTTCTCGTCAGAACTGCAAACTGAAGACGGAACCCGCGAATTCGTTGCCGAACAAAGATCTTCAGTGCGAGCTTCAGTCTAGACATGGGTACTAGAGAAGTTTACGAACAGAAGCTAAGAAGAGGCAATCTCTACCATGAACCCACTATGAATCCAGGGCTCGGATCGCCTCGTTGCCCTCGCTGTTTTTCTCTTCTTAAACCCGACCCTGTATTTGTCTCTTCTTCTTCTTCTATTAAGCACCTTCTACTACTTAAGTTTTTTAGTTTTGGGATTCATGTTTGAGTTTTACTGTGTTTTGATTCAGGATAAAAGTGAATGGGCCATCAATCCTGTTCTCCACGGTGTTACTGCTGTGGTGAGTTGCCATCGTTCCGATCTTCGATTTTATTTGCTTTGAGAACACATAATTTAATGGGTGCTTCTAGGTTTTTTGATCGTGTAGAGTTATAATTGAACTCTATGTTGTGTTTGTTTAATTGGTTCGGTCTTGAGTAGTTCATGAACGTTTGTTGATCGATGATTTAGGAGTTTAATTCAATTCAGTTCTTGCTATTAGCAATTGGAGTATTCTATCTAACTCAATTCATGGTTTTCAAGGGACGTAAAAAATTGTAGGAATGAAGTTCGTGGTTTTCTTTTGGAAAAATCTTTATTTGTTCGCTAATTCAATCTGTTTTATTTGGTACTATTTGATAACCCTTTGGTTTTTTATTTTTGATTTTTTGAAAGTTAAGCTTATGCGGTTGTTATCTACTTCTTAGAAGTGTTTTCAAAACCATGACAAGTTTTGAAAACTAAAAAAAAGAGTTGTTTTAGTTGTTGGTAGGCTAAGAATTTAAATGTTTAAATGCGAAAAATGAAAACAATGGAAAGGAAGTTGTAAGAAAACCAGCTTAATTTTCAAAACCCAAAAATCAAATAGTTACAAAACGGGGGCTCAGTTTCAAACTCCAAAGTAGTTTCATGATTTTTTTACTTTTACTTTCGAGTTTATCCCAATGAGGAGTTCCTTGAAATTGCAAGTAATGTATGATTCTGAGGAATTCTTCTTCGGTTTATTCCTTGAGCTGTGAGGTTCTTCTTTTTACAATTTATTACCTTTCAAAATTTAACGTTCGGATGTTTTTGTCATAATTATTTTGGTTTCCATGTCCCTTAATCATTCTTATATTGCCTTGTAAAACAGGCAGGATCCGGCCTTGGTGGGTTACTGAGTGCAGTTCATGCCTATAATACGGGTAATCCTATTAAACTTTCAATAATATTTCTTTTAGTTTACACAATTACTCATCATTTTCTCTGATTACAGGGATCCCACACCTCCAAAGTCATGTGAAGGGACCAAAGTGGCTTCCTTTTGTAATTGGGGTATGCTTTAATTGTGATCTTTCTTTGTTTTGTGCTGATATTAAATTATGCAATCCATTTAGTATTGTTGCAAATGTCAATGGAGTTGCTTACTTGATTCTTCTGAGTATTGTTCCATCTACCATTTATGTGACTTCCACACTTATCTCTTTGTTGACAGGTGCCCGCCCTATTATTGTGCTCAAGTGCTGGAGCTACATTTGGAGGTATGCTAGGAAATAGTTTTTGCTTGTTCTCTGTTTTAAAAAAAGGTTGATGTTATGTTGGTATGTGGTTTTTGTATTTATTTTATAACATAATTTGGATTACTGTATTGAAATACATATACAGATGAAGGGAAGGATTAGAACTAAAACCTGTGTACAAACATGGAAAGATTACCAAAAAATTTTTCAGTGAGCGATTAGCAAATTAATAGGAAAGATCGATAAATCCTTCGAATTAAAGTGGGAAAGAGCTACATTCCTCCATTTTTATCCTGGCTCACATATCTTCTATAAAAGTCTTGTTATTTATCTCATTTTCTATTACTGAATGCTAGTGTCTAAGTTGTTATAGCAGTGAACTTCTTAAATTTTTTTAAAAAGAAAGTAAAATAACAACATGCATCTCCACTTGAAAGCTAGAAGAGAATCTTGGGATTCCATCACTCTAATATTATTGGACCTTGGCTTCATAATGCTTTTCTGGAATGGATTTCCTTCTCTTCTCCTTGCGTCAGAGCTTGCTGATTGACTTTCTGCTCAAAGGTGTCAAGTGTCTTTTATTTAGCTCCCTCTTCATGGAGTTGTACAAAGAATTTTGGCACTGTAGTTTCTCAAGAAAAGTATCTCTTCCTTTTGGAGCTCAGTACGAGAGTGTGAATACCCATGCTATCATGCATTAAGGAACTCTTGCTTGTCCTTTTTTCCTTGTTGTGATGTGTACCTTAGATGGAAAACTTGAAGATTTGAGCTGCACTTTTCTCTGCACTTTTCTCTGCTGCCATTCTCCAACAGATTTTGTGATACTCTCGTACACTGGCCGTCGGCTTCTCTATAGAGCCTTAAAGTTTCTTGGATTTATTTAGGCTTGGACTTCTTTCACCCAGTAGGGTGGGTTTACTGTAAAAGCTTTTGAGGTTGTTTCATGCTTGCATTCTGTCGGAAGTTAGAATTTTGTTTGTTTGTTTGGTTCTATTGAGTTCTTGCATCCCTTGGTCTGTGGCAAAAGGAGTCCAGGATCCTTTTCTTAGTTGAGGACTAAGAAGCTTTCTCAAGACGTGGATAAAACATAAAATGTTTGTGTACATGATGGTCAGTTTCCGAAAAAGTAGGAACTAGACAAATTGGGGATACATATTTCTATAAGAATGTGAATGTATTATTTACTTTGTATAGAAGCTAGGGTTTCATTGAGAAAACGAATGAATATACAAGGTCATAAGGAAAAGAAAAGCCAACAAAAAGAGCCTCAAAGAGGTTCAAAGAACTACAAAAAATGATTAAAATCCTTAAGAATAAAGCCTCGCTGGTAATTTCAAAAGACCTTACCACCGAGGTCCAACCAATATGAAACCCAATCTCTTTCTTTCAACTTGTCCGCCGACCTCTACTCCTAAAAATTCTACTGACTCTACTCTGTCCGAACCCTCAAATAACTTTAAAAAGAAAAATCCCTTCTCCCTAAAAGGGACAAACACAAAATCTCCTATATATTTTTTTTTATGTTTCTGAAATGTTAAAGCCGGGTAGATAAGCTGTCCAAGGATAAAAGCGAAATCTTCTAGCAACAACGTTCCAACTCTACTAATGCTCATCCCAAAGATAAAAAACCAGTCTTGACTCCACCAAGTCATAGAGATATGGAAATTTAATTGTAAATGGTTCAGAGTCTAGCTAAGCCTTTTATGTTCTCATGTAATTTTTTCACAATATCACCTTGGAATATTTAACAAAAAGTTTCTATTTCCTTGTGAAAATAAGTGGCGAATCCAAACAAGCATCCTCACAAAAAATTTTCATCTTTCCATTGCTAAGCTTTAACCATGAATAATAAGATTACATCAAGCCCTTTTAACTTTGCAATATTCCAAGGGCTCTTAGGGCTTCCCTTTTTTTTGTCAGTGACAAACCTCTCATCCTCCTCCAATGTATGCTAGAAAGCATTTTCCTAGAACTTCTCTTTTGTAATAGATGCATTCTACTTTCAACTTCAATTGAATGCCTCCCTACATGTGGTGCTTTGGGATACACATTCTAAATTATTTCACAATGTATGCATATAAAATAATAATAACTATTATTGTTATAAAATTATATTTCCCTCGATTGCTTATTGGACTTCTGTTGGTTTTGGTTTTGGTTTTCAGCTTATGTGCTATCTAGTTTTGGTTTCGTTTTTGGAGCTAGTTTGTTAGGTTTTATGTGTTTCCTTTGGTGTTTTATCCACTTTGTACCTCAATAGTTTTTCATCTCCTATTTTTTCACAACTTATCTGTCCCCTGGAATGTTATGGATTAGTCTCTTTTCATTTTTATCAATGAATAATTATATTTCCTTTTCTCCAAAAAAAAAAAAAGAAAAAGAAAAAAGAAAAATTATATAATATCTCTGTGAACTATTGTCAGCTATCCTTGTATATAATTAAATCTTTATGTATGGTTGTCAATGCTGCATAAACACCTTTTAGGAAGTGGGAGATCTATATCCTTTTCTGGAATATCTAGATATTCTTGCTAGTTGCTTAGGCAGTGTGTATGATTTGGCACTGTGCTCTGTTAGAGTATGACGATTGAAGATATGGCATAATCGAGCCTCCTTTCTATAACAATTTCTTTTTAGTTTTCTATTTTCTAAAGTTATGCATGCTTTCTCAACTGTTCCTTTAGTATCTCTTTCAAATCTCTTGATATCACACATTTGATTTTATTAAAAAAATTCGGAATAAAACAAGCTGTTAATAACGGCTTTTTAAATTTTAAAATTTGGCACAGAGTTAAAAACTATTTCGGACAAGTATATAACGAAAGAAAGAAACACATCAATTATAAACCTAATATTAAAAAGCAGATAAAAAAATGGTAAAAAAAGGGGTTAATTTTAGATATTCATTATTCAAAATTAATTTGCATATCAGCATCCACTAACCATAGGTCTTAGTGTTGCTGAAGGTGAATATAATTGTCTGTTGACATACAATCTGCAGGTTTTGCTCTTCCAAGATTTACTCAACTCACTGTAACATCCTACTATGCCACCTCAAGTGCTTCCCATTATGGAGTTTCACTTCTCACTCGAAGAATTGAAGACAATCACACATCCCGAACTTAGTAAGCAAGCACTCAGTGATTTCACAGGTCGCATAATTTCAAGCAAGGAATCATCTTCTCTTTTCCTATTCTTTTTTTTTTCCTCATGGAAATTTTGGAAAGTCATATTTGGCTGTAGATTTAGTCATTTAGAATGTCTAATTTATTTTTGCTTTTGTGGAGACACCTACCAATGTATGTAAATTGCAGAGTCTCTGTTTCGCAGTATAATATGCAAATAATAACGCTATTACGGTTGTGTGACTTTCAACTAACAAGGAATATTGTTGAGAATTTTGTATAACTTTGCTGATAACAATGAAAACTTCACAGCAGTAATGTGATATTTGTAGTGTAGTAGTTTATTGAAGGCAATCCCTGCCCTTCTTGATGTTTATAGAAAACAAACACTTCCCCCATTAGTTTTTAGGATTTGTACTGAAATAAGCAAGAGTAACTGGTAATTTGGTTAATGGTAATCAATGAATTGCCATAAGGTGGTTTCTCATTTTTGCCCAAAAAAGGTTCTTACATCCAACGTAGGACGTCTGCTCATGCAAGTAGCTATTGAATTGCATCAAGAAGGAACTACATGAAGAATGCCTTAAGATTACATATAAGAACAAGGGACTGCCCAAATTCTTCTCTGATTCTAGATGGAGAATTATGATTGTAATTTTATAAAAGTTTGAATTTCCCCTTTGCTGATTGGCTTTTAGCAACACAAGCTAGCAGGAAAGAAACCTTAGGACTTTTGAAGACAAGTCCCCTCCTTCTGCTTCTTGGTAGTGCTCTATCCACAAAACATGTTTGTGTAATCACAATATTTATTTTATGATCATTCCACTTTCATTTTCTAGGTTTTCGGCAGGGTTCACTCTACTCTGGCCTTTAAGCTATTCTTTTACATATTTGAGTGGAATTATTTCTGGCTTTCTTTTTCAAAAGAAGATTGTAATTTCAGAATTTTACCTGTTGGTTTTAGTACCCTTTGAGCTAGCTTGCCTAGACTCTAGATAAGATAGTGCTATAATTGTTGTTAAACCCGGAACATGATGTTATCTGTCTCTCTTCTAGAATTAAATTCCATTGAGAATCTGCGGTTCAGGATTCAAAGCCTAATCTCCTCTTTCCATATTTGCTGTGAAGGAAGGAAGGGCCTGGCTGGTTGGTTGTCTCCTTTCCAGCAATCGAGGTACCTTAAAATTCACAAAGTGCCACAGTATCCACTCGTAAATTAAGCCATATCTTGTCTTGTATCCCTGGGCAGACAGTTTCCCACTTCACTTTTGGTACATTTTATTTGAGCTAGGGGGGGTCACCAATGGGCACAGCAAGAAAAAGGGGAGGGCTATCTATGCTTTCGAGTACAGCCAGTAAGTGGTGGTGGCAGTGACTCAGATTGGTTTCAATTAGTTTCTTGACTTTGCTTTCTTTCATTTGCAGGGCTCATTTCAATCTTGTCTTTTGGCAATAACTACGAGGTTCTTATACTTGTAGGACAATACATTGATCCATAAGTCATTATTGGTTTGATTGACTAGGTGCACTGAATACCTGAAATTGGATTGAGTATACGAGTGAATGAGTTCACGCTATCTCGTTTGGTAATCATTTGCTTTTAGTTTTTTAGTTTTAAACTTAAGCTCATAATAATTGTGTTCGCTCGTAAGTTTCTGTGTCACTATCTGATACTTTCTATTTGAAAGATAAATTACTTGTCAAAAGTTTAACATGAAGTTCCATCTCAAAATCTATTGACAGTGAGAGGAGCAACCCGATATCTTATAAATATTGTGAAGTCCATCTCTAAATTGGGATCTTCAACATACCTTTTGAAGATACATATGTTGGTTCACCAGATTTTAATTTTTTCTTTTAAGCTGAATGCTTGTTTTTGGTTCAATGAACTTGGATACTGTATTAAATAAGATGAGTTTCATCGTGAAACTAATTGACAATATAAAAAGTAAGTTAACTATATGTTATATGTATTGGAACGTTAATTTTTTTTTATGTGGGATCTTATATCTTAAGATGATACATTTTTGGGTTCACCATTCTTGAATCAAATTCCAAATTTTTTATAATGAAAAGAGTTGTTCATCTAAGATGTAATAATTTTGTTTGTGAACTCAACATTTCTTGGACTTGATCGAAGAGATGAATATCTGGTTGATTAATGAAAGAGTTCATAAGCATCTTAACCAAAAAAAGTTACACAAATTGATAATTTTGAGAGTTAAGAAACAAATGTTCATTCATATTTTTAACACAAAAAAAGAGGAAGTCTTGAGAAGTACTTCTGCTCCATTTCCCTTCCCTTTTTACCCTCTTTTTCAAGAACTGTTTGACCCTCTTTGAGAGGAATAATATTGACTAGCTGAAAGACAAAGAGGATGTACGTTTGTTGTTGAGCGTTTATACATTTTTTCTTTTGACATCATTTATACTTTCTTTTCAGTTCGAAACTCATTCAATTTTTATCCTTTTACTAACTTTGTTTTTTCCGTGAGGTACGTAGATTTGAACTTTTTTGACCATTGGTGAAATGTACATTCAAATATCGTTATATGGTTATGCTATGCTTACCTTATGGCTTACAAATTTTATGTTATGAGTTTAGTATATTGGAAGAGTTCAAATTACATAAGAGCAAGTGTTATACATAGAGCTTATGTGAGAGCAATAATGGTTTTGAAAAATGGCTTACATGTATACTTAGTCCCAAAATTTGTGAATAACCAAAGATGAACATGATCCATTTACCAATAATTTGTGAGGGAATTGGCCCAAGCCCAATTGTAGCCTTAAGCATGGATAGAAAACAATTGGAAATTAGCTAATTTTAGTTCTCTAGAAGTGATTGCCCTTCATCAAATGTTTGGTGAGAGAATTCAAACCTAATAAGACTCTTCTAGTTTTGATTTGATTTATATGTAAAACATTTCAAAAAAATGGTGAATGGTTCATTCTTAACACAACAACGTTGAAGGTGGAGGCATATGCACAATCACTTTTTTATATTTTAATTTTAGTTTAACAAGTACAAGGGAATGAATATTTGGTTATACGATAATCACTTTTAATTCTTAAACTTCTACGAGAATAATATGTTACATGAACTTTAGTTTTTACTTGTACTTTGAAACATGATACAAGAAACTTTGCATGAGGGCTTTTACCGTTCTTCCACTTTGATCCACTCTTCTAGTTCGAAGATACGGTTGGAGATGACATGCTCAAGAGTACTTACATTATGTTGAGTGCACTTTGATGTCCAAGTTAATATATGAAATATTTAAGTCGATTAAGCACATAGAAATTTATTTATCTCGTAAAATGTTATTGATATTAGGTTATTCATAAGACCATTCCTCTAACTTCCTTTTAGAGATATGTGTAACATCAAACTTAACTTTTCGCATTTGTAGATTAATTAACTTCACGTTAAAAAGTCATTGGTTCAAATAAATAGTCTTTTTCGTTATAACCTTGCGATATGCAACTTATGTGTATGGTTTTCATTTAAATTCTACTTTATAAAATTTGCTTTGACATGTTGACATTTTTCACTTATGTCTTTCTTTTATTTTTTTTCATCTTCATCAACATTTTATCATATTTTTAATGATATTTTTGTATATTTATGTCTGCAACGTAGAATTTATTCCCTCACGTTATTTTCGTTTAACAAAAGTCAAATTCAAGATGAATAATAAAGATTAATTGATCATATCTTCTTTATCTTCTGTTTTTCAGTGGAACAGTGAGTAGCAAACATCAACTCGAAATTATTGGATTATTTTTTTTCATTTCATTGATCAAATGAAATGACAGAGTCAGAGGTTTAAGAAAAAAAAAAAAAAAGAGACGAAAGTAAAAAAAAGAAAGAAAAGAAAAGTGAAGTATGGTTTGGTCTGTGCAATATGAAAGTGGAAAAAGGGCTTCATTGAAAGTTATACTGTGCATTTGTTATCACCACAGACACTTGTCCTCAAAAAGTAAGCAATCATCAATGTTTTTGTATATATACATTGCTTTATTCTTATCACTCTCCTTTTCGAGTAATTTCTTCCATTATTACTACTCACCTAAAATTAAATGCACAATTCTTTTTACCACTGGTGAATTTTTTAAGAGTTTAATGATACTGCATTGATAGTTTATGTTTATATACTAACGAGTTTCTTTTTTCAATTTTTCTTAGTTTTTCATTTTTAAAATGTTTGAAAGATAAATTGATATTGATATAAACAAAAAAAAAAAAAAAATTGAAAGTTTAAAGATATTGCTAAACATGTTTGAATAGTAACTATTACCATATTGCTAAGCTAGACTTCAGATTGAATATTTTCATTAGCATTTTGTTATGTTTATTGAAATTAAAATACTGAAAGATATTGTTTACATTTTTTTGAAAATTCATCATCTTTATACACATTTTTTGAGTACTTATTCATAGACATTTAGCTCATGTGCATAATGTAAAATTAAATACCAATATATACGATGATTGCAGTCAATATTTGAAGAAAATTAATGAGTTGATGGACCAATTATTTTTATGATTTTTTTTAAAAGAAATATTTATGTGATTTAAAGTTGCATATCAAATGCACTATGGTGTATGATGATCTCTAGTTTTGGTCCATAGGTAATTAATGTTATTGTCAATATATAGCTTACAAGAAATCTATTAAAGTATTTTTGGTATATAATTGCAAAAAAAAAAAAACCTTCCAATTTAAAATGATAGAAGAAACATCGTAATTAGAAAAAGAACTTGAATAATGTACACCCATGAAGCAACATGACAATGTATCTTAAAAAACAATTACTAATTTTTAGTTGCTCGAATTTCCTTTACCTATATATTGTACTAAAAAATTTATTTATTTGAACGAGTGTTTGTTAAATGCAATTATATAAAATATCTCTTTGAAAATTGTCCAGATATATCAATTATAGTCCTGCATTTTATAATTTATGGAGGTAATTAAATTAAAGTATTATTGCCCCTCCTAAAATGTAGACTAACTTAGATTTTATAAGAAGAGTATGAGCATTATAAATGATTTAATTGAATAGGGTTAGGGTTTGTTTGTTGGGTGGGTTTAATAAGTACAATGGGACACACATTAGGGTTTGATTGATTAAGTTTGTTGAAAAAAATGAAGATATGAGAATTTAAACCATGGCCCTCCATGCTACCTCCAAAGATAAAACTCATGTTTTGGTACATAGTACCATTCTCTCTCTCTCTCTCTCTCTATTTCTTTTAAAAATTGCCTCCTTTTTCCCTACCATCTATAGTTCTCATTTAGATAAGAATCTTCATTTCACCCTTCAGTTTTTTCTAACTCTTCCCCACTTAATCCCACTTCATCAATAATGTTGCATAATTCAACCAACGTAATGTTTGTTTTAATTTGTACCGTCAACTTTAGGTAATTCAATTTTTTCTCCTAAAAGAAAATCTCTATCTTTAACTCAATCGATGTAGTGCTAGCTCGTACTTTCAACTTCAAAACTAGAGGTTCGATCACCTTTCCGTATGTTGTTAGAGGGGAGAGAGAGGGAGAGGGAGAGGGAGAGGGAGAGGGAGGAGAGAAAGAGAGAGAGAGAGCTGAGAGCCTCTTCTCTCTCGACACAAAAGCAGCAGTACAAAAGATGGAAAAACAAAGATGGCAGAACCTAACTACCATACACGTTCACATGTTGTTTCAAAAAGAGACCTCGTAGAGGCCAAATTCAGGACACTCTTTTACCTTTTCCCCCCTCCCTTTTTTCCTTTCTCTTTCATATTCAACCTTGTTTTTGCCATTTTTAAGCCCTTAACTTCTTCCTTCTATTCCTTTTAATTATTTTTTTTTAAAAAAAAACAATCAAGAAATGAAGTAGAAATACTTATCATCATACATGTTTTTTTGTTTATATTTTATAAGAATAAACACATAAATATACCATAGACAGTAAAACAGAATCTTAGACCAAATTATAGCCCACTACATCACTAGATCTCTCTTGAAAAGAAAAAGTAAAGGTAGGCAACGTTTCGAGTCGTATCGTTATAGCTAGATTCGTGTTCGCTACTACTTAAAAAGTCCTTGTTGACAAATAGGTGTGTTTTTAAGAAACATGTACACTTAGAAGTGACCCATGCCAGCTTCTCAATTGTATAGAATCCTTTCCATCATCCAACTTACCATTCAACTTTTTTTTCTTTCTTTTTAAACAATAATATATACTTACGTGCGTGTTTAAAACTACACCTATCTTTTTCGAGCATCGCTCCAACTACACAACATAAGTACTACATTCTTTTTTTTTTTGAAGAAAAAATGAATTTAAACTATAGTTAAACAATTGAGTGAGTTGAAAATAAAAATGTATGCATCTAAATATTTATCGTTTTATAGAACTTGAATTCATTCCTATTCCCTCTACCTCAAAATTTCCAATCTAACATCACAAACCCATATATTCCAATATCTTTGCTAAGCTATCAGCTTGACTATGGTCCCCCCTCTTTAGCAGTCCAAAAACCCCACATGATCTACATATCCAAATGTACCATTCACTTCAAAGCTTATGCCTCTTCTCCCTTCTTCCATTCAAACACATTCATGTAGATTCCTTTCTTTCCTTTTCTTTTCTTTTTTTCTTGCCCCCCCTCCCCTCCCCTCTTCCTTTTTTCTCAGTCCCGACTTCGAAAACTAGTGGCTTTCAGTTGGCCACACTGTTCTCTACAAATGACGCAGTTTGTCAAGTAAGTGGCCCCGTGTTAGGAAATAACATCCATGTGTGCAGGAGCCAATTCATTAATTTTCTTAAGAGCCCACAAACACAAACACAAACACTTTACCTTCTAAACATTTATATTTTACTTACACAACTTTTTTTCTTTGTCACTAAAAGAGTTTGCATTTAGATAAATTAAAACTTAGGTGTTGACCAGCATGATTAGCACATATTATACCAAGTTTATTAGGTTTTCAATGTTCAAGAGAAAAAAACCCAGTGAGATTATTGAAAGAAGTAAGAAAGTTTGTGGACAAGTCAACTTTTGTTATTATTATTGTTTTATTTAATTTTGGAGAGGGACAATGATAATAAGTTTATATCAGGTCTTTGTGGGCTCAAAAGATATTGGATGAAACCTCTCAAATATTAAAGAAATAAAAGAGGGTTGGCCACAATAATTTATTGTTCTATCTGACCTAAGAGAGAGGAAATTAAATTGAAGACACCTACAATCCTTATTTTTTCAACTGTTCAACTTTCACTTTGATTGGGCTACTTCGACATGTACATAGGTTCTTTTTTTTTTTTTTTTAAGACCCAAAATTTTCTTTTTACAATTCTTTTAAATTAGAATTTAAAACTAATTATTTAATGAATTTCCCTATTTTGATATGGTGAAGTTTTCAAGTTTTTTTTATTTGTGTTAGCTCAATTGGATAGTTCAATATATTTGCTTCGGGTTAAAAATGAAAAAAGAAAAAGTTTGAACATTTTTTTTTTTTAATTTTTAAGGTACTACTTTTTTTTGTTTAGGTATAGTTAAATAAATTCAATTACATTTAGTTTGAGGGGAAAAAATAGACCAATGTGCTAAATTAGAATTCACTAGCCATGTGAGGTTTTCGATCCAATTCGTACTACTAACATTTTTCAACTAATAAAAAACAATCTACTTGCTTGAATGTTGGTACGATCCTTCTTTCTTGTAATATTTGGTTGAACTAAAAAAAATATAATGTAGGTGATGCTTTTATTTTCTTTTTCAATTTAAAGTACTTTTTTATTTCTTCCTCAATGTGAGAAAGAGATGTAGAACATGAAGGAAATTAGAGGAAAGGAACCAAAAAAAAAAAAGAAAAAAGAGAGAGAGGCACATTGTACTTTGAATGGCCATGTCTTAATTAATAATTATAATCAAAGTAAGAAGTTATTATTTTTAATAAAAATGATTTATTTAAAACTTTTAATTTAGGAAAATACTCTTTTATAGATCTGTATTGATTTTCTTTTATTTGATTCCCACATAGGAATCCAACAAATTTTCAACAGATTCCAACTCTCTATGCTTAATTTTTATGTAATTAAACTCAAAAGAAACACAAAATTGCTTTAAACCAAAAAACTCATTAAAGAAATTGTATGCTAATTATTACTCTCCAACTTCTTGAGAATTAATGAAGTAGCACATTATATGGCCATAATTTAAAACAAGAACTCCAAGAAACCTCAAACAATTTTATTTTCAAAACAATATTTAATGTCATTTTTTCTTTTTCTTTTTTTGAATTTTTTTTGGTTGGCTGCAATTCAAAGAGAGATCAGAAAGATATGGATAAGAGAAAAATAAATAAATAAATAATAATAAAAAAAACAAAATTTAAATTTTACAAGAAGAGAGAAATTAAGGAAACAAATATTTGATCGATTAGTGTTTTATTAAATCCGTCTCCAGCGGCCGGAATCTTGTCTCTCTCTCTCTCTCTTTTTTTTTTTTTGCAAATGCATATAAAGGAAGATGAAAAAATTTCCATCATCTCTATGGGAAAATTCATGTCAATTTAGAAATTTGTCAATTAATTAAATTATTACAGATGAAGATCCAAACTCACTTGGTCCGCTGTTTTTGCCTCGTAAACAAACCGGCCGGTCTGATGAGACCCGCCGGACCCACCGCCACTAACGGCGGTGCCACCACCACCACCGGCGCCTTTCATCATATCATCTCCGGAAAACAACGGCAACGGGTGTATGGACGAGCGCTCCCGACCGCCAAACGAAGACGGTAAATTACTATTTTGAACGGCCGAGATTCTCCACATCGCCAACGGGCTCCCGTTTATAGGCGTCGCGGTTGCTGCCGACGAATACTGCCCACCAGAGCTACCGTAAAATCTTGTAGCAGCAGCAGCCGCAGCCGTTGCTGCTGGCGAATTTCGATTCCAAGAAGGGTAATTATTAATGTGAGTGGCGCCTAGGCGTTGGTAGTTCATGAGGCCGTAGACATGAGCCGCATCTGAAAAGGGTCCAATTCCATGAACCATAGCGGCTGCATTAGACTGAAGGTGAGCCCTTTTTGCATGTTGGCGCTCTCTTTTGTGAGCATTTTGGTGTCCTCCTAAGGCTTGAGAAGTAGGGAAATTTCTACAACAGTAATGACATTCAAATCTCCGGCTACTTTCTCCACCGTTGTTGTTGTCGTTGTTGTTTTCTTTCGCATCTTCGCATGCAATAATAGTTTCGCCCGATTCGGATTCCTCAATGGAAGAAGCAGAGACGGTAGCAGCGTTTCGACTTCCAAATTCTATCCCGAAAAGCCTAATGCCCTTTTCTTTCGGTGCAGGACGGATGAAGGGAAGTTGAGAGAAAGACTCGACGTTCATGAAATCATGAGTCTCTCGTTCACTGGTACTCTTGTCCATGAAAGTGGAATATGGTGGTGTTGGGGCCGTGGGGTTTTTGAAAAACCTATGCCGCCCACCGAGGAGAGAATTAATAACAATCGGTTAATCACGGCAGAGGAGGAAGAAGAAGAAATTAGAAAAGGAAGAGAATATAGTGATAAAGAATGAAGTTGAGTCTGAGTCGAGTTTTGTAATGGGAGAAGAGGGAAGGTGGGGGAGAAATGTGTGTGGGGTCTATAAAGGGTGTGAGTGTGTATTGGGGGATGACCCATCTGAGAGTGAACCCTGACAAGCCCACAAGTTATGATCACAGAGGCTTTGGCTTCTCAAAGTACCATCTTGGCTTCCTTATTTTTTTTGTTTGATGTGGAAACTTTTTTTTTTCCTTCTCTCTCTCACCCACAACCCTTCTCTCCTCTTATTTACTCTCTTCTTTAATTAGCAAAAAAAAAACTTTACTTGAACTGTCATTTTTTTAGGGTTATACTTTTAGGGTTTCTGACTCACAAGTTTTTTTTTTTTTTTGACCATTCCCAACTTAAGTTTGATATTGGAAATTTGTTTATCTTAGATTTAAGTTTTATTTATTTATTTGTATATTTTTCATGCTTTTTTTTTTTTTAAAAATACACATATATTTAACAAAATTCTAATTCATGATATAATCCTAGTCTTTTTATGATAAAAAATAATTCAAATTTCATTTAATTTGTGACTTTATTTTTTCTAGCTTCAAATGTGAAAAAAAAAGTTTAATTTCAACTTTATTGATCCTATTCTTAGGACTTTTTTTTGGGTAAGAGTTTAAATTCCAACTAGATATTGTTATTGTCTCAAATAAGGTGATCTTTATTTATGTTAACAAATGCATGGTCTCAAAGTGAAATAACTATGTTGTAGTTTACTTATATTATACGTATGATTTTTTATTTTTTATTTGAGTTGAAGGCTCAAATATTTATACACCCAATATAACTTTATGGTAGTAAAAAAAAAATGTAGTCTATATAAGTATGATGGACCCTATGATTTGATCCATTAAATGAGGAAGGGTCAAGAAAACAAATTAATTCTTTTAGCCTAAATATATTAGAAAGATTAATATAATTGAATTATCTACTTTTTTCTTTTTTTTACCCAAAAAGATGATCAGGTGGGTATATCATAATGATTTAAATCCAACAAAATTATTACCATAAAAGGGTGAAAATTATGATCTTACTTTCTTTGGTTAAAAAACAAATCCTATGTTGAAGCTTATGAACCTAAAAGAAGGAGCTTTAATATATATCTTCTGACAATTACTATTTTTGGAGAAGAAATATATATCATATCATAAAAACAAAAACAAAATATTTTGACATCCCATCATTCAAAGCAAATAGAATATTATTTAACAACTATATATTGATTACACTAACTAATTAAGCCTTTAATATAAAAATTAGTTAACCACACCTTGAGAATAATTTAATTAATTAAAATTTTATTCATCTAAATTTTAGATTATCCACTCCACTATACTGAATTAAGAAAAAAAGAAAAACATGGGTACTATTATTTTCAATTTTTACCTTTGAACTTTCAATTTCATCCCACTAGAGATTTTGTTGAATGTTATGATTTGTATACCTTCTATTCTTTGTTGAATGTTACTATTGGTATATCCTTCTATTTAATCTTTACTAATTTATCAACTAATTAATTTTAGCTGGAAAGCAATGTAAAATTCTTCTAATTTTTTTTTTCCAATTATATCATCTTGTAAACCATTGGAATATAGTGTGAGTAATCTATAAATTAACCATTTAAATAGAGCTTTGTAAAAACCCGTGGAATTTAACAAATATTTAGCTCTAATGTTTATTTAATCTTACCGACTGTGTTCGTGACAATTAATACGATTTTAAAAAAAACATTAGAGCTAAATATTTGTTTAAATTGTATAAATTTTTACACAGTGCTATTTAATGGTTAATTATTTGAACATTATTACTCACATTTCCAATGGTTTTACAAATTGATAGAATTGAAATTAGTTCTCAAAATATAATTGCCTCTGCAAGTTAAAAGAAAATCTATCAAAGTTGTGCTAAGATTCAATGACATAATGTAATGTCACCCATAATTAATCAACACTAATTAATTAACTCATTGTCTTTAATTAATTATTTGATAGTGAAAGGCAGCTTCTTATAATTAACATAAAAGCTGGATAATGCTTGTGTGATTAACCACCCAATGTGTCTGATTAAGGAAGATCACCTTAATTAATTTGATCATACTGAACTTGGTAGAAAAATCAACTATTGATTATCTCAATGTAAATTCGAAAATAATAACGATTAATGTTAACAATTTCTATTGGTTTAAGATATTAATTAAGACTTCTTCAAATTGTCTAAATTAAAATTTCTATCTTGTCCGAACCAAAAAAAAAAAAAAAAAAAGAAGAAGATTAAATTAATTGTCTAAATCTTTGTTTAAAAGAGAAAACAACAACACATAAGTGAATAAAAAAAAACTCGTAAGAGGGATGTGTTTGATATTTGTTTATATATTTTTATTCTTAAAAAAAATCATTCATACATCGGTGTGATCCTACCCGCACTAATATATCAAACTCCATCAAAATTTTGCAGTTAAATTTATTGGAACAGAAATTATTAAGTTGGGTGATCATCGAAAAAGTTGTAGATATTTTAATCATTTTTTTAAAAAGAATTCATAAATAATTTCTCTATGTTTTTGGAGTATTCAAGCTAAATTCTAATAATGAGAAAAGTAAATATGTATATATATATATTTTTTCTAAATCAAGAATTTATGAAATAAAGATAATATTTCAAAAGTAATTGAAAAAGACCAATAACTATACCATAAATTAAACAACAGCCTTATTTTCTAAAGAGAAAAAGAAGAACTAAAGTAAAAGAAAGAGTCCATTCAATTGTACGATAACATGAACTCAATTGACACCTATATGTATTTGAGAATAAGAGATCTCAGTTCAAATTGTCCACTCCAAGTTGATATTATTACAATACTTTTTTTAAAATTCAACCAAAATAGGAGTAAAATTAATATTTTTTACAACCTAGTATTTGGGTTAGTTTTGAGTTGCTTTGATATTTTTAAGTAAATGACTAATCATATCCCAAAGTTAAAAGCTAATAATTTAAAATAAACTTAAACACACAAACAAAACAAAAAATTATGGAGGTTTGAACAATACACAAAAGCATATGCTTCATACGTACACTGTATATTAAATCACTAATTAAATTTTAAAAAATGGATGAAATTATGATAAATTTGATTAATTCGTCAAAATTAAAGTAATTTTATGATCATCACATCAAACATTAACTATATTGCTTTATTAATTTCTTTTAGTCCAACAATCATGACAAGATAGTTATAAGTGATCGAACCATAAATTTTTTAAAAATAACAATTAATAAATTATGTCTTATCGACTAAACTATATATACTCGAAGTTAGGTACTAAAATTAATTTGAACTAAGTTTATATGTTTTAATTGTGTAAAAGATTCAAAATAATCATTATCAAACAAAACATAAGGATAAGACAACGACTTTGAACGCGTAGATGTCATTGGTGTACATATACTCACATATATGTATATATATTAATTAGAGATGCATGTAGTGTGTCCATCAGTCACTAGACACATTTAATATGAAAATGTGGTTGTAATTAATTTATTAAGAAAATGTAAAAGGGGCAAGGTGATTGATACTGAAAGAAATGAGCATTATGAAAACATATCTAAGTTTGGTTGGTAATTCCTAAATTTCTTTTTGTGTGTGTGTCTAGAACTGTCTTTTTTTGTGTGTAAAAATATATATAGTTTTTGAAGTTTGAATTCTCTCTCAAGGACCAGCATACTGGTAGTTGGTGTTGGCTCTTTATAGCTTTGTTGGGTGTTTTATATCAGCTTGCACAGATCTGAATAAAAACTGTGGTCCTCTCTCTTCCAAAAACAATATATACTTATAATGCATGTATAAACCCTACACGAATGGCCAAAAAAACCCACATCCCTATCCTTTTTACATATATAATAATTTTATGGACACCCAACGGTTTAATGTGTGACCGTCACAATGTGATTCACTACTCACCTTTCACACTTATCATTCTTCTCTTCTCACTGTGTTGGCTTTTGGTAAAGTGCTACAACAGTGGTTGTAAGGATGAGAACATCCAATTTTCCATCTCTGGGATGATGCGTGGAAAGGTCATGCGGTTGAACTAAACTTACTTAGCAAAACACTTTAACTAAAACCAGTACAAAATTGTTATTCACATTGTTTTTGTCTACCTATATCAAATAATTTAACTTTTAATTTTCTTCTCTCACTCATGAGTCTCTCTCTTGTCATAAACTCTCTCTCTTTCTCTCTCTCTCTCTATGTGAGAGAGGTAACAAAGTACAAGTGATGCAATGTCTCTTTCATCCTTTACTTTGGTTGAGACATTATAATTACCCTTCAAGCTCCCTTTGCTTTCCTTCTCCTACCTTTACATATCTATCTGAATCTTTCTCTCTATCCCATTTTACTGTCAACTTTCTCTCTTCTCTTCTCTTCTCAAAATTTACCGTTTACCGTTAATGGCATTTTCCACTCTTTTTTTATTTTTATTTTTACTTTTATTTTAACTAAGGTTAAGTTTTTTACTCTACGAACTACACAAATTCTCATTCTTTGTTCAAAACCATACTGTGTATTACTTTTTCTTATAGCAAATGAAATCCCTATATATATATATATATAATTTCAATATCTAACTTTACTCTCTTTTAGATAAAGTCTAAGATATACATTAATTCACACTCCTTTAAGATTTTAGTTAGAAATTCGATGAAAATTTTACTCATTTTAAGGGGTGTTCTTGAAAACACATAAAAACTCCTAGAATCAAGTTCAAATTGTAGGATCTCTCTTCTGTTTGTACTATAGATTTGATACATATGTTGACTAGTTAAGTTATGTTGAAATAATAACAAGGCATGCATATTTATTTATATTTAATGTATTTGAGCTAAATCTTCCAATCATATATTTGAAGAGAGTATCTATTTTATTTTAAAAGTATCAAATGAGAAAAAAGAGGGCATCTAAGTTAGAAAAATGAAAAAGACATCCACAATAATATTAATCAAGATGTTATGAGTACTTCTAAAGTACAGATCTAAAATCAATAAATCCATAATCTTCAACTTAAAAAAAGAAAACCCCCCAAAAAGTAAAAAGATTGTAAATATATATATCTATATATATATATATACACACACACACACTTGGAGAGAACAAAAACTTTTGAATTGAAAGGAACATATAATAAGCATCATTTTCAATGACAACAATAAACAAATGTACATTTTAAAAGTTAGCATTTGCCTCTTTATGAAGAGGAAGAACAAATTGAAGAAATGTTTTTTTTTTTGCCCCAAGTGGGAAGAAGAAAGAAAGAAAGCCAAAAATCAATTGTACATAGAGAGTATTTAATTAAAAGTAGAGTTGTAACCTAAAGCAATAGAATATTGAAAGCAACACACACATGAAATGGAAATCCTTTTTGCTTTGGAGGGGGGCTCACACTATACGTTTCAATTTTATTTATTTAATTTTTCCTTTTCACTTCTATATATATATATATATATAGGGAAAATCTTCTTTAGATTTCTACCACTCATATGGATTATTCTTAACCTAATAAAGTTATTATTTAGATTCTTCTTCTTCTTCTTCTTCTTCCCAATAATATTTCTGTATAGAAAAGAAAAAGGAAAGGGAAAAAGAGAAAAAGGGTAATTTGACATTTCTTAAGAGGTGGATTTGAGAGTGTAAAGAGGTGTCAACCTGAATTAGTGTATTTGGTCAGAAATGGCAACTTTAAAGATATTTTTGGGGAGTATTTCTGCAAACCAGTCTGGCTTTGACACTCGTTTTGCAATTATTCTTCCTCAACTGCTTCTTCATAATTCTACCTTTCTTTGCAACCCCAAGACATGTCCTTTTCCCTTCTATCTCTCTTTCTCCCTCTCTCTTATGCATGATTTCTTGGGCCTTAGCTTTCTCATCAATTTATGACAACTTCTTCTTATCTTATACTCCATTATCTTTACTCTTTAAATTAAAACACATATTTATACATATATACCATGGTGATGATTGTTAAATATTATTCCTTACTGTATAATGATAAACAACTTTAATTAGTATATAAACTTCCATGCATAAAACATCCATTACCATGGTAAAGATTAATGATTTATGACTTTCTTACTATACACTTTATTAAAATTAAAAAAATATTAAGATCTATAGTAGGTTTTGGAATGTCTTAAATATGTTATCTAACGTTTCAAATAAACAAATATGGAGTCTCACTTAATTGTTTTCGTTTTTATGTTATATATGATTTTGACTTTAGAATTTAATTAGAAGGGCTATGGAAACTCTCTCCTAACTCTTTTGCAATATGTAATCTCATATTTTCTCTCTAGTTATCTTTCATTTTCGATTTTACAACGATAGGAATGGAGAGAGATGGGGCTAAGGCTGGGGCTGTCTGGTTGGAAAAAGTTGTCATTTGTACCTCATATATGTGTATACCACAATTTTCATTGTTCTTGTGGATTTACTCCTCTACTTGAGGACTGTTTTCTTTTTCTCTCCATATAAATCTACCCTACATGATTCTATAATTTCTTTAGTAAAAGTTGTTCAACAAGAGAAGTCTTATCTGTTCATTTACTCTTTGTTGGGAGACACATTTTTCTAATATATTTTTCACAATGAAGTATAATGTATAAGTATGTTTTCAAAATTTAGAGTGAAAATGTGAATATAATTACACTTGCACATTTCTATTAAACATATATTAAGAACGTAACCATTTTTATTTGTACTAGTTTGCAGTATCTTTGGTTGAAACGCAAACATCATAATTACTTTTCGAAAAGTCTTCCTTTTATCAAACACATATATTATTTCACTTAATTGGAATGTTTTACTAGTCTAATTAACATCTTCTCTTGTTTGTATCTACTTTTAACTTCAAAATTCGTGGTATGATAAGAGTGTTGTATAAATATGTTAATTAAGTGAGCAAGATATTTTGATGCATCCACTAATGTTTATCTTAAAAGAAAAAGATTTTTTTGTTAATTCTCCTTGGGTAGATAGATATTTATGAAAGAGGTGAAGATAGGTTTGTTTATCATATATTTATGAGTGTTTAATTTAGCAATCAAATTATCACAAGAAACTCATTATAGAAAGATGGGCAAAATAGAGATTTTGGCAGTGATATCTCTCACAAAGTGGACCATGGCAACAAGCCAACATGCTCACTCAAAAATCCACATCCCATCTCTCTCCCATGGCTGACCCAAAATAAACACAAAACAAAACAAAGACAAGAAGAGAGAGAGAGAGAGAGAGAGAGAGAGAGAGAGAGATAGGCCATTGATCGATCTTAGCTTTGCAGCCTCTTTCAATCCATGAAACCCCTCTTCTTTGCCATTAAAGTCACACTCACAAGACTATGGGGACCATATTTTTTAATTTTTCTTTCTTTCGATGCAACTGCACCACTTATGTAATTATTATATATCTATTTTCTCCCCTTTCTTAAAGCCTTATCTTTGATGATGATGTGAAGCTCCTAGCTCTCTTTCATTATAAACTTTAATTCATGTGTGCCACCCCGCCTTCTTATGTGACGTTTCCTAGCTAACTACTCTCTCTTCTTTACTTTCTTTTACTATGAGTGTGTGGTCAAAATCTTTGTTATTTGATAACCATTTTCATTCACACATCCTTACTCTTTTTAGCTTAAGTTAACGTTAGGGACAGTGACCTTTCAAATATCTTTAACAAGGTAGGTTGGTTCATACCAAATAATTGTAAATAGTAATTTATTTTTGATCACTTATATACTAGCGGTCTTTCTTTTTACTTAATGTGAAACTTTGGTTGCATTTCCAACAATTAATGTCTAGTTTGAAAGTTTTACTCAATCTGACGTTGTGAATATGTGAACCTAAAATATTTTGCTCTAATATCGTATGAAAGTCACTTATTAACAAACTAAAAAAATTTGAAAATTTTGTAGAAAACCAAATAAGTGAGAAAATCGATATTTTTTAAAGAGTAAATGATGAAGATTAATTATATCATCCATCAATTTTGATGTCCTAAATAAAAAAGGAAATGATCACATATTTACTAAGTTCAAACCTAGAATTTTTTACTATGACTTCTTTGTGTTAACTACCAATCAACCCTAAAACTTAATTAAACTGTTGAAATAACTACATGGTTTTGATAGGATTGAATGCTTTAGTGCTAGATATGATGGCATCCAATCACTAGTTGGATTTTGGCCTAGTTTCCAAGTCCATGGCTGTGTGTGGCATGTGAGTAAGTTCTTTTTTTTTAAAAAAAGAATTTGTGAATTCTATGGTCTTAAGCTATATAATAACCTCATGTATATATAGAGTCAAACCTTCTAGAAAACATATCTCAAATTATAAAATAAAACTTCAATAACTTTCACGAACTTATAAATCAAACATATATAAGCTACATAATGACAAGTTCTTATGACACTCATTATTATTCCTTCAATTACAATTTGTATAACCTGAACTTTAGCTGTCTAGGCTTCCCAAATCTTGGGGACTAAGGTCGTTGTTGCCCGGAAGGTTAATGAATATTTATGACCTAATTAATCTATAGCCGATAAAAGCATGATATGTCCACATAACAAGGGTAGGAAGTTGGTATCTCAACTACTAGATTGACACATCTTTAAGTACACTTATCACATTTCATGTAAAAAAAAACAGTAATGCATATATATTAAAGAGTGATACCAAGAGCTTGAAGGAGTAGAGTTCATCCATCCAACTTTGTTTGGAAAATATCCACAAATTTAAACATTTTACCATTTGATTATGAATTTTAAACCAAAACATCTAATTATTCGTCATATCACACAATACGTAATTTTAATGAGAAATTTAAGCGCCTATCTACTTTTATCTCAAACAACGTATCTAATAATAACCCTTCCTACTTCTCCAAATGAGTATAGTAGGTTGGCATCCCCATCACTATATGTTCCAAAACAAAAAGTTTTGTATTGTTCATCTTTTAACAGTCTAAACTTCACTCTAATAAAAAAACTTAAAACAAAATAAAACAAAATCGTTATCCATTCTACAGAATATCATATTGTATTATACTTTTTATAAAAATCGAGAAACTATAAACTGTAAAAATCAACAAAGAAGGATTTACATGGATCACTAACAGGGGTATATTAGCTATGTTCATGACTAGAAAGATAATCTTTTTTATTAATTAACAAAGAAGAACATCAAATAATACAATTGTTCTAAGTTGCCTCTAGATTAAAGAGTTTATATACAATGTACTCCTCTAAATCTTAGGACCAAATATCGAGACTTGATCCGTACTTAATAATTTGAAATTCCGCCAGAAATAACCATCATGACGGTATATCATATAGGTAGTCACAAGTGTGTCTCTCTTATTGTGCTTCGTTCTTTCTCTCTATTATAGAGAGGCATTTAAGGAGTTATAGGAAAGGGTTTGGATTGATATTGTCTTTTGTGGCACTGGAGAGAAAGGTCACTATCCTCTTGTTCCTTATCTTTCTCTTTGGCAATAAGGCAATGGGCAATGAGGTGGCTTGAGAGTGACTTTGCCTTAGAGAAAAACTCCTGTCCAAAGCCCTACTAATATATCATGACCCCTTTTAATATATATATATATATATGTGTGTGTAATATTAAAATTTGAGCAAATATTATAATATTATTACATATCATTTTCTTCTCTCTTAGCCAACAACATGTGTGTTTCTCTTTGGTGGACCATATAAATGAATAGAGATTTTGATTCATCATAAATTATTATTACACTCTCTCTTCTCTTCCCTCCTCGTCATGTCCCTTTTATTAACCCCTTCTTTTTGATGCGACATTCTCTTATTCTTTGTCTTTCTCTCTTTTCTTTCTTTGTTTTTTTTCTTCCAGCAACCTTTCACACATTCTTATTTAACTAATCTTACGTTATTTCTTTTAAACACACACGCATATATATTATATAAACTTTTATCATTCCATCCTAATGATTTCCTAATCGGCTTGACATGGCTTTTCTAATTATGTTTTTGTTACCTTCTTAATAATATAATAATCAACTTTCTTTTTTAAAAAAAAAAAGCAAATTGGAAATTAAATTACTTGATTTGGGTTTTCAAGTGGATACAACAAAACATGTATACAAACTCATGGCTTTGATTCAACAAAAAACAGTGTTTATAGGTTTAATTAGTTTTTTTAAAACAACATGAAATAATTATTAAAGGAAGCAAATTGTAAAATTGCAAGTTTGTGGCAAAAAAAAAAAAAATTCTTGAAAGCAACAAAATTAAGTGCATTAGAGAGGAGAATTTGAAGTTTGAAAAGAGCTTCTCATAAAGGTCAACCATAGAGTTCAACTTACGGCCCCCATTATAAGTATCTAACATACTATTGGTTGGAAGTGAACAATCATAAAAAAATAAACAAATAAACTTCAAATTTAAAATTTTACCCTCCTAATTAAAACTTTCAATCTAATTTACTTTGTGGTATATTCCATCTATACGGATCAAAAGAAATCTCTTTTAGCGTTGTATTCAATAGATCAAAATATGATGAGAATGCTACGAACGTGTCAATTTAGCGTTAGAGATATACCTTTTTGTTTGATAATTTCACTTTCTTGTATTTTATTAAAAAAATCTTAAATTTTAAACATTATATTCAATGGGTCTTTAGATCTGTATGTTAATATGTTTTTATATGTATATATATCCATCAGATGTATGCTATTAAATGTTTATATGTTTTCATCATTTGTTCCAAATTTTCCCAACCACCTTTGATTGGATTTTTCGAAATTAAAACGTAATTAATTACTCTTTCTTTAAATGTATATTTTTCCTAAAAAGGAAAAAGAAAGAAAGAAAAAACTATCTGCCGTTTTTGTTATATCATTCCTTTTTATCACAGATTTTCAGAAATTCTATCTCCGGAAATTTTGTCTTCTCCTACTTTTATTAATTATGTTCTTAGCATTATATTTTTTATTACATAATTTTAAATGCTTTCTCTTTTGTATTTTTTTTTCTTAAATCTTACTTTTTATTAACCATGGATTTTGTTTTCTTAGGAAAAGAATTCTACAAATATATATCTACTCATTTTTGTTTCACATTAACTTTTTAAAGAAGTTTTTTAATGAAAAATATATGTCTTAACAAGAAAAAATTATACTTAAATGGCTCATCTGAGTGAACTAACATTTTCTTAACTTATGTACTTATAAACTGTGACATAAGAAGTCATCCTTCACTAAATTGATTTAACATAATCTTTAAATTTGTTATCTTGAAAGGAAATAATTCTTAACATTAACCATTCGATGATTATAAATGGTAAATTTATTGAAAATATTTATAAAAATATAGCAAAATTTCATATTTCAAGTTCAAAATTTTATTCTAAAATTTAACTAACTAATATAGTTCATCCCAACAAAAGAAACCCACGAAACAACTAGTAAAATCCAAAAATATACATTTTTTTTTGGGTACTTTTTATACTAAGTACAAATCTCACTAACTAAATGATTGGAAAGTGTTTAAATTTACTCTAGGTTTAAAATTATTTTAAAATATAATATTTATTACTTAGTATGAAAACCACTTTAGAAGTATTAAATTGAACATTCAATTAGTTTGTAACCATTTATATATATATATATATATATATATATATATATAGAAAAATGTTGTTTTGGTAGAATTAAGAAATGGATGGAGAAATGTGTATATATATATACATATGGTAGAATTTGAATAGTAGAAGAAAAAGAAATGTAATAGTTACTACATAAAGTATGTGGACAGAAAATGTAATGGAAAATCTAATTGGTTGTTACCTTAATAGGGAAAAATTGTAATCTTTAGGTTGTGAAATATTTAAGAGAAATAAAAAACATGTCACGTGTGTGGGTGATTCACATATAAAATTTAGTACAAAGTTCATTAAATACTATACTAAAAAATTTAATTAATTTTTATACTTATGGTGACAGGAGAATGGAAATGTTTCATGGTCCTCTTTCCCCTTTTGTAGCCTTCACTGTCTTCTGACCATCCTACTAAATATATACACATATATATATATCAATATCAATATCTAAACCTTCTAATCTTTTTTTCTTAGGTAAAATAAATTTGGTTAATGAGATGTTAAAATTATTAAATTTCAACTAAGTGCTGTATTTTTAGATTTACATTCAATTTTTTATAACAATTATTTTTTATTATCAAATAATTAATTTAGGTTATGCAGAATTAGTTGGAAGTGAAATCAATTTATAAACAAAATATCTAATTAACTTGTTGTAACTTAAACTTAAAATTTATTCAATACTATTTTACTTCTCTTCATCACTACATTGATCTCCAAAAGCAAAGAGTTGACAATAATTATATTTTGAAAGTTACACAAATCACAAACTAAACCTTAGTTATTCCAAGTTAATTTTAATTAAAATTGACGAAAGGAAGAATATCCTTTTTCTCCTAACAAAATATAATAGGTGAAATGCTTTTTTAAAACTTCTAAATAAAAAAATATTTACATTATCTTATTTTATTTTTAAAATAAATATATTTAGAATACATTTTCATTTAGTAAGTGAACAATTAAAATAGATATTTAAATATATTTTAAACAACTTTCACCAACAAAAATATAAAATAATTTTTTTGAATTTTTTTTTATTAAATCAATCCAAACCCCAAATAATTCTATTGTGGTTGTTTTCCAAGAATTTATTTGCATTATTATTTTTAAAACGAGGAAACATTTTTAATAATCTTTAATCATTTGTCCAATTTCAAAATTAAGTTAAAATGAAAGAAAATGTTTATTTAAAAATATTTTCTTATACTATATTTGGTTAATAGTTCCATTTTTTTCATTATTTTTGTTTTAAAATTTTGGTTAGAATTTAAAAAGAATTATTCAAGAAGAGAATTGAGGGGAAAAAGTTATCATATACACATTGCTTTTTTTTTTTTCAGCAGCAATTAATAAACTAAAATTAATTTTTTTTCACAATTAGAATTCCGAAAAGAAAAAAAAAAACTTAAAAAGGTTTAGATGATCTCAAATTTATTGTATTAATTTTTATGTTACCTTTAAAAATCACTATCTATATATATATATATATATAAAAGCTTCAAACATACTTGGATATCTTTTTTAAGATTAGTTGAAAATAAAAAGACTAATATTTAAAAATTAAATTGAACAAGTCAACCGAGCTAAAACTCTGTTTTCACCAAATATATATTTTTTCTCAAGAAAAAGAAAAGAAAATAGGAGTTTATTTTTCTCTATTTAAAAATAGTTTTTCACGCTGATTTATTTGGCAGTGATGTGACTAAAATATGGATAACAAACAATGATGTAAAATGATTCCATATTATTATAAGCATGGTTATTTTTTTCAATAGTAATTCAAGTGGACATGGAAGATTCTTCAAAGTATTGAATAAATTAAATAGTCATAAATTAGGATAAATTTAGTTTAAAAGTAATGTAGTAAAATTGATATATATATATAATAAGAATGTTTTGTTGTTTTGTTTTGTTTAGATATATATATATATATATGTATATATTTGTATTATAAAAGGAAAGAAAAAAGATTAATGAATAGAAATGGGTAGTAGGTTTAGGAAATTGATAGGTTATATATTGGTAGTGAGACATGATTATTATTGTCCAAAAGTATAGTGAAGCAATTTTAGGACCACAAGAACCCATCAGCATCTTTTCAGATGATGCACTAACAATGTGCCTGTGGGGACTTACTCTCTTAATTATCTCACACCATTTGGTCCCTTCTCCATTTTTTCTTTTTCTTTTCTAATACTCTATTTTCTTTCCTCTATTCTTTTAACTTTCAACACCATTTTCTATAAAATTAAAATTTTTAATTCTAATACCAACATTAATCTATTACAATCTATCCAAACTTAGTACTTAACTGTGTTTACATCACTTAACACCTACTTTTCATCCCTTTTAATATATTCTTATATCCAATAAGTATAATTATATATATATTTTTAAAAAAATTAATGGTAGAAATTGAGTACTTCAAATTATATAATTGTTATCCAATTGAGCCTCCAAGAATTTATCTCCATGCGAGAAAGAAATTAAATGTATATATGTGTAAAGTGAGTTCATAAATCTTAATTGATTTCTCAAAACTATGTTATTGGAAAAGTTAAATATCTCAAACTATATATATATATTTTTTTTTGTTCCTTTTCAATAATGAATGGTTGAAGTTTCTAGGTTCTCAATGATGACAATGATTAATTTTATTTTTATATGGTTTCATTCAATCTATATTATTAAAGAAAAAAAGCATTACAAAGCAGCACGTTCCACCAAAATTCTCTATCTATCGCAACCATCTATTTTTTCACTTTTAGTTTCAAATATGATAACTAATTAAGTGAATTTTATTTTTTAACATATACATCTTGCTATTTGTATAGAGTTAGATGTTCAATTTTAATAAATCATTACAATATGTATAGTAACCAATAAGCGTAGACTTAATCTAATATCACATACTACTCGCATGCATGCACTATATAAAATCGAAACTAGATAAATCCTCTGAAAGCAATTAACAAAATATTATTCTACACATATTTTAATTAAACAAAATATAAATGCTCTTTTATCTATCTTCAAGAATGTATTTTCTTTCTAAAACAAATTAGAATGTTCCTTAAAATAGTTTTAAAATATATTTTAATCATTATTTTTTAAATTAAATAAAAGTAATTTTAAAAAAATACGTTTGGTTCATAAGTCAATTAAAATATGGTTGGAATTTGAGATTTTCAAAACTTTTTTCCTATATTTTGAATTTTAAAAACAACTCTGCTAGTAATAAAAAAAAAAAATCAAAAGTCAAATAGTTACTTTACTATAATTACTTTCCTCAATTTTAGTTTTTTAAAAAATTAGCTTAAATTCATATAAAAGTAAGAGAATTGAAAATTACTTTACTATAATTACTTTCCTCAATTTAATCATTAGGCTAAAAATATTAAAATTTAAAAACTACTCTAAGAGTATGACTATATTTTTTTTTAATTTATAAGTTTATATCAAACTTTGATATTATTTAAAATTAAAATTTCAATTAATTAAAGAAAGAGTAAACAATAACTCTTAATGAAGTAGTAAAATAAAATTATAGAAAAAACAAAAGAAAATCATTGATAGAATAAAAACATTATGTTCTCCATCCAAAAGATACATCACAATCAATGGTTTGGAATGATCAAGATGTGTGGGAATTATTAACAACTCAAATTTGGATGTTGAAATGTTTACAACTTTAATTTAATTTATCAGCCACATCTATTGAGATTTTTATATTTTTCAAAATATGGTTGGAATGATCAACCAAAGTCATTTTCGAATCTAATATAAGAATCAATATGAACAGTGACTAATCATTAATACATGAAACATGATATAAATGAAATTATTTACATAGCTAAATTACAAATTCATTTTTCTTTTGTTTCTTCTGAGTTTTTTTTCTAATAATATATAATCTCCACGTTATCAAAACCCTCTTTTTAGATTTTAGAATCTCTTTCTTGTAGATTATCATTTAATATTACATGTGTTCAATAAATTTTTATATATGGTTGGAAAATTACTTTTCTTTTTTATTCTAACATTTTAGATCTCGGTTTTATTTGGTGCATTTAATTTCTATATCTTGGGTTTGATTTTTTTATTTCAGTTTGGTGCTTTAATATACTTTTAGTCTATCCATTAATTTTAAATAAACTATCAATGAACTTAATCCCTAACAAATTATGAAAAACGGTGAAACATTCTTTATTTAGTTAAAAAAAAATTTAATTAGTCTTTTTAAAAAATCAGAAAATGTATATAACAAAACAAACAAAAATGAATACGTTGAAGTGTGTCACAATAAGCATAATTCAATCGATAAAGTGGTTCCACTCGTGCTATCAATTTCAAAGTAAGAGATTCAATTTTTTCCACTTCACATGTTGGCAGAAAAAATGATCAAGCTGAATTATTGTTTATAAGCTTAATCATCGACAACCATTTAATTTTGAAAAACTAAACTTATGAAGTTTCTTTTTTTATATATATATTTTCTAATATTACTTTTAAAATATGTGGAGAGGATCCAAAGACATCACAATTTTCATAGTTTACCCTCAAAATATCAGTTAAATTTTAGATCAAAGTCCATGTTAAATTTGATAATTCATATTAGTTTAGGAAACAACAAAAATTGTTCTACATTTTATTTAAAAGAAAAATTGATTAAAATTACAACATTTTCTTAGATTAGAAAAACAAAAAAACATTGAAATTAAAGTATTTTTTTAATTAATATGAAAATACATCATTACTAAAAACAGCTCAATCCTAAAAACTCCTAAAGAAAACAGAATGACTCAAAATATGAATGAAAATTTAATCCGTACCTCTTGAGAAAAGGATGAGACTAATATTAGGGACTCACTGTCTATTTAACTTATCACAATTGACATGAGTATATTTGCCTATAAAGTATAATAGTTAAAATTGTCAAACTAACTCATAATAATGTATTATTTTTCTGAATGTCGACCCATTGGTAATCTTTCTTTCTTCTTTGAAGCTAGTGTAAGCTAGTGCAAAGATAGTTCATTATTCTAATAATCAGATCTAACCTATCCTTTATCATTTACAGTACAGTCTCTACTTCTTCCGATCCGATACGGTCTCGCTCAATTAATCTTCGCCTTACTTGAAAAGCGTGATAACAAGGTTCGCTTTCAAAGAGATAGACTTGGATTACTTGCTCAGTTCCTCAATCAAATTTCTCATTTGACTTCTTCTCCGTCCTACGTCCGCAGTCTGGAGTCCGCAGTCCGCAGTGCCAAAGAAAGGTCCAGGTGATTTATCCGTAGGACCATCCATATGGAAGGAAGGAGTCCGGAGTCCGGAGTCCGCAGGATTTATCCGTAGGACCATCAAAGAAAGGTCCAAGGTCCGGAGTCCGCAGTTATCTGAGTAAATATAGTAGAACTTTTAATTTAATTCGGATTATATATTTTGAAAATTATTTAAACACTTATCATTTTTTTATAGGACAATGAGGTTGCACATGTATCATCCATTCCCTTTGTATAACATTGAAAACTTGTCACCTATTTTTAAATTAACTTACGAATTAGTTTTACCCTAATATATATGTCTATCTAATCAATATGAGATTTTGGTCGCATCTTCAACAATATTCAACATCACAAACTCGTGTTACACTAAAATTACAAACATACCATATGAACCTATTTTTATAAAAACAAATAAGTAATTAATGTATAAGGTATATGATGCAAATATTGAATTATTGTACGACCAAAATACTCATGATTGTGACTCATTATTCTTTTAACATGAAAATTGCAATAATGTGACACATTATTGAATATTATAAAAAATTGTTTATGATCCACGCAAGTGTTGTTTGAACGAGATAAAAATAGTCAACCGTAATTGTTAGTAAGTAAAAGATAATTTAGGAAGAATTAGGGGTGTGTAAATTCATGCAAAAGTGTGGTTGTGTGTTGATGACATACAATGTATAATAATGAAAAGGTTGAAAAAGGAAAAGAGAGAAGCAGAGAATCATTCACACAAATCCATGTCCTTTTTATATATTTGGACAGTAAAGTGAGAGCTGAGACGAAGAGCCAATATTTTTATGTGAATTTGGTAGTTGTTAAGTTTGCAATAACCCTTCACATGAATAATAATGTTCCCTCCATTTACTTCATTTGCTGCAATATTTGGTCCACATCTTTAAATAAAGATGTTGACTTGACAACTCTATTTTATTTTAATTTTTTATTTTCTTTACTTTTAAATTATAATCTTCTTTCTTTTTTTTTTTTACTCGAGTCGGTTTGTTTTTCATAAGTTTTTCTTGAAATTTCACACAAATATTTAATATCCGTTTCATTTCACTTTTTAATATTCGATGTAATTATCAGCAAAAAAAAAATCAAAACTATATTACAATTGAGTTCTGTTTGAATATTGAAATATAATATAAGAAGGTCTTCGTGATGATCGGGGCACCCCAAATCAATTACACCTTTTTTATAAAAAATAATCAATACAACCGGTATTATTAACTACTAATATTCTAATTAATATATATTTCTTTAATTGCCTTTAGTAATTAAATTAATGTTTAATATAAAATATTCTTTTATTTTAAGCGATTAAATAATTAACTAATATATCAATGTATCGCAAGAATACTAAACTTATTATATAATCTCTCATTTTGATCTACCTCCTATATAGGTATGTAATGTACGTATGTACGTAGAAATGTACGTATGTACATACATACATATACATGTGTATAACTTTAAAAGTAAGCATTATTGAAGTTTATTTAAAACTAACGTTGTGAAGTACGATTGAGTTGATTATTTTAACCAACTCAATCCAGCTCAAGTTGATAGATGAAACCATAGAGAAAAACATTTTCTATCGCACGAATAAGCAAAAAAAAAGAAGAAAAAGAGCATAAAATTAAAAGAAAAAAAAAAAACTAGGAACACAAAAAATTATTCACATGAAAAAACTCCAAATTGAAGAAAAAACAAACTAAATCTATGTGAAAAAATATTATAAAAAGACTATTTAAAAGCATCATATCGCTCACACAACCGAGTTAATATATCAAACTTAAAATGTTTCAAATTAAAATAATTTAAAATAGATGAAATAAACGTGCTTGGAGTTCATGAACAACAAACTAGAAAACACGAATGAGTCAACTTCTTTTAAAGTGTTTGAAGTTCTTCTTCGATAATTTTCTTAAATTTTCAAAGGTGAGATAACCACTCTTTTCATATTTAACCGAAACTCAACAAAACACCAACAAAGGAAAGTTTAGAAACTTGAATCCCATGTCTTGTTTCAAGGAGAAGAGTACGATCATGTAAATTAGTGTTGAGTTAAAACATGCAACTGAACCAAAGCATCTAGTACATTTATATATTTAAGATGAGATTTTTACCGAGAGGGGAAATACTATTTTTGAGAGATACTTTGAAGAGGGAATATAACGTGAAGAAAGAAGATACTCCTAATTTGTATTATATAACAAATGGCCAGTGAAAGAGTACTTGAAGTAGTTGAGATATTTATAGTTTCAATAAATTAGAAAAGCTTATAACAAAAAGTATCATACACTCACTTATGTTATAAATTTATGAATGAGTTCTTTTAATCATAAACTAAAAAGAGCATATTTGTTACTTAATGCATGAATTGATTGATTTGATTATAGAATCACTTTTAAAGAAAGAGAGAGAAAAATAATTGTTTCAAGAAAAAACTTTCTTTACATAAAAAATAAAAAATTAGGACAAATTTAGCAATTATATTAAATAGAAAAAAAATAACATTAAAATATACTACTTAAACCATATTAAAAAAATATATATTAAATAGAAAAAAATAACATTAAAATTCCGTCCCAACGTTTTTTCAACCATGTTGTTTGTAATTAATAATATAATAAAATGTGTCAGAATAACTTAGTTCAACCGACACGTTTTTATATACTTTTGAATTCGATTCATCATTTTGGCTTTTGTAGTTTCAATTTTGGTTCGTTTTGATCTTTGAACTTGAATAAAAAATACACATTATTGTCCTATGAAAATAAAATGCAAAAATGATTATTTTTAAAAGTACAAAATAAAATAAAGATAGAGTGAACCTAGAGAAAAGTATAGAGATCAAAATAAACAAAAATAGATAATGAGAACGAAAATAATATTTAAAACCGTACCATAAAACTCACTTACTTTCTCTCTATATTTGATGATAGGGTGCAGTAAATTTTCAACCTTATATTAAAAGAAGAAGAAGATAGTTATGGAAGTTGGGTATTTACTTTGAATTTAAATTCCTTGGCAGAGAAAACATGAGCCCTCTTTTTGACATTTCTTACAAGTTGATCTGAGTTTCTCTGTGGTACTTCACTGATCATAGCCCTAAAGACAGAGAGATTAAAAAAAAGAGTTTGCTTTTTATGGATTAAATTGATGAACTTCTAAGCCTTACACTCTGCCATTCTACCATTCTAAAAGTGGTCCTAAACTAAAACTCCAACAGTACTTATTAATGTCTTCTTTTTCTTTTTTTAAATCTATGGATCTTTTTAGCACTGCTCAATTCCTCCGAACACAGCTTGAGAGGGGAAAAAATTGTACTTGGGAGACTTTTTCTTTGTGTACTGTATAGGGCCCTCTTTTGAGGTGATGCAAAGGAAATCAAAAGAGCTTTGGAAACCCATAAAAAGATGAGCACAAACATATACATAAACAATCTAATGAAAATATTATATATTATATCTACCAAAGTACAACTGCCTTAACTAGTAATGTTTGTTCAAAACCAACTCAAAATTACAAAACTTTTCTTGCTAAAACAGTAGTGACCAACTTTTACTTTTTTTTTTTTTCCATTTGTAGGTTTTGGATTTCTCATTTTACTTCTCTTTGGTTTGGTTTCTTTTTTTAGAAATTTTAGGATACTTCATATATATATATGTTAGAGCAATGGAAGAAGAAAACGTAAGTTTTGATCGGATAGATCGAATGGTTTGTTAAGAATATGCTTTTTGTGTTTGAGTTTTGAATGCATTTCATTATTATTTTGGGTTTAAGACGAGTGATGAAGATGCTACAAATGTGTTAATTTAGTTGAGATATCTCAATGCATTATTTCTCCTATTCCGTCTCCATTAGTATCTTTTATTTTGATCCAAAATTTGGGTACGAAATATTTTAAATGTGTGGTTTCTAAATATTCTCGAGATTTAAAAGATTCCCAATAGATATGAGCTGTTGGGGTAGTTTAACTCCTGGGTACTTTTAATGAGGTACGTTTATCTTTTTCTTTTCTTTTTTTTTAATATCGTCTTTTGTTTTATAATTTTTTTAAAAAATGAGAAGGTATCAGTGGAGTCTTATATACGTTTTCTAGTCCCACTTAATTAAATTGTTTTTCCTATTTTTCACTTCAATAGATATATACATTGTAGAAATGTAAAACTTTCCCCTATTAATTACTCGAGGATGTTATTATGATTTAGATTGACTTAGATTGACGGTAGAAAAACACTCTTTTATTTTCTTTTCTTATTAGTCAAACGATCTTAACATCATGGTATTTTGATTGTATTACTTAGAGCGTTTTTTTTAAGCATATTGGTTAATCTTGTATTGTGTGAAGAACGGTTGCTTATGTTTCTTCTGCTGTGTGTGTTACATTGCTCACACTTGAAGAGATTACTTTACTGATCATCTGACGATCTTGTGAGACAGTTTATGTTTGACAAGTTGAACGATGTTGTATGAGAAGAGAAGTTCAGTGGTTAGGAGGAGGCTACAACACTATAGTGTTGGAGTGAATAATTTCTGATTCTATTAATTAAGGAGAGCCAATCAAGCAAATCAACTATTTAGAGAGTAGCATAAGTGATTAGTCTAATCTTGTTGTCTAAATTAGATCAACTTGTAATCCTTTCATATACTCTTAGTGAACGTTCATCTTATTCGGGCATAGCCCCTAGACGTAAATGTTGTCCACCGAACTAGGTTACCGAGTCGTCGTCTCTTGTGTTATTTCTCCTTTATCTTTGCTACTACTTGGATTTACTTCGTTGATTAGCCGGTCATAACTTTTGAACCCAATGTTGTATATCTCTAGTTCATACATGTTGTTTTCTTAGAAGATATATAAATGTCTAAACTAATGTACATGAATTGTTTAAAAGAAAAATATAAACTTGTGATCATTAGAGATCTATTGATCAATCTAAAGAGAGAACCCCCATTGGAAAAGTTTAAACAAAATTCATCCAAATATACACAGCCCCACACAACAATAACTATTAGGCTGCAACTCTTCTGAACTCTACACAGAAACTAAATTTAATTTAATTAGATTAAAAGCTAAAAGCTAGAACAAATTATTCAAGATAATTTTTTTTTTTAAAAAGTGGGGGAAATATATAAATTAAATGTGTGTATTATTAGTGAGAAAAAACTTGAAAGTGGGAACTGGGAGGTGGAGAGATGTAAGGGAGTTTATGGGTATAAGATTTATTGAGAAATTAAAAGCAAATCAGAAGCTCTCTTCTATGGATTCTACAATTATTGAATCTCTGATTCCTTTTACACATTTTTGTGAACCAATCATTTATTGATGAAAACCCTTTCTTTTATTCTTCTTTTTCTTTTCTTTTCTTTTTGGAAAATGACATCTGTCTCTCTTTGCTTTATTTCTCTTATGTGTTTGTGTATAGTTATAGTTATAGTGATTGGTCAACTAACTATTATTATATATTCTTCTTCTTCAATTGTGCATGTAACTTAGGAGAGATTTTCCTATAATTTATTAAAAGAAGATTGGATGAAGTCTCTACATCCAATCAAAGTAATATCTCATATATATATATATACTTACATTGTTCATCTAGTTGAAACTCTTATATCAAAGTAATTTATCTCAATCATAAATTTGTATGACTTTTGTTGTTCAAGCATCATTCTACTATGAAATTTTTTTAATTATGATACATCTTTTAGTTTTCTCTCATTTGGAAGGTTAATTAAAAGTTGGTAAAACCTTAACTTAGGGTTAGGGTTAGGGTAATGAATGGAATGATATATTAAATTGCAATAATAATTCTTAATTAAATGATTGATAGCAATTGCAACCATATTCTTCTGCTATGTTGAAAGGGTATATAATTCATATTACCAAATTTGAAAGGTACACCACAATATGTATAACCTAATTTTTATAATTAATTATATGAACATGTTGGGTTCAATTTATTTATCATTTTTGTTTTGGCATTTTGAAGTTATTACTTCCCTGAACATACTGCCTACTACCCCTTCATTGTAATGAGTGAGAGGAAGAAAAAATAAAAGAAAACCTTTTAGAATGGTCCCTTGCAATACACTTTAGAGACCCCATTGATCCCTCTTTGTCTCGTCTTTCTGAATTTCTTTTTTATCTAAGAATTTTCAAACGGATTATCCCTCTTAATTTTGAGATAGAACTCTGCATATCATATTCGTCTAAGATAGACATTCAGTTCAAAAACTAGAAATTGAGATTTGATTCGAAAAACGATGGATTTAGAAAAGCACAATCTTGAAGTGGTAGATATAAAGGACTTACACTCTAAAACACTCTTTGAAGCAATAGGACACGCCATGACATTCAACAAGAAAATATGCATTGCTTCCAAACTTGGTTCACAATATATTAGATATAAACACAAGGTTCTATCTCAAAACCAATTAGTAGCGACAAGAGTAACTTTGATAAAAATTTTGAGATCTCTTCGTTATCTTTCCAATTTAAGATCCTCAACACGTATATTTGTCACTTCAAGAATATGGTTTTTTTGGGTACTTTAGGGTCTCTTCGTTATCTTTATAATATGAGATCCTTAATATGTATCTTCAAGAATATATTAAGGTATAACACTTTCGGTATATACCACTTTTAAACTAAATATATATTCATTTGAAGTACTTTATGAACTTCGATATCGTATTGAAAAAAAATGTGGAGTTTTATCTCAAAGTTAATTAGTTTTTAATGATGAAGCTCTATGTTTATCTAATAACGATACACTAGAGAGATAGAGCCAACTACAAACTTAACTAAGTCGAAAACTTTATATGATTGAAAACATTTAGTTTGATGTTTCTTTAGAAGATGTTTAATTCTTTATGCTGTGGTCCGATAGCTGACCATGAGAAAGAATACAACACATTTTCATTACTTGGGAAATGAATGCTGTGGGGTTTGTTCTTTGGCAATTTGGCATCATTTGAAACATCCTCTCTTTTCCACCTTTCATTATCCTAAGCGATTTTTCATTGAGTTGATAGTTATTATAGTAATGAAACACCCGTTTAATTAATTAATGACCCTAAGTCAAACTTTGGGGTAAATTTTAATTATTGACCTAAGATTTAAGTTTTTATTTTAACAGTTGTTATTTGAAATTTGTTTCGAAAATACTATTTGATATTCTTTATTTTGTTCAATTAAAATGACAATTGAGGCAATGACTGAAAAGCATACATGATATCATTTCCAACATCATTATATTGACAATAGACACAAAAATGGTTTGAAGTTTATCCAAAGGAAGAATAGAATGTTAGACGTAAAGTTAATGTTTTCAAATGCCGTTCTTAATTCAAGTGAGCATCTTCATCACTACATCACTCCATGTTAAATTTTCTATGTAAAGGATTTCAATTTCAAAACAAAAGAACCTATGAAATGTAGGGTTTTAAGAAAATTAATTGTATAGTTGTAACATTTTTTTTTATAAATTAGCTAAGTTTATAGGATGGTCCATTTGGAATTAATAAATAGACCAAGTAACTTTATTCATAAATAATGTTCGCTTTGCACTTATTGGAGTTTTTTTTCGTTTTTTTTACTCAGTGGTCCATCAATAGCCACTTGAAATCAGTACATACTTTTTCAAAAAAGTTTGAGTTTGCTATTTGTGGTTCATAAATATTGTAGGCTCAAGAAAGCGGAACTTGAATTAGTAATGCTCAATAAAGTTTCTTTTTTCCACAAATTGACCCATAACTCAATTTTACCTTTTATCTTTTCTTTGTAATTACTTTAACATTCTCTAGTTAAAAAGTAGAATTTATAGTGGAAAGTCTCTAGAATCACCTACTATGACAATAAACAAGTTGTAGCTCAAGTGATGGTGTTGATTTAGCATCTACCTGATTTGTTGATCCTTTGAATGAACAAGTTATTTCATTTCTCACATGAGAAGATTCAGAATTATTTCAGTAAATCAATAATCAATTTGTGGTATCCAAATATTTGCTAGAGTGAAGTGTAGCTTATTTATCTTCTTCCCCTTTTCTTTTTCTAGGGAGGGGATGCCATTTAATATCTGTATAGTCTCCTTTTGCACCACCTTCACTACTTCACCTATTTTCTTCTCTTGTTTCTAGGGAGGGTGTGGCCATCTATATCTCAGGATCATGTTGATAGAAACATCAGACATTTCTATCTTAAAAAGGCCAAGCAATGAACTTGATTTTGGAAATCTCAAGCAGAAGCACAAGAGTTCATTTCAGTGAGAATCTGATGGTACCTAATGTAATCTGAGGTATGTTTTATTCCAGGAGTTAAATCTGACAGGAATCTCAAAACTGCTGACAAAAGTTGTGGATCGTTGGTTGCAAAAGCAGCTTGAAGAAACAAGGCCGGCCGGACTGTGTCAACCTACATCATGTTTTTGGAAAGTCATTCTCAGTTTTGTGAATCAGAAAGGTTACTATTAAATGAAACACAACAGAGATTCAGAGACGTTCAAAATATATGAATCAAATCGACAACACAGCAAGAAAATTTTTCCAAATTCAATATATTTGGGAAAGGTGAGGAGCAATAATTAAAATATTATCCACTGATATTCTTCTTAATCATGAAAGGTTAAAATATCATTTCAATTAATACTTGAACTTTTTCACTTTCAAAATAAGTTGTATATCTTCTTTTAACCCCAAAAAAAATTCGTTCAAGAAGTGAAGCCCTTGACATGGATATTCATACGAGATATCAAAAAAATTACCTTAAACTTCCTTGTGTAGCGCAATGCTTCGAGGTAATATCCATCTTGCACGAGCAGCGACACATAATCATGATGTAGAGAAAGCTGCCGGAGCATATCCAGTCCCAGTTTCCTTGTGGGGAAATTATGGCGACCAGACTCCAATAATTGCAAGGCAACCTCTTTTGAAGGTTCTAGAATCTGTCAGAAGAGAAAAGACGTGCATTCATTTGTGTCACTCTCACACTTCTGAGAAGACCTTGTAAGAAAAGATTAATACCTTTTGGTGCACGAATAATCCAATTTCTGTGTATCGTTCATTGCGAGCTAATATTTGGACTGTCAAGACATAGATGTTTGGGTTTACTTTGATCTTTTCCATATTAACCCTACAAAAAAAAACGGAAAAGGAGGGAAATACCAAATGAACATACAGAAAAATGTACAAACTACGCTTATGGTTATGGTTGATGCCAGGCCATTAAACCAATATGCAACTTCGAAAACTTAAATCAACAGCCATTTATTATAAAATTGTACGGCAGTAGATTAAATTTCTTGAAACCCTATACTTGGAACTTATCCATAGTTTTTATTTCTCTATCACATCAAGTATCAACAAGAAGTAAATCACATAATGATCAAGCCGCTAGCATTGTATAAAAGAGAGTATAGAATGATGATTGTGAAATCATAACCATTTCACGTTGAACACATGGGTAAAGAATTGGCATGCTGCAATCAGAACAAGACCCTGTTTGGCTGTTTCTACTAGAGAATTCAAAACACTTTGAAATTGAAAGAATATCGAATACCTGCGGAGGAACTCGATAATTATAGCCAGCAAGTAAGAAGGGTCTCCAACTATCTCTTCCTCGATGGGAGCAAACACAAAGCTGTACATCTCATCTGGTGAGATAGATGGTGACGAAATCATAGATCCCTCATCAGAGACATCGTCATTCAACCGAATACATCCGGGGCCAAGATGTTGATACTGTGAAGATGATGCCTGAGCTTCAACTATAGACTGATGGTTGCCTGGAACTGTATTTAGTTGTTTAATGTCAGCATTCTCCTCAGAATCTGAAGATGGAAATATTGAAGTTCTGTGAAGGGCTTCACTTTCCACTCCAGCAGCTGAATCACGGTTATTAGAACCAGGTACAGGGCCAGAGCCACTATCTTGAGGCACAACCGACTGCGATCTGTCGGTTTTTGATTCCTTGTTATTAGGACCTACTTTGGTCGTGCGAATATATGATGAGATTAGAACTTCTATAGCCTTAGCAACACTAGCCACTGGCCTGTGCTCCAGAATTGTAGTTCTCGTCAAGGTCAAGCACAACTGTTTAGCCTGAACATCAGCAGGAATTATTTAATATCAAGGAAAGAAATACTTTTGACATTCGCCCAAAAAATAACTTGGGAACCACAACATAATTATAGCCAATACACCTACGAAACCTATGTTAAAGGCAAAAACAGTAAAGGGAAGGCAGTATCAGCTCAGGGGATGGGTGGTTAAAATGGTTTGTGTTAGTCTTGTCCCTAAGTGGTAGTTGGTTAGTTATGAATATAAGTATTTAATAACCAAAAAAGAAGCACAGACACTGACACTACATGAATTCTTGTATTTGAAGCACAAATCCTCGTACCAATCAGTGAAACTAAAGCTCTACCTTGCTAACTTCTAATTTACGTCGCTGCAAGAATTCTAGAAGTGATGGCACTTCAGAGCTACTTGAAGCAATTGCCTGCCATTAAAAAAGAACTTAAGATCCTAAAATTTTGCATGATAAGAAAGAAAAAAATATTAATATCAAATTACAACAATAATAACCTCCAAGTCTATATGTATCTTCCATACTAATTTGTTGACATGATCACAAATCAGGTCTGGGACAAGAAACTTCCAACCATCCCCGTAAACAATTGCTTCATCAGGTACTGCATCATCTTCTAAAGTAGCATTATCTTGCTTACTACTTCGGACATCAATATTGGGTCCAGGAAAACCTCTCGACAACAAAGGAAGTGGAGCAGATATGGGTGCCCTTGAATCAGTAAAAATATCATAAAGAATAACTACTTTTGCATCGACTTGATGAACAAGCAACACGTTGTCAACCACGCTCACAGCAATCGAGCTCGAGTAGATTGGCAAAGAACCCTGCAGAAAACAATGACTGCAAAGTAAGCATAACATCCCTCTAGTCTATATTTGATGTCAAAGAGTTAACTTAGAAATCTAGAACAGATACAAAGCCTGATTAATGTATGCAGCACCCTCAGCAAAGTTTGATCCCCTATGAACCATAACACGAAGAGAAATAGAATTTAATTGAAACCTGACTAACGATATAATCGGACTTTTGACAGACAACTGCATGGTAAAGCTTATTGATGGAGCAATCCATGCATAACCCATTCAACAAGGGTGTATTAACTTTTCTCCGGTTAGGAATGAAATAAAAATATGAATGAGATTTTGGTTTTAAATCCTGCTGTTTATTCTTACTCACTTCTTAACAATTTCATTCTACATTAATTGCAAATGTAGAACAATAAATATTAGAAAACTTCATTGACAATATGATAAAACATGAAATACAATTTAAGCAACCAAAGAAATAATTATCCAGATAGAAAAGTACAAGATTAGGCGCTTGTTTCATAGCTATCTTTAGCATAGAAATTACGTTCTATACCAGACAAAAGCCATTTCATTTATGAACTTTTTTCACTACAAGATCCCACAAGGAGTTACTTGGGAATAACATCCCAAAGAAGGGTAGAGTATGAGAACAGACGTGAATACCACCTACTGAGACCACCTCCTAAATTTTGAGGAACCACAGTAACTCCACCACATAACCTATCACCATTGGCCCATTACAATGACACTTGTAATGATCTTGTCAAATTAAAATTTGCAAAAAGAAATCTCCATGCTAATGTATAAACGTTCTTTTCTTATTTGGAATAAACTCGAGTGAGAGAAGTAGGAACCAACAATTTAGCCCATTTTAAATCTCAACATATTCAAAAGAAACACACAAAAAACAAACAGACCCTATCTACATGGATAATTTTTTCGAAACATATACCTGCTGCACAACTGCATCACGATAGAACCTGTAAGTATGAAGTAGCATTGCAAGTCTATCCACTTGCAAGCAATATATTCTTCCATAGCTGACAGAGGTTAAGAAAATATACATATATGAGCTTTCTTTTGATTAGAAACAATAACAAATTGCTCAAAGGATGTAGAAAAAGAAAATGGGCAAACTGACAGAAAACCCTACACAGTGATAATAAAGACGTCCTCTATAGCTAGGACAGGCTTGCTGTTAGCATCAGATTTTGCCATCGTCATTTCAAACTTTGGCAAGCGAACAATCCCTGCTGCTGAAAGCTAAACATGAAAAAAAAATAGCTTCCAAATGAGACAGCTAATATATAATCATGGGATAATTGGAAATCTAACATAATTTAGATCATATAAGAACAAAACAGTTAATTTGGTTAGGTTGTTTTGAGGCAGCCAGTTGCATCTTCTTGAAAGTTTTTAGTTTAAATTTAGTTCTTTATGAGAGGAATTTCTTCGAATATGGTTTTGTTTATCTTGATCTCATCTATTTGGAATTTGTTTTGTAGCTTTTGTTGTAGAGGTAGAGCGAATTTTCTCTTTTCTCTTGCTCTTAGTAAAATACTCTTGTACTTTGCTCTTTTATAAATAATTGTCTCCGTTTAAAAAGAACAAAAACATGCATATATAAATTGTTACATTTAATTTAATCAATATGTAAGTTAATAAGTGAAAAGCGATTACATTAATTATAAACTAGGACACTCTTTATTGATTGAAATTCATCTATGCCATAATAAATTAGTGACAGTAATCGATTAAATTTTACCATTTTCTTCGTGAAATTGGAGGAAAATGCTTCAGAAAAATATATTTATACTAAAATTGTGGGCATACTGATAACAATAGTATGTAGTGCTATTTATCATAATGTCCCAGAAGTAGAAACCGTATTTTAACGGTTTTTGCCAAGCAATGTTGCCAGGAACGCAGAAAAATTAAAGTAAACTGTATATAAATAAATTGCGGAAGTTCAAATAAACTCAGCACGTCATGGTAGTAAAACTTGTACCTGAAATCCATGAAAAGTTTTGCACTGCAGTCCAGAAGCCATAAGCACCAATCGACTTTCATGCGTGTAGGCATAACAGCTCACATTCAGTTTCTTTGATTCCACCAAATGTAAGGACTTTGAATCAGAACTATAAGCAAACAAGTCCAGCCCACTGCAAGAAAACTTCACCTTAGCCAAATATAAATATATAAATGCACAAAACCATACACTATAGGCGAACCATGTGGAACTATTTCTTTCAAGAGTTTGATCTTGAGTTAGCTTGCCATAGTGATGGTTGGTAGATGATAGAGGAGTCCCCCACCCCAATCCACCTTTCAAAGAGAAAGACCACTTTCTATAAAACTTCACCTTAGCCAAATATAAATATATAAATGCACAAAACCATACACTATAGCAAACCATGTGGAACTATTTCTTTCAAGAGTTTGATCTTGAGTTAGCTTGCTATAGTGATGGTTGGTAGATGATAGAGGAGTCCCCCACCCCAATCCACCTTTCAAAGAGAAAGACCACTTTCTATGGTTTACAGGGCATGTGCTTTATTGAAGAATATTTGGGGTAGAAGTTTGTTAGAGTGAAGAGAAATTCTGATGATCTGTGGTCTTTGGTGAGGTTCTATGTTTCTCTTGAGCTTCAATTTTGGAGACTTTTTGTTATTATTCTCTGTTTACTATCTAACTTAATTGGAAACTATTTCATAGAGAGGTTGTGTGGTCTTGGTTTTTTGCATGTCCTTATATTCTTTCATTTTTTCCCTCAATGGCTTAATGAAAGCAGTTGTTTCTATATAGATAAATTATAATATTTGTGGACTTCAAAAAAACTATGGGCATCCAACCTTTAACATCGAAAATTAGATCAGACAAATTCCTTCAGGCCCAAATTGTATGCCATATTTAGTTCAAACACCAATATTTATTTACAAGGAACATCTAGATTGAATAGAAAAGGGGTAAAATAGAAGTGATTGACGATAGAGATTCAACAAAAACCTCAAAAATTGAAGAGATTACATAACTGGGTCACCATTAGCCATGACTTAAAATATGGATAAAAGTCTTTGATGGGAAAACCAAAGAGAACAATCAAATTATATTTTCTCCCACACCACTCCTATCCCATTGTCTGTTCCTCCAAAAACAGATTGATCTATACATTTTCAAAACCTCCCACACAATCACAAAGATAAAGTTTGTCAGAAAGACATTAGGTTTCCCCAGCAAATTACGAATGGAAATGGTTCCTATTCATTCATAAATTTGAAAGGCCTTGTATTATGCTCTTACCTGGTCTTCACAAATACAATATTGCATAAGGGACAATCCGTCCAAAAAAATCCCAGAATGCTCTCCGACTCTTGTCTACATTTCTGACTAAAAGTTTGACCTGTTTCTCTAATCAAAAACTGTATTTCATGACTTGATCTTTGTATTGCAATAATCTTCAAGTCTAAAGAATATCGAACAGATAAGATGGGCCCTTCTGTAATTGTATCAGAGGTATAAGCCACAGCAGGATTAAAGGGAACAGTTTTCCATGAGAAGATCTATTCAAAAGACAAAAGAAACACCATCAAAACAGGTTCTCCAATATGCACTTTAAATACAACTGCATAAAGCAGCTCAAGATCTATTACCTGATCCAAAATTGGGCAGATCAATAACTTATTTCCATCATCAAAAAATAATCCCCTTGATCCAGGAATTCTACATCGTAATGGTGGATATTGTATATAAACATGGGAGAGAGCACTGGATTTGCTTAGACCAGCACCAGGTTGTAATCTTGATGGTCTTCCAGACATTTTATCAAGTCACCTCTTAACCTCAGAGAAATGTTTCTGAAAATGGAACCAAGCAATTTATGCAATCCAAGTTAAGCTTGTTCACTCAAACCTCACTGCAAAAAGGAAAAAAAGTGAATGACATTAGGAAAGCAGAAGACACCTAAAGTTCATGTAGATTTTTACAAGACAGTTAATACCACATTCGCTTCAATGTCGTGAATGTAGAAATTTTCTTCTACTGCTCCAAGCTTTACAACTGATATTGATAGTTTCTTCAATAAAGCAATGATGCTTATTATTTCCCCCGAAGCTATCCAACAACCATTTGATTAGTTGAGAGCAAATATTTAAATGAGATAAAGCCAAGTATCATTTTTAAGCAGTTTTTTTTAGGTTTTCGTTTTTAAAAATTAAGCTCGTTAAAATTTAGTATAACAGTTTTTTTCTTCTTAATTTTGTTTTTCACTTGTATATTAAAACTTTAGCAATCTTGACCAAATTTTTCCTAGTTTTAGATTTGGCCATGATCTCAAAAAGACAAAATTTTGAAAGTAGATTGGGAAACAAATAAAATGAATAAATAAATAAATAAGCACAAATTTTAGAAAACAGAAAACAGAAAACCAAAATCAAAATCATTGTTAATCGGACTCTACAGTTATTTGTTTCCTCATATATGTTTCTATTTTCTCCTTTAAAAAACATCATTTCCTCAAATATCTTAAAAAAGAAATTGTAGTTATCGATAGATACCGTATTTTGCATGCAAGACTTTAGTGCAATAAATTCTTTCAAACACATATCACGTTCAACTTTTGGAACCTTCGCCGCAACACAACCTCCATATTGTTTTGCCTACACAAACAATTGATTGATTGATTGATTTTAAAAATTATACTCTAGACACACACACACACACACACACACACACATGTATATAAATGGTTGTTGAAAACCAACCACGATGAATATATATACATATAATGAGGAGGTTTGATCGATCCTAGTGAGGTTTGAAGTGTCTCTTTGAGATTCAGCTGTAAAAGAGATTTGTGACTATTTTTTTCAGTATAACTAGTCATTGAAGCACCCTTTCTCAAGCTGTTTAACTTATTTTATTTTTTGTATGGCCTTCTTTCTCTCATTTTCTTTCATGTTTCTCAATGAACGTGTAGTTTCTTATTGATAAAAAAAATTGATGCAACTACAAAAGTATGTGCCTAAAGAACTTCACCCGATCCTCAACCAAGGTTATGATTCTAACAAAAAAAAAGACAATCCAATGACCATATCTCATTGAATTTATAGAATTGCACTTAAAAGAAGAACACATTCCAGTATTCCAGTATCCATGTTTCACTTTCAATCACATTCACATACCTGAGACGCACAAGAAACTAAAACACGCTTGAGCAAGGAAGCTGTTGCTCTATCCTTCCGGTCCATAGCACTGCGAAAATTCATGTACAACATACATAGAAAGCAATCACTTATAATCAATAAAGCTTCGTATCACAGAATAACAAACCAGAATTCCACTAAGTGATAACAACCCACATTTCAAATTGTGCCCTAGAATCTCACTCCTCAAGATTTCCGACTTCTTGGGGATGTATTTTAGAAATTGATGGGAGAATTGACCCCAGTTTTTATAAAAATAAGAAAACGATGGAAAAAAAACCATGTGATTTACCAAATCAGGCAGCACCCATAAGAAAGAAATCGCAGATAAGCTCGCGATTATGTGAGAAGATATTGATAGATGGATGAAGAGAGAGTATGAGTGTGAAATTATAGTTGAGAGAGACGGAGAAAGATGAAGTTTTTCTTATGGATTTACTTCAGGCGGCAGCATTCTTCTGAGTTCGGAGACAGATGGCGCCGGCGGGTTCCGCGATTTAATAGTTGTTTTTGGGTAACTCTTACGAAACCTTATTCTAATTATTTTTTACTACCTCTCGTTCAAATCTTAAACTAATAATTATCCACTCAAACTAATATTAATTACTCTAAACTATTACAATTGAACGATTTATATCTTCAACTTTTATAAATATATAAATTAAATTTTTTGTTATATTTTATTTAAATATAATTACCAAGTTGAAGGTTTAAATTAATGTATATATAAAAATTTAACATTAAAATGAATACAAATATTAGTTTAGAGTTTAAATTGATATAATCCCTAAATTTAAAGGTAATAAATTGATATCTAACTATTAACATTTAATAGATTTTTTAAATATGTAGATTTATAAAATAATTTAGGGTCGAATTTGAGTTTGACTTAGTCGACTTCACGGGTACAATATAGTTAATTTTATGTGTACTATGAATTTGTCACAATCAGGCGAAAAATTGGAATAGCGATCACCTCAATAACGGTATCCAACCTTTCAACACCAAAGCTTGAGTCTTAACACATATTGGAAACAAACGTGACTTACTATATTCATACAGAATTGCCTTGACCACTTTTAGAATATGTGTCATGTATAAAAGGATTAACAAAAATCATGTCAACAAATTAGCAAGTTGATTGTTAAATCATATTTTCACTCGTCAACTAAAAAAATTTAGAACTGGTTTTAAAAATTAGACCATAGACTAAATTGTCATTTTATTTTCAGCAACATATAAAGTGTATTTTTTTCTTTATTGTACTTAACGAGTTAAACACAGGGTGGCATCATGGATTTAAATTCACATATAATATTTTAGTATAATCGAAGCTTCCACCTTTAAAATAATAAGAAGCAAGCTCACTTTGACCACAACATATGAAATCAAATGTTAGCATAATTGGTTTCAATATATTCAATTTGTTTTAGTAATCAATTTATTGGCGTACTTTACTGGAACCATAAATTATGGTTATCGAAAAGAAAAACTTATTTGTAGTACAGTATGATTATTAGATCAAGATTAATTCCTGTAACATTAATATGATGCAACAAAAAAAGTAGAAAAAGACAGCAAACAATTGGATTATAAAGTAGACACTATGAAATGAGGTTGATAAGCATCAAAGTGAATCTATGGCAATCTGCTACCATTTTCTAACTTTGCTAAAAAACTGCTTTCAAAATAGGTCTCTACTCCTTTTACATTTAGTTTGTTTCTAGTAGGTTATTTATACAAATGGTCCATTTCTTATAACTAAAATATTTGTGACTCAACTATAAGCTTGTGATAACGTTTTAAGTGCAAAATAAGCACAACCAATCATACATTTCAAAACGTATTTAAGGGAAAAAAGAAAGTGGTAATTTCAAGACCCCTCTTCCAAACAAAACCTATGATTCTTGATTCTAGTGATCTGTAGTACTCGTGAATTACAATCAGAGCATATCAACCACACATAACTCAATCAGCTAAGAGATTATATAGTTAACCATAAAAGTCAGAAATTCAGATCTCAAGTCCACATGTCAATAAACTAAACAGAAAAAAGGGAATCCCTGTTGAACAATCCAAAGACCATATTTTGATCAATGCTCAACCATATCTACTGTACTAAGTTACTTTTTTAGTTCAACAGTGAGGAGATTCAGCCTTTTCATGCATATATCTTAGCCAGTTAAATATGTTCAAATTAGTGATTGTCTGTCATGCTAAGCAAAGTCAGCATTATCATCCATGAATTTTTAAAAAAAAACATATTTTGATTAACCCTTCGAAACTTAATCAATCAAATGCACTTAGAAGTTAGAAGTAGAACAGTTATAGTGCACTACTCACCATTCTCAAATTTTTCTAAGTTCAACAACATGTGAGATGAAAAGATTAGAACCACTAACTTCTTGGTTGAGGGCATATGACTCGTCTGTCATTAGTTCACAACAGTAACTACTATAGTTGGCACTACATAATAACACATTGAAACACTCGACATTTCTTACGAGAATAACGAACAATGCAAGAATAATGTTCTATGGGCGTTCAAGAGGAGGAATTACATGCTAAGTTAAGAAACCTAACACCAACCTAGTTTATGGAATAGAAAAATGTTTAGTAAGATAAGAATCTGAAGCAGAAAAATAATTGCCATAACATACCAAACAAGCAGTGAAGTGAAGGCTTCACTTGGACTAGCTCAAAACATTTTGATCAACAGCCAGCAGAACTCACAGTTCAATTTCACAACCATAACCAATGCAATAGAATCATTGAACATAATCAAAGTTTTCAAAGATCAAAAGCTTATATTGATCCCAAAAAAGATAGTATTATTTCCAAATCTAATCAAGAATGCAAGTAGAGATTAGAACCAGAATGACCCTCTCAATTTTGTGGAACCCATAGCTATACTAAGTCCGATGAACTCACTATAAAATGAACATATAGAACCCTAATAAAAGTAAGCCTAATCAGCCCAAACCAAGTTTTCATCAGTACGAAAAATTCATTCATAATGAAGGTGGGGGGGAAAGGGAGTATTAATTTGATCCAAGCCTGACCTAAATCAGTTCGTCTTAGGATCTGGCATCGGGAACAACCCAGCTCCGGCGCCTCTTGGCGGAGAGAATCCCAAGAACTTCTGCAGATTGGTCCTAATGCTGATAGAACAGAGGAAGTACAAGAACGCCATAGCACAATCGGTAGGATCGTCACCCTGTAACCCTCGGTGACTCATCTTCATCACAAGCCCAAAAGGCTTAAACGGCAATTTGGCAACAACCTTGCCTTCGAAGAGCGAATTGAGCAATCCAAAGACGACGAACAGAACAAGGGCAACAACGGCGCCGGATTTAAACTTGAAGAGCGAGAGATCACGGCTGGATTCCTTGAGACTGGTCTCGATGCGATCGATCTTCTTGGTTTTGGATTTCTTGACAGTGATTTTGGAGCTGTCAGTCTTCATGGTCTCGAGCTTTTTGGCGGCCTTGTCGATGGAGGATCGAAGGGTTTTGTAGGAGTTGGTGCGGTAGATTAGAACCCATGAGATGGCTTCGCAGATGACCGCGGTGCAGACGGAGATTCCGACGACGGAGAGACTGTCGGAGTATCGGAAGGAGGAGAAGAGGGGGATTGTGGCCATCGCCGGAATCGGAAGAGAAAATGGGTTAATCCGAGGGAAAGTGGGAGAATTTTTGTGGAGTTGGATTTGGATCTAAGTGATGTGTTTTCAAATAATAATACAAAAATATATATAAACATATATATATTTCAACTTTCATCAATTATTATCAAATTGTTGTGTAAAACAACCAAAATTACTATCAAAATTTGATAGTTCCTCGATTCTTGAAATTGGAAAAGATAAAGTTTCCAGTTCTGAGGGTGGTAAAAAAAAACTTGATAATCCAACAAAAACCGGATAACTATACTTTTTAAACTGAACAACACGAATTTAGAACAACATTTTGGTCATGTATAGTATATACTCATATTAGCAACATATTGGTGATGCATAAGTTGCTTTTACATAATTATAGTTTAGAAGTACATAAGTTTATTTTATGCATTTAAGGTGTACTAGCATTATAGTTACAAAAATAGATTGTTCGTTCATAGTCGCTACCCTAAAATGGATATCCAAAACATTCCCACTATACTAGTTGTCTTCACATCCACCCATAATAAGTTAGTACTGCTATTGGATGCACTAATGAATGACAATAAGCGGGTGACTCATACACTTTCATACTTATGTATGATACATGTCTCCGACTTCGATTGTCGTCAAAGTACCAGAATGGACAGACGAACTTTTTCCATTCTATGTCACTTACTGAGGACGATTGCTGGTCTGACATCGACCGAAATCGTGGATGTCGAGGAAATGGAGAGACTGTTTCCCGTCACTTTAATCTCGTATTGTTGGCTGTGTTGCAATTGCATACGATGAGTCGCAACCAGTGACTAACACATGAACTGATTCACGATGGAGTTGCTTCGAGGTCCGCATATTACTATATTCTGTTACTTATCAATCACCAAGTCGAACTACTTAACTGCACGATATTTCATTATGTAGGACTGCCTTAGGGCATTGGATGGCGCGTACATCAAGGTGAACGTGTCGCAAACCGATAGGCCTAGGTATAGAACACATAAGGGAAGAAGTTGCCACAAGGTATAGAACACATAAGGAAGAAGTTGCCACAAGGTATAGAACACATAAGGAAGAAGTTGCCACAAACGTCCTCGGTGTGTGTGATACGAAAGGCGACTTCGTCTTCGTATTGGATGGCTGGGATGGGTCCGCAACAGATTCGTGCATTCTTCGAGATGTTATTGCACAACCAAATGGATTGCATGTTCCTCAGGGTAATCAAACATATACTCACACATTCATAACAGGTTATTACTATCTATGCGGGATATCCCAATGCAGATGGATTTCTAGCTCCCTATAGAGGACAAAGATACCACTTGCAAGAGTGGCAAGGAGCGGGAAATGTCTCTGCCACCGCGAAAGAGTATTTCATGTTGTACTTCAACATGAAACATTCTGTCGCTATAAATGTTATTGAACGAGCGTTCAGTTTGTTGAAGGGTCGATGGGCAATCCTTCGAGACAAGTCCTACTATCCCGTGCAAATTCAATGTCGAACAATTCTAGCACATCAACCGCGAGATGAAGAATGTCGATTTTGTTGACGAGGGAGACTCCACGTACGCGACGATTGGAGGTGATGACATTCAATTAAATGGACGCAGTGGAGGGATGAAATGTTTAATCAATGGCAGTTGCAAAACGAATAGACTATGTGTGTCGATTTAGTATTCCTGCATTTGCATTTAGTTAGTATTGGGTGGATGGAAGTCGGACAATGGCACATTCAGACCTGGGTATCTGGCACAACTTCTACAAATGATGGCGTTGAAACCTGGGTATCTGGCACAACTTCTACGAATGATGGTTGAAACCTGGGTATCTGGCACAACTTCTACGAATGATGGCGTTGAAGTTGCCGGGATGCAATGTCCATGCGAAGTCATTGACCGCAGTTTAAAGACGTTGAAGCATACCAAGCAATCACAGAAATGCTGCCCGTCATAAAGTGCATCGTTGTTGCTAAATAAGCCTTTCCCATATTACGACGAGTTGGCGTATGTATTCGAGATCGAAAAGATCTGGCTACGTTAAATAAGCCTTTCCCATATTAGGACGAGTGCATCGTTGTTGCTAAATAAGCCTTTCCCATATTACGACGAGTTGGCGTATGTATTCGAGATCGAAAAGATCTGGCTACGTTAAATAAGCCTTTCCCATATTAGGACGAGTTGGCGTATGTATTCGAGAAAAGATCGTGCAACGGGAGCCCATGCGGAGACCTTTGCCGACATCGAACATTCCTCCTAGGTTTGAGGAATTTGCACAAGTGGATCTCAATGATATGGAAATTCTTTCCATGTCCAGCCATATGTTTAACATGTCCCCTGTCCAGCCATATGTTTAACATGTCCCCCGACGACATCATACAACCAGGTCGAGGAAGCGATAGTAGGACGACGCGATAGTAGGACGACTTCGAGCGGACTTCGGAAACAACTGATGTCATGGCTCTTCAAACTGACTAGGTGAGGCTCATTACAGAGTGGTCGGGGTTGGCACTGGAGGATGAAAAATTGACCAACCATCTTCACTATCTACTTTTGCGATGTTAGTCGGCAATTGGATCTTATGGAGCTGAACGATACCTTCTTGACAGAGAAAGTCGTGGGCAACGACGTTCCGATGAGGAAGGTTGAGCCAAAGAGAGACATAGCAAGCTAGGCCAAAACCTCCAGTCCCCCTAAATATTGTGTGGTAGATGTCGAGTTTTTTGGCCACATTGGTAGTCCAACCAAGAAAGATATCGAAGATGATACAGAGTGGGAGACGACCATGATAGCAAGCTGTGAGAGCTTAAATGACTTCTTTGAAAGAGGATTTGATTTTGAGAGAGGAAGAAGCTTGAAAAAGGCAAAAGATGAGGTGATAAGGAACGATATAGTTTTCAAAAGCCGGTGAGAGGCCATGGGATGAGCTTGAGAAAGGGATTTCAAGAAAACGAATTAAAGAATGGAAAAGGAAGGGAAAATGGAATACACAAGGGAGGGATGAGAGAAAAATGAAATATTTTTGGAAAGTGGGAAAACAGAGGGAGAAAGGATTGATGAATTGATTTTTAGGGTTTTTTTAACTTGGGGGTAGTATAGACTTTTTCCAATTAATTTGTTCTTTTTTAAAATCCATCTCAAAACTCTTTACATCCTTTGAAATTATCCTATTTTTTGATAATTTTCCAATGAATTCTCTCTTCTTACATTCTTCTCTTGTTCCATCAGTTACTTGCAAACCTCGGTCGTTTCCTCTCAGGAGGCCTATACGTATATGTGCCCTACGTGGTTCTCATCATAATACTCGGATATTTGCTCCTTTGATATCCTTTCCAGCCTTACATATTAGTAACTCAATTGCCTGTTCTTCAACTCCTTCAAATGAAGGTGTAGTATCTGTAGTCAATTTTGAAGATTTAGTTGAGAAGGACTTTTCGTTTCTCGATTCAGATGATTTTAGTTCCATAGAAGAGCATGGTCAAAAAATTAGACGGATTATTTCTGCTGGAGAGATTGTAGAAAGTTCTCAGGTTATGGTTTCCATTTCTTCAGAAGGATTTGTTGATCAGTTGTTTCAATTAGCTCCCTCCCGAAGTTTGCTTGTTGTTCATGACTCTATTCTAACGTTAGCTTGTATTAAAGAAAAATATGACAAAGTTAAGTGTTGGCAAGGAGAAGTTATATATGTTCCAGAAAAATGGGGACCTTTCGATGCTGTATTTCTCTATTATCTTCCCGCCATGCCATTCGAACTTGACGCAATTTTTGGAGCACTTTCAGAACGTTGTGTTGCAGGTAAATTTCTTGTTTCGTTCTGTTAATTTTTAAGTTTTTGTTGATTACATTGGCTACCCCAATTGCTGAGTATATTGCCAATTTATTCTAAGTTCTTCTACAGTTTGGTCTTTGAAGGGGAAAGTTGCCTAAGTTTCAATCACCTTCGACTTTAGTTTTCCTTGGCGTATTGAACTGTATTAGATTTAATGTAGTTCAATATACACTGAGAATTATGGGCATGTGTGCGGGAATTATAGGAACAATTTATTTTGTAGCGATGTTTACACTTCTTTTTGGCAAATAACCACATATAATTGTTTAGTGTACATTACTTCTTACCATCTTTGTTAAATCTCTGTATCATATGTTATGACTTTAGCAAATTGGTACTTGCGTTGCCTTCTAGACATAGAATCAGTACTTCGTTGCTCAATGGGCGTATTGCGATATAATCTATGTAATTTTTGTTAGGAACTAAAATCATATGGAAATGAAGTTCTTGCTTGTTTTATACAGTCATCATACCACAACCATAAGATAATCTATTTCATTTGTTGCCTAATAGGTGCAAGACTAGTTATTAGCCATCCTAACGGAAGGAAAGCATTAGAGCAAGAACAACAACAGTTCCCAGATGTCGTAGTTTCAGATTTACCTGATAGGATGACTTTGCAAAAAGCGGCTGCAGATCACTCGTTTGACTTGACTGAATTTATAGATGAGCATGGATTTTATCTAGCAATTTTAAAGTTCAACAAGGACATAAGTTAAGTCTTAATATTTCAATAAATTTTAGCAGTTCATGTCTAATTCTTGCTGCAAACTTTGGTGATTTGGATAAACAAAATTTTGCCATTTTTATCATTTATAATTGGTACAATACATACTATTTTATGAAATCCTGAAGCAGGTCAAGTTCCTATGTTGGGTTTAGGTGAAAAATGATAATAACTAAATGAGCAAGATTTGGGCATCTTGACATTTTCTTTCCAACGATGCTTTTAACTGAAGAATAATGGAATAAGATTACAAATTACAGAAGAGATGACTGTGCACGTGCTACGGTTGTGCCTTGAACCTGTATGTTAATCAAAATGTGAATATTCTCATGGGTGTGGTTGAGATTCAGGTCCTGGTGGTTTCGAGGAATTGAGAAGTGGCTGGAGAGCCTTAACCACAATGGTCATGTTTGGCCTGAAGTCAGCCTCGTACTGAACACATAAGGCTGCAACTGCTGCCAACTGTGAGAGATTCACATTAAATAATATTGGAACAAGAATCTAACTTGAAACAACTCTACAAAGATGAAAACTAATATGGTATGTAAACTTCGTCCAAGTCTGTCGTTTTTACACAATTCTCTTAGTTCAGGTTAGCTAGTTTTGTGTGATTAGAGGATAACTAGAGTCATTTCATTCCAATTCTGATTACTGAAGGTAATGTATGGGGGGGAATGTTTATGACCTTCCTACCTCAGGCTGATAGATGATTATTGTGATTTCTTAAGACTAAATTACTAATTACTTGTGTTCTCATAACAATAACACAAAACCACTTGATTTCGCCCTAAAAAATAATAATGATAAATATTTTTAAAAAATACCACTAAAGGGTATAGAGCCAAATAACAGTAACACTTGTTTCTAAGCAAGAATCAAAGTTCATGATGCTAAAGTACAAAAGCATTATTAAAAACACATTTTAAGGCAAGGTTGAAACGTCTCAATTCCACTTTGAAATCTGCAGATCTACCCTTTAACCACTTGTAAACTTTCATTTAATTGGTCTAACACAAGGAGGCAGGGTCCAAATCATAGTTGAGGTTTTCTACTATTTGCTAAAAGGTTGTTTATTTGTACTTCAGTGAAATTGAAAATTCATCATTGTAGCAGAATATTTCACCAATCATTCCAATTCTGAGGGATTCGAACTGGAATGTATGGGAGTGTTTATGACCTCCCGACCTTGTTTTCTAGTAAAGAAAAATGATCCCCAAGAAAGGGAAAAAAAAACTATTTGAAACCTTTTGCCTACATAGTTTATTAAATGACAAAAAGTACCTCACGAGCTACTTTTTAAATTTTTTAGGTGCAATAGAGGGTAAGAGATTAAAATGTTAGCAACACATTCCATACATGGGTTGAACTTTGCTCACCATGGCATCACACATCCGTTTGTAAACCATGCCTTACTATTTGGTTTAATTATAAATACATTTTCTTTGATTTCGAAATGAATGTGATTACGTAGTAGTACCTTTGCTATTGCCTTTGGCGGGTAATCGTTGTTTAGCTTGGGATCTACACACTGTTTCACCTTGTCTTCACTTAATCTTGGTGTTGCCTGCAGAATAATAGGAATGGCTAATTAAGTCTGCGGATTAGACTGCAGGAACTTAGAAAAATGCAGTAAGGGAAACTTACCCAAGTAACAAGACTCTGTTGTCCTTTAGGCATTGTGTGATCTACTGGCTTTCGTCCTGTCAAAAGTTCGAGAAGAACTACACCGAAACTATACACGTCACTCTTTTGAGTAATCTGTCCTGTCATAGCATACCTAAAAAGCGGAACAGTGAACATAGGCAGCATACCAAGATATATGCTAAGAAGTTATAAGTTGATATCTTGTTTGTCTTTGAATTAGGATCACTCCACTCTAGTCTTAAATCCTCAAGACATCCGTTTAAGTCAAAACCCATTCCATTTTGGTCTCCTATTTCAAAATTTCAATGGTAGTCACCAAACTTTTACAAAATAATCGTTTTAGTTTTTGGAGTAAGTGTATTAACGTGCTGACCTTAATATTTTAGCTAGCTAAATTTGCTAAGGACCAAAGTATGATTACTTTTTTATAGTTTGAAAGTCAAAATGAGACGTACTTAAACTTTTGGGAACAAAAATGGAATTTAAACGCGAGTTTTGTAGCCACTTTGGGCTTGAATTCATTTTCAAGACCAAGAAAATATAGAAGTAGGTAAGACACACAAAAGGGCTTACTCTGGAGCATGGTATCCAAACGTTCCTAAGACCCTAGTTGAATGAAGTCGTGCTGCTGTGTCAGATGACTGATTAGTCAGGTTGAAATCAGCGATCTTTGCTAGGAAGTCGTCAAAGAGAAGGACATTGCTCGACCTGATATCGCGATGAACTATTGAAGGCTGAACCTTCTCATGTAAATATTCAAGGCCTTTTGCTGCACCATAAGCAATTTTAACTCTCTGATTCCAAGCAAGAACTGGACCAGGCTCAGCCCCTTGTACTCCTTTTCTTCCTGCACCAGAAAATGATCAAAACAACAAAAAAATTGGCAACAAAAACAAGAAACACTCAAACTTAGCCTGACGTACGTACCATGTAGTATATCGTGCAAAGAACCCATTTTGGCAAACTGATATACCAAAATCCGATTATTTGCCTCCAGACAATACCCAATTAACTCCAAAAAGTTCTCTTGCTTAAGTCTAGAAACAGAGGATAGCTGCAACACCATGAGAAACACAGAAACACAATTCTATTAGAATGAAGAATACTGACGTCTTCGTCTTTATCACCAACACTCAGACTTATTCAATAACAAACCTGAGCGGCAAAATCAGTGTCAGGCTCTGGTGAAGAACTAGTATCTAGTTTCTTGATTGCAGCAGCCTGACCGCTCTTTAACGTTGCGTAATAAACCCGGCCATAAGAACCTTCACCAATAAAAGATTTCGTACCAAAATTACCCGTCAACCTATTTAACTCATCCAGTGGAATGACTGGAGTTTCAATAGGCAAAACTTGCTGGGGAGCTCCACTTCTGACAACATTGGAAGTCCTGGGCTCTCCTCTCTCGCTGCCTACAACACACAAATTCACAATCCGTGATCTCAACAAAAGAAATCCCACATTTGAATTCACAAACCAACCATTCCAATATGTCTAACAACAAAATTCCTCAAGCATTATTTCAACAAACAACTAACGTACAAGAATAAAACCAAACAAATTTAGAAGAAAGTAGGGAAGAAGCATTTACCACCGTATGTATTTCCCCTAGGTGGGGCTGTATATTGACTTGAAGGCGCACCAAAATTTTCCTCCTCCACACCTCCACAGCAAAACATCGCTTCTCGTCAACTCGTAGTAGCCTCAAAAACCTACAAATGAAAGGAACCCCATCAAATAGGAAAACAGGGGAAACGAAATCTAAAATGGGTATCATAGAAATCAAACATATAAGCATGGATTTGAAAACCCATCTGAGTTTTGTGGAGACCCATGTGGGTATGAGGAAGATGATAGAAATGAAAGAAGAAGAAGAGAGAACTGACCTGGGATTGTGAATAAAAAATGGAAAGTTAGGGACAGCAAGCAGAAAGAGATTGAAAGGGAATGGAGGTGGAAGGAGGGAGGAGGAGGAAGGAGGAAGGAGGAGGGAGTGAGGAGACTCCCTGTGCGAAGGGAATGATGGGATTGGTTCCTGAAATGGCGATGAGAGGGGAAGCTACATTTCGTTCTATTTAGCGGGAAATTCGGGTGGCGATTTCTTTAACCGCTAAAACCAAACCTCCTTCATACTGCCTCCCACGTCGCACGTTCTTCCTACTTATATCCCTCCTCTCTTCTCTTTCTTTTTTACTCCCTTCCCTTTTTTCTATTTACAAATTCCTCTCATCATTTTAAACTTCAAATTTAGTCCATAATCTCACCATTCTTTATTTATTTTATCATTAAAATATAATCATTCTTAATCATTTTTCAGACCACAATTATTAAAAATAGCAAAACTCTTAAAAACATATTTACAAAATATACCAAAATATCATATTCTATCAATGTCTATTAAATACATCCGTAGACTACGTTGATAGAAGTCTATTGATTATAAATATGAAATTTTGTTATATTTTGTAAATATTTTAGTTTATTACATTATATTTAAAAATATATTTTTTTAAATATAGCATTTACTAAATATAGCAAAATTTTATATTTTATCAGACAAATTGAAATGATAAGTTTATCTGTGTCTTACGTTAATATAACTTTATAAATATTTGTATCACTTTTGTTATTTAACATGGTTCTCATTTCTTAAATCTAACTTTTTTTCATAATATAGGAACAATTTTGAAATTTTATCATATAAATATAATTATGAGAAACTTTTTAAAATATTTATAGATATTTAAATATCACGGTTCTATCATATTTTGATTTTTTTTTTTAATAAATGTTTTAGTATACAATTTTTCATATTATAGAAATCATTGAAAAATTAGCCACAATTTTTTTAGCATAGAGCTGTAAGTATTTGAGGTTAGAATTTTTGTTTTATTTTTAGTATTTCAAAAGTTTATTCTATTTTGGTGTTTGCCAAATTTTAAAATTTGCCCATTTCATGTATTTTTAAATTTTGTTTCTTTCTCTTAATTGTCTCAGTTTAATCTGTTTGTTTCCTATTTTTTTCAAAATTAATTATTGAAATATTATTAAAATTTAAAAACAAAAACACACCTCTCATAGTTACATTTGTAGCCTTCAAAAACAATGAACAAATTGGAGTGTCAAATTAAGAAAAACAAAGAAACAAAGGTCACCTTTGTTGAGAAATCAATGTTAAACTATGTAACAATAATAATAAATAGAATGTTAGAAACAACAACTCAATCCCTATACTTAACTAAACGTTTCATTTCATTTTAATCCCTACGCTTTATTTATTGATAATTAGACGTTATCATTTAATCAAAAATAACTTTGAAATAATAAATGTAAGATTTCTCGAAAACACAAAAGTAAAATTAGATAACTTAAGATTCCATCTTAAAATGTTCCTAAGATGGTGTTTCTTTTGAATTAATCATTCTTCTATCAAATTCCAATTTTTTTTAATCCATCCCGTACTCATTTCAACTTTGTGGTTAAAAAGGAATTGAGAATGAGAATAGTTCCAAGCACAACAAATCCATTAAAAGATTTGAGTTTTTTTTTCTGTTTACATTGTACTAATATACAACATTTACAACCTTCTCAAATCCAATTTCAGTGATACAAAATAGTTCCAAGCACAACAAATCGCTTCATCTCCTCCCATCAGGATGCCCTGAGAGTGTTCTTGGGAGCACTTATCCATGGAGTTCCTGCAATGGCAAACCTCCATAAAGCATTAACATGCTCTGGTAAGGCATACTCGATACCAACACGAGGACCTACAAGTATGCTCTCTGGCTTGGGAGCGTCAAGGAGTTCCAAACCACCTGAAACACATTCATGCATAAATCTCGGCCGAGTTCTTTAATAGGCTTACAGGTAGAAGTAGTACAATGAAGGTTACCGGGAGTGTAAAATGGATGGTTAGACCACTCTGTTGATAATCCAAGCGCTTGGCCAACCTTTGAAAAAAGTAACACATGAGTCTGGTAAATAGTGATTTCAAGTCTAAAATAACTTTGACTACACAGCCATATCAATCAGTTTCAACCACAATAGATTCTTTTTCTTTTTTTTTTTTCAATATTTCACTGCCAAGAAGAGAAACAAACAAAATCTTATATGAAATCTACAATAATATGATACCCCTTGGAATTTTTAAGATTGATCAGAGTTAGATTTCTAGAAGCAAGGTTTAGTAGAGATCATATCGTTACCTTCCCGGGACCAGTAAGAAGAACAGGCTTGTCTGTGATCAGACCTCTCCGCTTCTGAATCGTCTCCAACCCTGTTAATTGTCTACATTATTCTAACAATGCAAATATGAAAGCCTAAAGTGAGGAGTTTCTTCCTTCAGAGAATTGCAATGAATATGACCATCCAGTTGAATCTCAATCAAGATCAATGCATTCACAAATAGAAAGAAATGGCCAAGACATTAAAACAAGTCTTTGTCATTTGAGTAAGATTATTTGGTAACTAAGCATCAAGAAAGCCACGAACACTATGCATTAACATATAAAATAGTGAACGTTAAGATTTCCAATTTGTCAAGTACAATTACAAAACCTGCAATTATAAAACTAAAAAATATATCCAAGAGAAGATCTTAGGCCACATTTGATGACTATTTTTTGTTGTTTTAGACTTTAAATTTAAGTTTATATATACTACTTCCACCTATGAATTCCTTTGTTTTGTTGTCGAAGATTTAGGAATATTTACAAAACCCAAACCTTCTGAGAACTAAAAAACAAAAGAAAAAAGCAACTTGTTTTTAGAGTTTGGCTATGACAAAACAATAGGCCTCCAGACCACCAGGGAAAACATCCAGTAGAGGTTCAACTCATGGGTCAGTTTGTGTAATCTTGAATTAAGAAACTGACCTCTATTTGATAGGTGGTTTAGTTTATTCCAAGCTCCGATTTTCTAATCTCACAGGTTCCATAGAGCCCACTTGATAGAAAATCACTACTAAACTTACTTTTGTACAAATTTTACAAAATGATAAATCCACAACCTAAAGATAAAAGATAAATTACACGGGTTTGTATAAACTATTCTTTAATACAATTCAAACACAAATTATACAAATCTAGGCATTAAAAAACTATGTCAAAGATAAGCTCAGAAGAATTAAGGTACAGTCAAGGCAAGAAAGTTTACCACTGACAGGAGCACAAGCTCTGACTAACACAGCAGCACCAAGTCCAACCTCATCCGCAACAACATTCAGCATCATATGGAGACCATAGCAAAGATAAATATACGCATGCCCCCCAGGTCCAAACTACAAAGTCCATACAACTTGTTAATGAAAGCATCTACAATAATTGGATTTAGATATCCATCATTCTTCAGTTTCCCATGTCTGATATTTTTAATTTGTTAATTTTTATTATTAACTTTCTATCTTTTAACCGGTCTATCCACCCTCCTATCAAATAAGAAGTGGAATAGACCTCTTTCAGATCCTATTGTCTTGATATCAAGGTCATTTTATTGTAGAGAACTTCAGAGAGTCCTAGAGAAGAGACCTCTTTCAGATCTTATTGTCTCTCTCCATCACTTTCCCTGGAAACTAGAAGTTTTTCAGAGCTGTTGTATTTTTGGAGTGGAGTGTCGTATAACTCAAGGCAGTGGAGCACATCTTCTCTATGGACATCGTTTATTAGCATGTCTCAATCCATAAATGAGTTCTAATCTCGTATTTTGTTATTGTTTTGATTTATGATGAATTTTGTGGGTATATTTTAGAAATGTAGTTTCATTTCCAACATCCCATCAGCGATCAGTTGAGTTAAAAAGTACTTACAACTGGAGCTGTTCTTGCTGTGACACCAAACCGACCATGACAAGCAGAATCATTTGGTCTGTAAGCTTCTACCTGTCAAAATCCTTTTGTTTAATGGTCGAATCTCAGAAAGCCATTAACTACCTTTTTCACAAATCCAAAATATCATCGCAATATCACCATAAAAAAACCCAACTCCCACTTCTAAATTGTAGAAACATAGACGTTAATGACTTGGTATTCAAACAGACAAACAAACAACCAGATTGTGGGCATTTCTCTCATTGACTTGACATGCAAACAAACGAACAAACAAACATAACCCCATTCACAATAAGCTCGTTACAGCCAAAATTAAACGAAAAATCGATACGCCCAGAAGTTACAAATACAAGAAAGAACGAGCAACGAGTACCTCGGTAATCCGAAGAACGACATCGTCTCTCCTGATGAGCTTTCCAAGCAAGCGTGGGGCGAGGTCCAAAGCATCAACGAGGAAGAACTCTTTGGGGAGGATGGTGAATCCATCGGAAGAGGAAGAGGATGATAATTGAGCGATTTGGGTTGGTGGGTCGGTCGCGGGCTTGGATTTGGGGCAATACCTTGTTTTTTTCTTCTTCTTCCTCGCTTGAGGTTCACTGCGGAGATCGGTTGAAGAAATGGGGTTTTTGGGGTTGGCAAGTTTCTTGAATCGATGAGTTCTGATCATTCCGTAGGAGAAGGAGGAAGCGAAAATATGAAATGGGGATTGAGGAATGAAGAGAAAGAGCATGTGGAGCTGGTCAGAACTGGAACCATTCGCCAAAACTCTGACCTTGCGCGGCGTTTACTTTCTCGAACTGTCAATGGGGTTGTACGTGGGTCCAACGATACCAATTTGGGAAAAAAAATTGGAATGTATCATATTGTCGTCCTCTACTTACTCTCTCCTCGCTCTTTGTTCTCTCGTCGACAACATCCAATCTCCTTTCGTCTCTGCAATGCTTACATATCAACTTTCTCCATCTTTTCTCTGGTTTTCTCACTTTTCAATGATCCCACGCACTTGACATTTAATTTCTCAAGATCGTAGAAGAACTGAAAATGACTCGTCTTGGGCCACGCCCGGTCCCCTTACCTCGTAAAGCATGGGAAGACCTTCCACTCGGCCCAACTTTGTGATAGCTTGACTCAACCGAAGAGAAATAGCAGCTTCCAGGCGGTCAAGACTTCCGAAAGAAATTCCAGCCCCTATGTAGACCCTTGTTTTTCTTCCACTCCTTCGATCAGTGATCGTATTCAAGGCGGATGTCAACGGGATGGGGTATCTCTCCTCTCTCTGATTTTGGGTATCGCTTCCGAAATACCGGGATTCTCCCATTTGGACGACCCCTACTACAATGTTTAGCAAATGGAGAATGACCCATGCAAACGAGGAAACGAAAATCAAAAGGTACCCTTGTATAAATTGGCTAACAAAGGACGTAAGCATGTGGATGAATTTCTTATTTGAAGTGGGAGAAAAACTAATTTGTAATTTGGGTACTTTCACATCCTTGTGTGTGTGAGTGCCATATCATTTTTTTTCTTTAATCAAATTTGGTGCATGTGAGTTACAACATTGCTCTTGCTTCTTTGGTTTGAGGTTTTCTTTTTGTATAAAGATAGGGTTTTTAATTGACATTCTGGTATTCTTTTCTAAAATTTGTGGTTTTTAATTGTCTGATATTTGTGCGTCCGAGTTAGAATATCACTATCACTCCTTTGGTTCGAGGTTTTTTTAGCTTCTCGTTTCCTATTAAATAAAAGAAATGCAAGATTATCAATAGTCAATAGTATGAATTGAATGGAAAGATGTACAATAATAAAAGTGAGTGGAGAGCCCAACACAATTGCACGATCAAATTCTTTAGATAAACTTCAATGCAAAAGTACATGATAAAAAAATAAATAAGTAAACAAATCATCTTGAGTGGGTCTAATAGCAAAGAGGAAGACATTGTAGAACAAAGTAGTCTGAATTTAGGTTGAGGTAATTCTAAATAATTAGTTTCAAATATAGAAAAGTAGTCTATAAATTCATTACAAATATTGGTCTACCACTGATAAGACTTTGTAATTTTTGTAAAATGGGGTGAAAAACTTCATTATTATTCCTATAAATATCACTTATTACAATTACCTTAAAACTTATTTTGTTATTTTTAAAATCACTTTCAAACATCTTTTTAATTTTTTATTATCACAATCAATTTGGATGATTTGAGAATTACATCTATCTAAACTCCTCGGAAGTAAATCTTGAATTAATCTCAAATGATTAAACTTGGCAACAATTTAGCCGAACCAACATAGAAAAAAGAATATAAAATTGAGGGTTACCAACTTTTACTATTTTATTCTCAAACTTTATAATTAAAACTGAAAGAATATTTCCAAAGTAAAGTGAGTAATTAGCTTAAATGGTACATGAAAGGACCAAATTGTTATTTTATAAAAAGTTAGGGACCAACAAATTTGTTGAAGTGAATTAATAATTTGTAGTGAATAAAACCCTATTGTTTTGGTCCGAGCGACGATGTGCCGCCATAGTTCTAGAGACTTCGACGCCGAGAACCTTCCGGACTCCACAATTTCTTTTTCCCTTTCCCTTTTATTCCTTCTTCTTCCATTTCTCCATTTCTCCATTTCCCAATCTTCTGGATCTCTCAACATTCTCTCCATTCCATTTTTCCCACCTAATTTTCCTTCTCTCAACCTCCGGTGATGGCCAAGTTCGGCGAGGGTGACAAGCGGTGGATCGTCGAAGAACGTCCCGACGGCACCAATGTTCACAACTGGCACTGGGCTGAGACCGATTGCCTCGAATGGTCTCGTAATTTCCTCTCTAAGCTTCTCTCTAATCTCCCTCTTCTTGACGGCGAGGGCGGCCTGTTCATCAAGACCAAGAAGGTCGACAAGGTTGATGGTGAGGCCTATGTTAATATTCGGAAGGGGAAGATAATTCCTGGTTATGAACTTAGTGTTACTCTCTCTTGGGAAGGAGAGGCTAAGGATTCCGCCGGCGAAGCTCTGCAGAAGGTTGATGGGCTGGTTGAGATTCCGTATATTTCTGATGAGAATGCCGATGAGGATCCTGAGGTTAGGGTTTCTGTTAAGGATGAAGGGCCGTTTGGGAAGAGAATGAAGGATGCTATGTTGGCTAAAGGGAAGCCGATTGTGTTGGAGAAGGTGAGGTTGTATGTGCAGAGTATGGCGAAGGGTGGGCCTGCTAAAGATGATTTGGAGGCTAAAAAGGTGGAGCCGAAGAGTAATCAATCGGCTCCTGCTGCGGCGCCGGCTGCGGCAACTGCTCCTGCGGCATCAAAGCCAGCAGTGGTTGCAGAGAAGAAGAAAGTTAAGAAAGGGTTCAAGACAATAACTCTGACTGAGAAGTTTAGTTGTAGGGCTAACATCCTGTTTGAAATTCTCATGGATGACAATAGATGGAAAGGATTCACTCAGAGCAATGCTAAGATAAGCAAGGAAGTCGGTGGAGAGATCAGTATATTTGATGGGTCTGTCACCGGGAAGAACTTGGAGTTGGAAGAGGGGAAGTTGATTGTGCAACAATGGAGATTTGGAAGCTGGCCTGATGGCATTCATTCCACGGTGAACTTTTAATTTTGTTCTATTCTTTACTTATCTCCTTCCCATTGCTCTGATATGTAGCATACCTTAGGCAACATTTACCGATAAATTTTGATGCTCTTTCCATTCGAAGGACTGATTAGTTGGACTGTAACAGTATGTGGATACAACCTATAATCATTTCATTTCTATAACTCGACTCTCCTAGGCTTGGAAACTGTCACAATCTTACTTAGTAAAATGTAGTTTGTCAGGGATTGAACCAAATCTTTGAAATTGTTGTAGTGAAATTTTATTACTAATGAAACCATATCAGTAACGATGTCTACAATTCGGTGGTAGTTTGTGCCAGTATGGATTCGTTTAATAAGTTCTGGTGATTGATCCTTCACATCACATCATCGAATAGCCGAATGAGTGATCAAGGTAAATTGATTGTGAAAATATTGTACAGGTGAAATTGACATTCGATGAGCCTGAGCCTGGGGTAACCATTGTGAAGTTGGTGCATACCGACGTGCCTGAGGAGGACAGGTTGGTGTTTCTGATCATTGTGCTGATGGTTGATATCTGTTTACCACTGTGAAGTTGGTGTTTTCTGATCATATCTCATCTTTTGGTTTGAATTAGATATGGGAACGCAACTGTGGTGGAGAACACGGAGAGAGGCTGGCGGGATCTTATATTCCACAAGATCAGAGCAGTTTTTGGCTTTGGAATATGATTGGGTACTTACTGTCTTACAAATAGAGTCCAGTCCTTTGGCTTCTGAAGAAGCTTCTCATTTGCATATCATGTTCATGAGTGATAATGATTTGAAATTCTTCAATTTACATTATCAGATGATGTAGTTCTCGTAGTGTATTGTCTTCCATCCATATTTGAGAATCAAAATTCATTGTTGGATTATGAGCTTTTGACATATAATGAGATACGATTGTCACCCTTTTTTTATCACATTCTGTCTTGTTATCTGTAACTCATGAACCATATGTTAGTCTCATCCACTCTCTTTTAGCCAAACGACTACATTTCTCTCTTGTTAATAGCTTTAGTCGATATATGGTTAATACTAGAAGCGTTTGTTTTTCCTTGAAGCTTCAAAGTAGAGACCCAAGTCTACTAAGAAGAGGTCTTAGGCCTCACATGATAGGTTTATATATTAAACATGCAAAACCCTCACGGATGGAGGATGTTTCGTCTCTTGTTAGAATCCATCTTTTATATATGTAAAAGCGTTTTGGTTCTTATTTTACACCGTACTTGAAGATAGACTATTTTTATAGGTTGTACAACTGTATCTTTGATTTCTTAGGAGGTTCTATGTAGGTTCTCTCGTATGAGCATCACTTATTTTTCCTATTTCTCCGACAGAGGACGAGTTATTTTAAGTCGTATATAATGTTTGTATTCGGAACAACTGCATAATTATGTCCTCCAAGAAATGAATCAATTTTTGTCAGAACACAAGCTTTCGTGCTTCATCCATACATTTTCACGGAACAAAGCTTTGTTAAAGCTTTTGTTTTTGCTACCTCCATTCTAGATCATTGAGACCCATTACTTTGTTCCATGATTTAGAGCGAGGGAAATGGACAAATTTACTTGGTGTAGTATTTGAAATTGCTCTAATTTATGTTTTTAGTCAATTGAATCAAATTCAGGTTTTATGTAGCATTTTTGAAATTATCTTCATGCTTTTTAGTGTGATTTGGACTATGAGAAGAAAATTTTATCTCAATAATTTCAAAATTGCGTAGAAAATGTCCTTGACATTATTCTAAATGGTGATTATGAATATTGTTACAATTTAGTGTGATCCAAACTTTATATAGCTAAAGTTCATTGATAATATTCCTAGAAGATGAAAATGGTTTCGTCCTATGCGTTTTATTGTAACATCCAAATAGTCGAGTTGTTGGATCCAAAGTCAATTTGGTTTCAAGTCCCTTCAAATTCAAGGGAAGTGCATCCAAACTTTTCATATATGGACTTCACATGAATCCATGTTTCATAGATAACTATCAAGTATATAACACTATATTTGAATCTTAAAGCTATTCAAATATATATTTGTTAACTTAAATAATTAATTATATTTATACCTCTCTTAACCATTTTATGATCAATTTATCCAAGCTGCCGCCGGGGAAGAACTCTAAACAAGTAAAACATCCCTTTTCTTGTAACACCATCCTATTAGTTTTACGATATTTTTGTGATGGAAACCACCAATTATTGCAATTTCTGTAATGAATTCTTGTTTCCCTTGACCTGAATCCTCTCAGATTCTCTTCGCGGTGGCCTTCATGTTTTTCAAATTTCCTCTGTGAAAAACAGTTCCAAATTTGCCTTTCCCCAAACTGTTCTTCGGGTTGAAACTATCCGTTACTTTCTTTAGTTCTTTGAATCCCATCTTTGGAACTCGTGGGGCTATGGAGAAATCTTGAAGCTCATATTCTATAACATCGTCAGATGCTTCTTCCGAATCCTTTTTACGTTTCTTCCACGACCCAAAAGCGGAAGAGTTCAACCCCAAATAACAGAGCAAGTCCACCGATTACGCCAGCCGTATCATACACCTGTCGACGATGGTTATCGGATTCATTGTCGTCGTTGTTGTCGACGTCTCTCCCGTTGAATTGCCATGATTTTATCCAATTCAGCTGTGTATTTAAATCGAATTTCGAAGCGGAGAGGCCAACATAACCCTCTTCGAGAAGAAAAGAGAGATTCAGGGGATGAAAAATCACTCCGTTTTTCAACTGGTCTTCTAATCTGGACGATAAAGAAATGAACACCGGAACATCTTTGCCAACGTAAACATCCGCAGTAGCCGAGAGCGAAAGATTAAGTCCGAATTCCGAGCATGGCTTCTGCAAAAGAGAGTAAACTCCATTCAGATCCGACCCGACATGGTTTCCATCAAAATCCTCCTGAGTTCGATACTCCCTTCATCTGCATCATCCCCTCTCACAGCCAGCCTTTGAAATGAAATACTCATTCCCATTGATTGGCGAAAGAAATTTAAATTCATTATTGGAATTGGGCTTAGTTTGGTCCATTTTGAAGCTTTCTGCAGAGGCCCATTAAGTTTCTCTTCATTTGTGTATGATTTTACGATTTTATTTACACTTTCATTTTGCATTTTGTTGGTGCCAAGGAACAATCTTTGCACATATTCAATATAAGTTTTTAAAAACACATCTTTAATCTGATTTTATAATAACACACCTATTTGCTCTCCACCTGAAAAGGTATCTTACAACATTTTAAATTAGAAAAATAACATTTAAAATTCACATTTTATTTATTTTTTAAAATTATTTTTTTAAGATTATCTAAAAGATTTTTTTAAGTCACGACTCAAAACTAAAACGTCATATTTTGAATATTTAAAATTAAGTGAGTCTAAACCTAGAGACTAAAAATGTTTAAACTTATATAAACGTAAATATTTATCAAAACTTAGAGATTCTTTAGGTGTATCAATGGCGAGATATGTGATACTTTATTTAGGTATGTTTGAAATAACTAGCTTGAAAAATAAATATCTATCACGAAAAATCTATAAATATACTTCTTCAAAATTGTCATAATCTCTATCCAATATACAATACTGGGAAAGTTTTTATCTTCATGTGATGTTATTGGTGTCATATATCATTTAAAAGCTATAAACTGTTTTTTCTTTAAAAAAGTTGTCAATTTTACTTCTCAAACTTTATTCTTTTCTTGATTTATATAACGATAAAAAAAAAAAAAAAACCAGAACAAGAAAATAAAAGATCATTTAAATTTAATTAAAACTACAAATACATATTTAATTTTGTCATTTCTCCATAATCTACAAAGAGTCATTGCATCTAAATAAGTCTTAAATGTGTTTGAAAGGTAGGTTTTAGCTACTTTTGAAAAGTCTAAATTAATTCATAAGAAACTATTTCAGCTACAAGTTTTAAGAGTAGTTTGATTTTTCTTTTATACATATCAGCATTTTGAATCATTTAAATTTTATTTTATTCCTTCTTTACTTCTTTTCTTTTTTCCTCTTTCATTTGACATGATTTTTCATTCAATAAGTACTTTCTTTCATTGAATCACACATTTTTCAAATTATATGTAATTAATATGGTTAGGAAAATAATTTTTGTAGGACAAAATAGTAAAAAATCATAATAAAAACAATTTTTTAAAATTTAAATAAATGAATTAAAATCATTGAATTCATGCCTTGCTTATTTAAAATAATCCCACCTAAATCCTAACGTGTATATATATATAAAACACCGACTAAAGAGAGAAATATATATATATATAAGAACAATAAATGCGAGGAATCCAATAATAGTATGTATTTTTGTGGGAAACGCGTAAACTGCTTTTCCCCTAATTTCCATCGCCTCTGTACGGATCTTCTTTTTTCTTTTTCTTTTTCTTTGTCTCCACCCACCCTCTTAACCTCAATCTTATAATCATCCCTCAAATTTATCGACCATATTTTAAAAAAATTCTCACTAAATAGGCAATTTAAAACCCAAATATATGCATCAAAGTTTGAATTAATAACTACATGCATATCTGGACTCTTCTTCCTCCGATATTCCCAATTCCAAAGACAAGAAATCCGACTCTTCTTCCTGTAACCTACTGTCACGCAGCATCGTGTGACCGTCCAATCCTAACACGTCAACATGCTTGGACTTAGACGGCAAAGCGACCGCGATGGATCAAGTCAATCTCAACCCTCAATTACCCAGAAGCACAACAGTCAAATCCAGTACGTACGCGTGGACATCATACATAATACGTACGGAGCGAAATTAGATGACTAACTTTTAATTAATTAATTAATGATTGAGCTTAAAGAAAGGAAAGGAAAAGAAAAGAAAAGAAAAGAAAGAAAGTTAAGCAAGTAAGTAAAAGAGTAATAAATGAAATGTGATTTTAGTTATTTAATGTGTCCCTAAACGGGCATCCGTTAAGAAACGGGAAAAGTACATGGATTTCCATTTCGGATTCTCTTCAAATTCCAAGGGCTTTTTTGAAATTTTAGTCATTAATTACGCTTTCCGCCACTCCCTTACTTTCTCCCTTTATAATATATACACATATGGAATTTCTTTTTAATTTCCACCAAAGTTTTGAGTAATTTTACACATTTTGCCACTTCTCTCTCTAATAAATATTTTTGTTTTTTTCTTTCGAATATTTCCAGCTGGATTTATAAAAGTCATTAATATGTCCCTTCCATTTAATCTTACATATATATATACACACACACACACCCCCAAACGAATACAGACTTTATTTCATTTGATGTATGCTTATTTATACCCAAAAAGAAAAATTAAATTAAATACAATTTAAGATAATATAAGATAAGAGAGAGAGAGAGAGAGAGAGAGAGAGGTCTTGATTAGTTTCTTGTTAGGCTTTTCACTTAATCCGAATTTAATCATTATGTATTTGACTAAACTATATATTTTTATTTAAGTTTTTATCCAAGTTAATGCTATTAAAGACAAATAAATTTTGAAGATGGGTTCATACCTTATAATTTATTAATCTAAGTGGTCCCACAGCTCATAATACTTTCAAATATATTGAAATTCAAATTAAGGCTTTAACTTTCTTTAAAAATAATAAAAGAAAACAAAGAAAAATGAAGGCAAGAAAGCTACATTTTATCCGTATTAAAATTGAATCCACTTCAATTAAGTTAAAGACTCTATTACGTTTAAGAAACAAATATATTCGAAAACTATTCTAATTTTTGGTTCTCAAAATTTAAGGAAGGTTTCTAATAATTGGAAAAAGTATGCTATATAAAGGAAGTATACTAAAGTTGATATTGAGATATTTGTAATGTAATGAGTAATTGATATTTGAAAGATGGTTAACCGAAATTGGCGGTGGGGGAATACGTAGAATTATGGGATAATTTAGGGGTTGGTTTTAGTTTTAGAATTAAATATATTTTTCCTTTCAAAGAAAAGTCTTAAGAGAAGGACACGTGTCTTTGCAGATTTCGTGTACAACAAGACTGGATCACTTCACAAATATTCCTCAACGGTGTAACCAATTTGACGGTAGTGGCAAATGTAGTAATTTAACACCATATTATGGGGGAAATGTTAACAAATATATTTATTTAAGTGAAAATAATAATAATAATAACAATAATGAATTAATTGAATTAATTGAATATTGAGGAATTTCCCTTTCTCAAATCCGTATGAAACAAACGTCCTCCTCCACTCGATAGACTCAAAAGACTGTTTTTTCAATCGCAGATTTTCACTCTCTCACTCTACAACCCACTTCGTCATCATCCTCTCTCTCTCTCTCTCTAAATACACACTTATTTGGTGGTGGTGGTGTGGTGGTGTTGGTGGTGGTGGTTCTGTTTCTGTTTCCTCTCTGATCCGCCATGGCTGAAGTTACCAAGTACCAGCCCATCAATGGCGGAAATCTGGTATCAGATGTCAAGAGTCTTTTCTCCATTCTCAAAACCAAGAGAACTATGGCTTTTGCTTATGGCTTTATGTTTGCTTTCGTTGTTTTCACTGCTTTTTTGGCTTTTAACCCTTCTTCTTCTTCATTTTCTCCCTACTTCTCTAATATTTTCACTGGGAGTAACTTCGTTGGCTCTAATTCTTCTAATGGGGGTTCTGGATCTCAATACCCTTCTTTTATTTCTTACTTTTTTCCCAATAGTTCGCTTCAGCAGAGTAGTTCAGTGATCCCTCCACCGGTGCCGGAGTTTAGTTCGTCTAGATCTAGTAATGTCACGACTCAGCCCCAGCCCCAGCCGCCAACTGTTGAGAAAGAGCCGCCGCGTGTGAAGAACCGTACGGAAGAATCGGTACCGGAAAACAAACCAACGGCCGGAAATCAGACACGGGATTCTGATGTTTCGCCTCCGATTGAAACTCAACCGCCGGTGGAAACTTTGAAGAATGATACTCAAACTACACCGGTTACTGAAGTTACGCGCTCGAATCAAACTGAATCGCGAAATGCTCCTCCGGTGGTGGATGATCAGGTTAAGAGTTCGGGGATGAAACCGATGCCGTTGAATAATGGAAGTTCTAGGGCAGTGGAGAAAAATGTACCGACGAATTTCACGGCTCCGTTGGCGAGTAAGCAAAAGGGTGAGACGAATTCAGATTCCGGTGAATCGGTGAACCAGAAGGATTGGGTTGAGTCTTTGAAGAATTGTGATTTTTTCGATGGAGAGTGGGTACTGGATGATTCTTATCCACTCTATAAACCTGGTTCTTGTTTGCTAATTGACGAACAGTTCAATTGCCATTTGAATGGCAGGCCTGATAAGAATTATGAGAAATTTAGATGGAAGCCCAAGAAATGCGATCTTCCAAGGTATGATCAGAAATTTTTGCATGATCTATTGATGGATGGAAATTTTCTGACTTAATTTGGTTTTTTTCATTTCAAGTTTTGCGTAACTTTTACTGAATTGTAGAATTGTGCTACCTGCAATTTCTTGCCCCTTTTTCTCTTTTGACCTTTCTCTTTTTCGTCAAAAGTCGAAAAAGGAAAATAAAAAGGCTAAACTTGTTCTGAATTTGATGAATTGGTAGTAACTCACCTGAATTGTAGGCTTTTAGATTTTGTTCTTTAAGCCAATTCTTCCAACCAATTTAATCAATCAGAATTGCGTTAAAAGATTGTTTGCCGTTCATTGTTAAGTGGCCAATAGTACTCTCTTGAACTAATGTTCTGTTTCCTATTCCCTCATTAGGTTGGATGGAGGTCGAATGTTGGATCTTCTGAAAGGGAAAAGATTAGTTTTTGTGGGTGATTCGCTGAATCGAAACATGTGGGAATCGCTTGTTTGTATACTAAGAAACTCTGTTAAAGATCAACGTAATGTGTTTGAAGCTCATGGAAAACAGGTTTTTAGAGGGGAAGCAGCTTACTCTTTCATATTCAAGGTTGGTTTTGCGTTCTACTTGTTCCTTCATAGGCTTGTTCTGTGTGAATGTTAATGATTTGATGGTTTCTTTTATGTCTTCGGTTTGATAGGACTATAACTTCACCGTAGAGTTCTTTGTGTCTCCTTTCCTAGTCCGAGAATGGGAGATGCCAGACAAGAATGGTAAAAAGAAAGAAACTCTGCGTCTCGATTTGGTTGGGAAGTCGTCTGATCAGTATAAAGAAGCTGATGTAATCGTCTTCAACACTGGTCACTGGTGGACTCATGAAAAAACTTCATTAGGGTGAGTTTTGACTTGTGACTGTGTTTATGCATGATAGCCATTTGATGTGTGACGATGTTTGACGAGTTTTGCTATGTCGAATGAATGCAGGAAAGACTATTACCAAGAAGGGAGTCATGTTTATGAAGAATTGAATGTTCTTGAGGCGTTCCGAAAGGCTATAACGACATGGGCGAGATGGGTAGATAAGAACATAAATCCAATGAAGTCCATTGTTTTCTTTAGGGGATACTCTGCATCCCATTTCAGGTAAAAGAAACAAGCAAAAAAACAAGAGACTGAATTAGAATCTACTTGCACATATTTAAACAACCAAACTTTTAGCTCATTGCTGAATGATAAATCAATTGATGTTTAACAGCGGAGGACAATGGAACTCCGGTGGGCAATGTGATAGCGAGAATCAACCAATCAAGAATGAGACATACCTAAGACACTACCCACCAAAGATGGTTGTTTTAGAGAAGATATTGAAAGGAATGAAAACTCATGTCACGTATCTAAACATAACGAAGATGACAGATTTTCGAAAGGACGGGCACCCTTCGATCTACCGGAAACAAAAGCTAACAGAAGAAGAGAGGAAATCGCCATTGAGATTCCAGGACTGCAGCCATTGGTGTCTTCCTGGTGTCCCTGATGCTTGGAATGAGATTTTATATGCAGAACTGTTAATGAAGCAACAACAGCAAAAGAGAACATAGAGAGGTACAAAGAAAAAGAAAGTACATATTTATTTGGTTGAATTCATATGAAGATTTAGAAGATTAGTATTTTTTTTCTTTTTCTTTTTCTTTTTCGGAATCGTATAGAGTAGATCAAACAAAACAAAGATGAATTCAAAGAATTGATATGAGTATTTTTTTCTTCTACAATAATTTATGAGAGTAGGAAATAGAAAGAAGTTTGTGTTCTTGATCTTAAGAAGATCTTGTTTGTGCTGTGAAGAAATTATGTTCATATAAGATATAGTAGAGGGAAGAAGGATATTATAAGAGACTATGAATATCTTCTATGGTGGTTACCAATTGTAAATTTTTAAATTTATCTCTTTTTTTTTGTTGAAATAATATATTATTCCCTTATTATAAGTAGTTGTTCTTGTGAGCTATGATGGGTGTTAATTAATAATAGTAAACTAGATCCCAGGGACCGATAAATAAATGTTAAAAATAGAATTTAGGGACTGAAAGAAAAGGGGTTTATTTTAAACATTTTGTCCCTTATGGAGTTGAACATGAGTCTCAAGTCTTTATTACTAATTATGAAACAGTCTTAAATCCTAAGTGTGACATTGTCAGTCATATTCCAAATTAGTATGACAATGACTAAGAACTACATGTGAAGATTAATTTAAATAATTAACTATAATGGTTATCTTAATTATCATTTTGACCTTTCCTTACAACTGGGCCCTTCTCTCAAGCAATATAAGTCCATAATTCATAAATATATTTATTATTTTTCTTTTCAGAGATAACAATTATTTTGTCTATATTTGGAGAATACAGCCTAGAAAAGGAATGGCCTTATCATTTGCAAATTTAAATGAACTACAATTCAATTGCTATTATGTCTATCTATTGTCTATGATCATATGTTAGTAATTAATTTGCTAATCACTCTCTTCATCTATATGTAACTAATGAACTTGTGTTTTGTTGGAAATATATAACGTAGAATGGTGAGAAATTAAAGTAGTCTCTAATAGGAAGTAAAAAGATGTAAACTAAAAGAATAAGTTGAACTACTCAAACAGAAAGGTTAAAGGATGGTTAGTTGAAGCATATGAAAATAGGGGGGGTTGATGTATTAATGAATGAGAAAAAGAAGGGTGGGGTTAGGGTTAAGAATGGAGGGGAGGCATTAAAGGAATTAAAAATGGTGAGTGGGAAAGTGGTTATGTTGAATGCAATGAAAGAAAAAGGATATAAAGTAATGGAGCAATAATGAATGGTATACGATAATTGCCTAGAAAAATGTGTATCTAAACATCGTTACATTTTGTTGTAATTTGAAGAGGACGCCGCTGTCGGCGACCCCTTTTATAATTTTGGACACATAACACATCACAGATCACACACATTTCTTTTCCCCTTATGCCTCTCTCCCTCTCTCACACCTGTTTTCTCTTTTATTTTATTTTTTTGTCGGTGATTGCACCTTTAATTATTCCTATCTTATTATTAAATTTATTCATATTCATCCATCACTCCCATTTTACCTTCTACTTTAACATTGGATTCAATTGACTTAAATTACAAATTTCATAAGAAATTTTTTGCAATTAAGGAAAAATTCACAATCACATAAAGAAAAAAGAGGAAGAAGAAAGAAGTCAGTCTTTTTTTTTTTTTTTTTTTGGAGAAGAAGAAAAGTTAGTCAATATTAAAATTAATGTATAAGACATATTAAGATTTGACAAAATTATTTATGAAATTGATATAAACTAATTAAGGACAAAGTAGTAGCTTTACAATTTTCTTGATCATGTGGCTTTTATGGACTTTTCCTTTTATGTTCACACTTTTATATTTTTATTATAATAAAAAAATATAATAATGAGTTTGTTCATGAACTTATTGAGATGTGATTGTTTGTTGTCCCATTGGCTTTTCAAACTACCATCAGTTGTTTAATGAAAAGTTGGAAACTTTTTAATATAGCAAAATAAACAAAAATATTTATAAAAAAATATCAATACTTAATCATCCATACAACTTTCTTATTTACAATAATCTATCTTTTAATGTCACATTTGTAGATAAATAATAAATAAACAAATAGCGTTTCATGTAATACCTACGCGGATAGATTATAAAATATAATCTAATGTATAGAAAGATTGAACTAAATCTTAGAGAGGAGACCAACCTATGAGATGATTCAAATAATATAAATTATAACATTCTTTCTCAATCTTACCATCCTAATCATAAGGATTTTAAAACAAATGAAAACTTGTAATTACTTTTTTTTTTTTTAAATTATTCCTCTAGAAGTTAAGGATGATGTGTTGTATGAATTGATGTGAGTTAATTGATACCAATAATAATGTTAAATACTCATGTTAACATTTATGACCAATAATGCTAATGCACATAGTATTATAAAATTTTAAATTCAATACACATATTTAACCTTTTATTATCTTTTAAAATAGTACTAAATGAGATAGGTATGTTTGTATGTATAATGCAATCAATTTATTTGTATCAGTATAAAAAATTGATATACGATTTTGAATAAATTTTAAAAATAATGTTTTCTTTAAAAAGAATTCTAAAAAATAGGGTTCACATAGACACTATTGTGTTAATGTTGGTTTTTTAAAAAATAATATTATTGCAAAACAAAAATAATGAAGTTTATAAATTAGAAATAAAATAAAAATAAGAACGGTAAGTTGATCCTTATTCTATAATTTTAATTTGCAATTTGCAATTTAAATTAGATGAAAATATTTTGTTTGAGAATGCAAATTTAAATTAGGTGAATGTATATATATTTAAAAATATATATATAAATTTTTTTATCCACAACTGTCTTAGTTTAGAAAGACTTAGAGATTGACCAATGTGCTTCAACAATAACTCAAACTCATAATCGACTAAATTATCATTGGAAAAAGAGGCCAAATAAATTCATATAATCACATCAATATACTCTAATAGGTTTGGAAATTTTTCTGCTTGCCGTGGCCGTGGGTGTTGTGTTTAATAATATCTAGAAAATTAGATGTTTTCAGGATACAATTTTTTTAATCAATTTTCAATTAATACATATTTTAAAACACTAAATACAATTATGTTTTTTTTTTTATTATTATTATTGAATTCTTTATTTTCAAAATTGAAAAAAACTAAAAGAGTTTTATTCTTTTTAGAAGCTTCCAAAACAATTTTAATCTAAGATTAAAAGTGCATTTTCTCCAAACTAATATTGAAAACATTCTCCAAATTTAGAATGGAAGATGGGCCATTGGAATGAAGTACTATTGGAGTTGGGCCTTCCCTTATCTTAATGGGCTTTTCAACTACTATAGCCCATTCAACAAATAAGGCTATATTGAGTTTAATTTCTCAGTTCTTTTTTTCTTAACCTTTTTAAGTTTTAAAACATATTTAATGAAAAATATTAAATTAGTTATCAATCTCAAAATTATATGTATATTAATAATACCATATTCGTATTAAGTATATTTTATAATTTTTTCCTTTGGTGAATTTTAGCTGATTAATTTTGTATTTTTGCTTAACTTTCGCAATGAGTTTGATGAAAAATAAAATTATGAACTGTTAATTATCTAAGGTAATTTTTTTAAAATCTAGTGATTAACTTCACATTTCAAACTCACTTAGGGTAATTTGACATTTATCAAATCACCTTAAGATGTATTGCATCCAAACAAACTTATCTTAAAATCATTGTTAATAAAATATAAACCATTTTTTTTATTAACAAATATGCCAATAACCTTTTTTTTCTTAAATTATATATTTTTTTAAACAAATCTTATATTTGGAGATTAAATTTTGAAATTTCACATAGCGTCTTAAGTTTAATGTTTTAAAATAAGAACCCAAATATTTATCTTTAGCAAAAGGCCTAAATAATCCCCATGAACCCTAGCTAATGTTACCATATAGTTTAATTCTCGAGAATGCTCACAATATCAAAATTAAAAATTCACACTTTGTTAAGATCATATATACTTTAATAACAATAAATCAAAAGAAAACCAAATTAAATATTTTATACTTGAATTTAGATACTATAAATTCAACTATATGACAACATTTTAAATATGATTCAAAGAGTCATCCATCCCAACTCATTAATACTATATGATGTTAGGAAGAACTCGAAAGGATAAAAAAGAAAAGTAATAATAACTCTACTAGAAAATGAGAGATAGTATTCAAACTCTTGATTTAAGCCACTGGATTTTTTACATGAAACTTTAGGTAGATAAAATCTAGTATATTATAATGGAAATAATAATAATAACACAACTATAGTTGACTTTTTTTTTTCCTTTTCATCTTTTTTTCCTAATGGATTGAAACAAATTGAGAGGTTTGTATAAAGTGTTAGGAGAAAGGGCATGAGTTGACATGATTGTATAGAATGGTTTATAAGAACTCATAATCAAATCAAAGTTCTCAACTTAAAAAAAAGGTGATCATCTTTTATCCACTAATTCCATCTTCCCACTTATTAGTACATATCATGACTGCCCAAATTCTAATAACATTTATGGAGGAATATTGTTAGGCAAATTTCCAATTCAATTTAGATTATGTGTGAAAGTGAATGGTTTAAAAGTGAATTAAGTAGGGAGAGGTATAAAAGTAGGTAAAGAATCTCATTTAGACAAATTTTTTTTTTAATCTTAATTAACTTATAATCTAGTTTTCATCTTGATAAAACAAAAAGTTTTGACCATGTGGCCCGCAAAGTCAAGTAGTGATAGGAAAGCTTATTAAAGGAAAGAATGGTTGATAAATGTGTATTTTATAGAAAAGTTATAGCAAAAGAAAATTGATGAAAATCATATGAACACAAAAGAAAATCAATGGAAGCTATATCTATCTATATATATATATATATATCCAGATAATCATATAAAGGGTTTTTGACTTTGAAGTAGTAGTTAGATGGTTAGTGATATATATTTGATAATATGATCTTATTGGATTTGTAATGAATCATTTTCATTATATTATATAATATGTAATCCAATATTGACTTGGTTAATAATTTTCAAAGTGGAATGATTGAAGGAGGAAAAAAGTCAATACTTAGGAGTCAACCCAATAGATCACAAAGGTCACACCAAATTCAACCAATGTCACTATGAACTTTTTCTTTTTTTTTTTTTGATCTAACTAATTAGATTATATTATTGGTTTATCTTTGATCTTAATTTAAAATTTAGGCAGGTTGTTAACCATTTGAATTTTTTAAAAATTAAGTGTGTCCATATTATTTCCTTGATTTGTTGGTTTATATATTGTAGTGATCTTGATTTTAAGAGTACTTTTTCAAAATATGTTTTGAAAATTATAAAAAGTAGCTTTTTGTTTTTTCAAAATATGGTTAAACATACCTATGTACGACTTATGCAACACATAATCGAAACTTTTTTTTTTAGCTTTGATCCATCTATCATTGTTTTAAATATAATAGTAGTTTTCTAAAATATTTGTTATATATCTTATAACATACTTACTAATTTTTGCATTAAGTACTTGTTTTCTATTTCCAAAAATGAGAAAATATGGAAATTATTATAATATCAAACACCTTGGGTTCTAAGAAAACAAATATATAAATCTAAATGAAAATCAAAGAAGGTCTTAATTTTTGTGTCCTTTTGATTGCTTCATCTTCAAGTTATTTTCACCCCAAAGATGTAAATGATGGGGGTAGTGATCATACGTTGTTGCAGGCCATCAATGGAAAGGCCTTGAGATTGGGTTTGAAAATTCGGGTTAGGGTTTTATTTATTATGTCCATTGGCAGCCATGGCTATTAGCTGCACCTCTATTGCTTGGCTTGCAAGATCTCCTTGTTTCTCAATCATCAAATTCTTAATCATAATTATTATTATTATCACTAATCTCCAAGCATTACTAGATCCTCCCACATGATCATTAACATTAATCATATTCCAAATATTTAAGCTTATCCCATCCAACTCATTTTACCCATGTGTTTTCATAAATATTTTTCATTTTTCGAGCTACGTGCCATTCAATAATAAAATTAGACCACTAATGACAGATCAATGCTATTATTAATCTTTTAATTTCTATAGGTTGAAAATAAATCTAATCGCCAACATTAGCACGAAAAGGTTCTTAATCTAATCAGTAAAAATCAACAATATTGTAATTAAACAATTGTTGACCTAAATATAACTTAAATTTGGTTAGTTAAAACATATATAAGCTTAACAATTTGAAATCTCCCCAGCACCAGAAGTTTAATGGATCAATTATATAGGATTGGACTAAATAATAAGAAAGGCAATTAAAAGAAATAAAATTTCCTTTCATTTGATCTTGTTTTCTTTTTAAAGAACTAAACAAAAGAAAAAACAAGAATACATCATAAATATATAATCTCTCCCTATACTCTTTTAAATTACTTTGTAGTATATCCCAAAAGAAAAAACCTAAAAATAACCATGCATGCAAGAGCAAAAGAACTGATAAAAGAACAACTAGGGAGAGATCCATATATATCTCAAAGCTACAGACGACCAAAAAAAAAAAGAAAAAATCCCCACAAAGCTCCAACCCCATCAAAAGGAAAAATATGTACAAAAATTATCTCATAGCAGCTAGAACTTTTTTGTATTTCATGATGTGATCAATAGTATGCTCATGAAGCAGCCTGATGCAAGTGAGGAAATGGCAAGATCTTGGGTTTGTTAGCGAGACAAAGAGCGGAGGACGGGGCGGGGGTGGTGGGTGCGGGGGTGGTGGTGGTGGTGGTAGCGACACGCTCACACGAGGGGCACATGGTGAGGGTAGTGGCTGGAAGTTGCATATAAAAAGGCTGAGAAGTTTTTAAAGCTCTTAATTCTTGAAGTTCTTTTTGTAATCTTCTGTTCTCTTCTGTCAATGTCTCACAGCATCTTCTTAAATACTCACAATCTACTTCTGTCTGCTTCAACTTCGTCCTAAACAAAAACACATACACATACAATTAAATACACAGATAAATTACATCTCTATTCTTTTCTCTTTTTTGGTTTTGTTTATTAATTACGATAAGATAATAAAAAACAAAAAGAAATTTATTAGATTTATGTACCTTGCTCTTCTGTTTTGAAACCATACTTCCACTTGCCTAGGTCGGAGGTTTAGCTGCTTTGCTAGTGCTAGCTTCTGCTTCTGAAAATTAATTTAAAGAATTAAAATTATATTATTCAGCCATACCCAAAAATTTAAAATTTATATGTTTTTTTTTTCTTTCCATTTATATATAAACACTCAGTACAAAATATATGAATATTTTATTTCATAGACTTTATATCATTCTTAAAACCACCACCGCCAATTAAGACTATTTTGTTTTTTTGGCTTTTTTTAGAGACAAAGTAATCTTATAAATATTACTAAAAAATCATGTTAAATTTTGATTTTTTTTTTTAGAATTTGACAAAAGAATTCAAATATGAAATCATAATTGAGAAACTAAGAAAAAGAATGAAATAGAAAAATAGAAAACTGAAAACAAAATGAGTATTAACCAAAACCTAGTGAGAAAGGAATCATAAGCTGAAGGGAAATTAGATGTTAACACAAAATAATCCGAACTGATTAAGAAATAAAATTGAATTAGTTTTTGATTCTGAAGTCTGTTTTTGAGACAAGTGAAAAAGTAAAATAAAGAAATTAGGAGGAAGAGACGATGGAATATGGGTTTAAGGTATGGTTTGGATTAAGTTTTGTGGAAGTGTTTTAGACTTACAGGATTAAGAGTGGTGTGTTCTTTGAAGCTTTCTTCAAGAAAAGCGGATTGTAGTTTAGAAAGTCGAAGCTTTTTACGAGCAGCAGCAGAAGCAGAAGCATTGTTATCTTCATCATCACTCATTATTCTTGAACAACCTCCTCCTCCTCCTCCTCTTTCTGTTTCCATTTCCATATGATCCCATGATCTCTTCCTTCTAATCCCTCCTCCTCCTCCTCCTCCTCCTCCTCCAAATTCCATTTCAAAACATGACACCGTACTGTTCGGAGACGACAACGCCGCCACTGCCACCGCCGCCACCCTATCTTCTCTCTCCTCCACCACCACCCTCTTCACATCCACTGTCTCTACCCTTTCTCCTCCCTCTGAACTCCCCCCCACTTCCCCCATCACTACAAAATAACATTCATATATCCTCAATTCATCAAAATGATCTAAAACTTAGATATTTATTTGAATTTAGGAAAGAAAAATAAAATGATCCAGTTCCCAAGTTGTAATTTTTACCAACACCCAAAAAATAAATAAACAAAGAATAATAAATAAAGGAATTTACATACAGTGATGAGAAAGCCATGGAAAAGGAAGGAGGGGAGAAGAAGAAGAAGAAGAACGTGGAACAGGAGCCAAGGGAAGAAGATCAAGCTGAACCGGTGGATCCAAACCGGAAGTTGAACCAGCAAGAACGACCGTTTTCCGATCATCATCATCATCCTCATCATCTTGTTCTTCATCTTCTTCATCATCTTGAACCGAAGCAGAAGCAGAAGCAGAAGCAGAATGACGTCCGATTAAACCAACACAAAACCCCAAAGCCATAAGAGAGGAAGAAGAATTAGAAGAAGAAGAAATTGGTTTAGACAGAAAATTAGAAAATGGCTTCTTCTTATTATTACTATTGGAATTGGAAGATGGATGATCACCAAGGCTCAAACCCAACTCCACCATTATTAATCCTAGAAACCAACTTCACAGAAGAATCTCTCTCTTTTCTTTTCAAGATTGAAGAAGAAAAGGGGTTTTAGAGGAAATTAGAAAGGGGGAAGGTCCCCTTTTTAAATACCAAACACAAAAACAAAAAAGAAAGAAAGAAAGAAAGAAGAAAAGAATTGAATTTAAAAATAGAGTGAGATTGACCGACAAAAGCAGATTGACAAGTGCACGTGAAAATATTTAATTATACAACGGTTCATACACGAGACTTTAGACACACTACCAAATTACAATATAACAAAAAATCTATAGTCTCAAGTGGGGTATTAAAACATATATATAGCTGACATTCTTGAACCTTTATCTTTTCTATTCAATATCATCTTCTCTCACTCTTCTTCATTATCTTTTTAATCATTTTTCACATTACTTTCCTCCTATACATAACTCTTGTATTTCAAACTCTAAGCTTCAATGTTACATTGTTTTTCACTTATTAAAAACTTAATTTAGAGTTCCTTTACATCTAACTAAATCAATTTTAACCATTTTTAAATCACTCTTAAATACGTGTTACTAAATTTAGATGTGTTTATCTTTTTTAATTAGTGTTTCTTATTAGTTTAATCACTAAAAGGTTGTGATCTAGAGTTTAGATGAACTAAATAATTGTTACCTTTACATAACTTTAGGACTACAAAATGTTTTCTCAACTACTTTTCTCTTGCTTCAAATTGATTTTGAACGTTGATGTGCATGATCAAATTTGAACTTGAATTGGATTTTCTTTAATACAAATGATAAATCAAAATTATACTACATAATGTTTATATAATTTTATATATTTAGCCATTTGAACTAATTGACTCATATACAGCACCATGCAAAATATATATATATTAATAATGGACTAAATTGATTTCTCAAAGATATATAAATGTAAATGAAAAAAAAAAAAAAGGTTTTTCTTTTTCTTTTCCTTAAATTATTCATTCCTATCTCGTGGTCCACAAAAATAATTTATCAAAAAGCAATTATTTTTAGTTAGGCTCGCTTGGTTCCCAAGCTATTAAATTTATATTATGATATTATTCTATGTGAAGAAATCAATGTATAGGATTTTTTAAAAACATTACTAACATTATTATTTCATCATTTATTTCAAGCCGTTATTCAGTTTAATGGATTAAAATTTTGAAAAAAAATAGTTAAAACCAACCAACCCCTCAATCATATTTATTAACTTATAAACTCATTTTATTATTTTATAACTATCGAATATGAAAGTTATATTAGTAAAATGAACCATGTTCCCACAAAGTTGTCACAAAAATCAACAAATAATTGAAAACTATATTTTATCACATATCTATATATCTCACTCTGACATTAATTACTTAAATTATTAGTTAACCCCATAAACAAATTCAATATATATAGATATAGATATAGATATTTTTAAAAAATATTAAAGTGATTTAATAAAACATCATGAGAATGTATTTATGAGAGTCAGAAACAGGCCTTGACAGAAACATAACCATCTTTGACTTGGAACATTTTTCAATGGAAATGATTAACTAATTGATATATAATTTCTCTTTTTTTAGGAAAAAAAGCAATCAAATTAAAATTAATTATTCCTAATAATATTTGATTATTAAAACGGTGTTAATAATTTTGATTAATTGAGTTTCTCTCACCAACCCAACCCAGCCACCCAAAATCATTACATAAATATTTATTTTATTGTTTTATTTCACATCCAACGGCTGCGATTTTCTCTTGTTTATTTATTGCTTATTTTCACATATCAAACTCATTATGACGTCGAGAAAAATCCCATTAATTGCTCCCTTACCAAACACACCATATATTATAAATTTATCTTATTATTATTATTATTATTATTATTTGGGGACTATTTAATTAAATGGCTTATGTAATATGAAAAAGTTGTCGTTTTCATTATTCACCGATGACATTTTAAAACATCTATTTAATAATTTTGATGTTTTAGAATTCTCCAGTTTCCAAGAAAATACATAGACATAGGATTATATTATTGAGTTTTTTTTCTCTTCTTTATTAAAGGAGATCTAACAATTATTTGCTTGTATCATTAATATATCACATCAATTTTTGATGTGGTTAATATTTATTGGATCAATTTGTAGAGCTTATCTACCAAAATAAAATATTTTATTTATCACGACTTACCATTTCAATAAGCTTGGTTAATTATTGAAATATTATTAACAAATTTTATTGAATAGAATTGAATAATTTTGAGCTATTATATTCATAGATCACCAAAATGGAAACGTAAATATACGAGTTCCTTTAAATAATTTTCTTTTTCATCTTTCTTACAAACTAAGTTTTAAAACATTATTTATTTTTCGTATTAATCTTTTGTTTTATTTTTTCAATAAAACTTATAGATCTATCTCTATTTATCAAATTAATGTTAACATTATCACATTATTCACGTCACAATTTTATAAGATTTTCTAGAAAATGAATCCCATGTCATAATTATTGATTCTTCATCTATATAGTTTATAATTTTATTGAATTAATATAATTAATTGAACCAATTCTATATGTTAAATTTGTTCACCTAATTGAAATTTAAAATGAAAAAAGAAAAGAAGAAGTATTGATAGGGTGGCTTTAAAAGCAGGCTTTTGAAGACATCAGCTTCCAGATGTTGGGGTTAGAGTGGGCATATAAAAAAAGAAAAAAAGAATAAAGTGTTGGAAAAAATAGTTTTTCCTTTTTGAAAATGATTTTTTTTTTTAAAAAAATGATTTTAGGGAGAAGAATTCCAAATTAAAAATAAAAAGGAAAATAGAGAAAGAAAGAAAGAAAGAAAAGATTAGCACGAGATTTGACCAAATAATAAGATGTTTGACTTGGGGTAGACAAGGCGACCATGTCTTTACATTCTCCAACCAAACTGTTTTTTCCTTTTCTAATTAATATTATCATTTATAATACTTCTTTTTTAATTTCTCACAAGGCTATAATTGTCTTTCTACTTAACCAATTCCATCTTTTTCAGTATAGTGTACCCTTCCCCTTCCCCTTCCCCACTACCCCCCAATTTCTACTTCCCCAATCGCCACTCTCCTCTCTCTCTCTCTCTCTCTCTATATATATATATATATATATTCAAATTATTGCTTTCTCTCCCCCTCAATTATTATTTATTCTTCCCTTTTCAAGTTTAATAATTCTCATAGTTATCATCATCCTCAAAAATCTCAAACCATACCCATTATCATTTACCTCATTAAATTATGGTTTTGAGTATTTTTTTTCAATAAAACTTGTATACTTTTTAAAAAAGTGTTATTATTCGATAAAATTCAAATATAATGTATGAGGTTAGTAAATGATGATATGATATGAACAAGGTAGATGGTTTCTTGATTAAGAACAAACAAAGGAGGAGTAGATTGAGTTAATAGAAAGTGTTAATGGTTGATAAAAAGGTTGAATAGGTAAAGAATGAGAGTGATTAAGGGTATGAATAGAGGAAGGGAATGTAGTAGTAGATGAGAGTGAAATGAAGGAGAGAAGAGGAGGGGGATTAGGTGGGTAAATAATGAAAAGAGAGAGAGAGTGGATCCAGGGGATATGAGGAGGACAGATATGTCATGCTTTTGGGATCATTGCAATTATTGAACTCATGCACCCTTTCATCATAACCATAAATATACAATCTTTTTCTAATTAATGAATTAAAATATGATATAATATAATAAAAATGAAGGATGTTTGAATTATTGGGTAGGTCCTTCTCCCACAAAATTTGTAGGATAGAGTGTCCTAAGTCCCAACTAATGGAAGTTAAGGGCACCTCACAATCCCTAATCAAACCTTTCCACAAAATTAAATCAATCATAACCTTACGCCTTTCCCCATCCCCATCCCCAACTACTCCTCTTTCCCTTTCTTTTTTTCCTTTTTCTTATCTATCCTCATTTTTTTTTACCAAAATATATAATTACATCCATAAATATCATTTTTCTTCTTTACTTATAATTTTTTTTAGTGAATTTCTTTCCACTATTTAAACATATATTCTTTTTATAGAAACATATACTCTTTTTACAGAGTTATCTTTAAATATAAACAAAAATTCACTAAAATATTATATTTTATAGGTTTGTAAATCTTTTCAATATTTTTATCATTTAAACTAAATTCTTTTAGAAAATAAAAAATTATTAATTAATTTCAACGTTAGCGTATAAATTTTATGTCTCATTGAACGGTACGGATCCTTTTAAATTATATTTAGAATGAAATATATTTTAAAATTTTCATTAAATTATTTCATTTATTGCATTCTATTCGTCAAAAAAGATGTTCGAAACTAAAATCCAACGTGATATATTAAACAAAGAGGAAAAAAACATTAGGATAAAAACAATTACATAACTATCATCTAGAATGAGAAAATCAAAACTTTAGGTTAGAGATGGATGGCCAAATTAAACCTAAGTAAATTCCAATATACACATATTTATTAATGGTTGGTCAATTCAACATAGAAAGCATTTATTCTTCCTTTTTTTTTTCTTTCAAGTTACTAAGTCATGTTTGGTGGCTTTTATTTCCATTTATACCAAAAAATAAAAAGCAGCCTATCATTTTCTTAAGAAAGTCAAGCCCTAAAATACCTTAATTATATATTTGTACTGGGAATTTAAAGAGGAAATTAAAAAAGAACCCCAGAAAAAAGGAATTTGCCATTATTTTTCATTGGCTTGATGACTTCAATGGTGGCTTTTCTCCTTTTTTCAAGCCCATCTTTTGGAAATGTCAATATAAATTATAATTTCAAACTAATCTTTTAGGATAAGATTACAATAAAAAAAAAAAAAATCATTAGACTAGGAATTTATTTATTTTAGAATAACAAACCTTGTTTACTAATAATTGATTATATGTAAAGATCGTCACTAATGTGGTTTAATAATTGAAATTTGGCTAAAATTTGAAACTGCTTCCCCAAAATTGGAAAATCAAGGAAACAAAATATTTGTTGAACAGCCTCCTCTTTTGTACAACTGAATATATATATATATATATATATATATATATTATGTATGTATTTGGAATAAGGGTGTTACATAAATTCAATGGTTAAAATTTGACCAAAAGAACAATCAATTATGGTTAATTAAAATGTTTAGAAGTTGATTTAAATCTCAAATAGTCATTCATGTATACAATATCTGTAACACTCTTATTACTTGGTAGATGTATACCATATATATATATATATATATAATATGAAATATGAATTGAATATAATAGACTAAAGTTATAGAGAAAATGGAGGAGAGAAAGTATGGTTAATTAGTAGAGAAAGGGGTAATTGTGAGTTATAATGATTAAGAAAAGTGAAGGAAATATAATGAGATGGAAGAAGTGGAAGGAATTGAGGAGTTATAGAAGGTGATTATTATTTAAGGGAAATTAATAATGATGGAGCCAGATGGTTAAAACTAGTTTAGGGTTAGGGTTAGGGTTAGATGGGGAGGAGGGCGGAGGGCGGAGGGCGGAGGAGTCAAAAATAAGAAAGTAAAGTAGTAATGGTTGATAGAAACATTAAATTGAGAAATGAAATCACGTGAGGAAGCAATGATGAAACGAAGGGATTTGTGTTTCTGAACAAAAACTGACAACACAAAAACAAAAAACAGAAAGAACATACAACACGACGACGTAGAACCTCCATCATCATTCATCATTCATCATTCATTATCCATTTCTTCATTATATTATATCAACCCTAAGCTTTTATTTTCTTAATTCTTTCATTTCTGCTATAAAACTACTTTCCAAAATACATACAACGTCCTTCTGCCCTTTTTTCTTTCAAACAATAAGTTAAAAAGGTGGTGAAATTATAACATACAGCTTAACCGGGCAAATATAAAATCTTCTATACATAATGTTTAAGTTAACCTACGTCAATTCATCATGCACTTTTGTATATTATTCTTTTAATTTTTTTGATTGGTTTCTAATTGTTTTTTAGTATACTTATGAAGCTATTGGGTGAATAATATGTTTTTATTTTTATTTTTTTCAATTTATTTCTTTATATAAAAACATCTAAAATTTTGAATCATTGTGTATAATTTATTTTTTTTTTGTTAACTCCATAAATAGAATTCTATAGGACAAGTTCATAAATAACCATACCAACCATTTTGTCTCATTACGCAAACTACTTATAATTTTAAAATTATGTACTTTTGTTTTTAAATTTCTTATCATTTTTATTCATTAATAAAATGAAAATAAAACAATTAACTTAATTTTAGGAGAGAAAAAAAAAAAACTCAAGTAGTAAACATAATTATAGTTATTCTGAAATTTAGATGTGTGAACCTCTCCTTCTATGTTGAATTAAAATAATAATAGTAATAATAACAATAATTAAATAAATGTATATATGATGTAAAAAACAATAATATGATAAAAACATTTATTATGAATGCAACATGAGGCAAAAGGGAGTGGGAAGTTTTCCATTTATAAGAGAAAAGAAAGGAAAATGTGACAATGATGATCATCATTTTATGGAGCATTTATAAGAAAGCTATGAAATAAATTGGAGTGGTAAAAATGGGATCCTATATTTATTGTAATCAATAATGGGCATAATGAATGACACAGATCATCATGGTTGCTATAATGCTAAAAATTACTCAATAATGGATTAGAGCATTATATATATATATATGTATACATCATCATTTCTTTTAATCATATAATATATTTATAATATATGATGTCAACACGACACAATCTTATCTAAAAATATAATTTTGTCCAATTCCTATAAAGTTAAAAAGATGGGACGATAGTTAACTAAGTTTATATAAATTGTTGAAGTATTTCATGAATTCAAGTTCTAAATTATGACATTTCACTAATACAGTTGTTTGATTATAATTTTTTTGGAATAAAAGATTAATTAATAACTAAATTAAACCGAATATTTTCCTACTTATTTATTGATTATGGAGTGGTATTAAAAACATGATTTTCACAACCATATAAAGGATTTTAATTAAAGTGGTCTTAAAACAACTTGTTATCGTTATTATTATTATTATTATTATTATTATTAAATAGAAATTAATAATGAATTTGTTCTCTATTAAACTATATTTAATTATGTTTGACTCTAAGAATGAAGGTGGTAGATTTAGATGTTTAATGAGATAATTAAGTAATGAATGAGGTGATAATAACAAAAGGGGAATAATGTTATGAATGATAATTTAAAGTTGGGTGGGTGTTTTTGAGAAAAACAAGGGTTTGACCTTAAAAGATACATTGGGAAGAACAGAGAGAAAGGAAGCCACTGACTCATGTTTCCAAGTTAATCAATTGAATGTATGTTTATTGAATACATATATGTATTGATTCCTAAATTTTGTATATAGTTTATACCAATAAATATATTTGGATACACCATTTTTCTATAAAGTGTATAAGTACCTCAAAATTTTCTTATTAACACAGAGGACATTATGATATGATTGATAATTTTTGGGTTAAAATTATTTTCTTTTATCCTTTTTAATTTGGGTCAGCATCTTACCCACTGCACTTCAAATTGTGTAATAATTTTTGCTCCATTTTTTTCATCCTTTTGATGCTATTTGTCATTGCCACCCTCCACTACACTTCTCTCACCTACCTTTCATCTTTACTTCTATCCATTCTTTTCTCTCTTTTTTCTCTAAAGTGAATAGTTATAGAGAATTTTTGACTCACTTTTTGATGGTTTATCAACATTTGAACCTTTGAATATTTGTGTAATTTGTATTTGAATTATAAGTGTCAGGATTATATAATATATACATATAGGGTTTTAGATGTCAAAAGTGATCTTGTCCTAAAAACATTTAGGGTTTCACAAGTTCAATATAGGGAACATCTAGCCTAGCTTAACTTAATTTTTTAGCTCCAAGTTATACCAAGTAGTCTATCTCATGAATGCTACACACACTCTTCATCAGTTTATAGCTAGGGTTTTGATTAATGGGGGCTATTTGACAAATCATAATGAGATGCATGAGAATAAAAGACTTGAAGAGAATATAATTGCAGGTCTAGATTAATTATCATTTAAATTTTTAAGCAAGAGTTCTATATGAGTTTGGAATTATATATGCTCGATAAATATACTGAGAAATTTACGAAACTAATTCTCATCTAATTAACTCATATCTAATAACTCATGTTTGTATATGAAAGCATTAAAAAATAACTTGCACAAACAAGAAAATTGGAATTTCATAATCTCGAATAATAAGGTATTATTGTATGTCTGAATTGAACGTGGTTAATACAATACACACAATTATAATCACAAATACCTAACAGTGATGAGAGCAAATTTAAATTTGTGTCTTAATGGAGAGCCACTCTTGGATCGGTTTATTTAATCAATGAATGATATATAAAATAGATTAAACTTGAATATATAGGGGTGGCGTGGAGCAATAATGATAAAAGGGAGGTCTAAAAAGGAAATTAATTAAGCTAATTAGATTACAAAAACAGTGCCCTAAACATAGGCCGAAAAGCAAAGACCACTTTGTAGAAAAAGTGAATGATTGTCCTTGATTACAATTTTTTTGTTAATTTAGACCCCAAAAAAAGAAAAGAAAAGAGGAAAGGAAGAAGGAATTTAGAGGAGAAAAAAAAGGAAAAATGTAGGAATTGTAAAAGACAAAAAAGCATGCAACTGAGGAAATGGAAGGATCTTTGTCCCCTCTTAACCTATCAGTATCATTTCTATTCACTTCTCCATGTTTTCTTATAATATTTATCATCTTAATAATAATAATAACAATCATATACATTATTGTTATCATTATATATAAATATATATATATTCTCATATATCATAATTGAATTTCATCTCCATTTTTCATACTTATGTTTCCACACTTTGAGACACTGCCTCCTTATTTTATTCTATACCCCATATATATATTATCTCTTTTCCATCCTCTCTCTTTTCCTCCATTCTTTTTGTAACCAAATCTTTTGTTTTTACACTTGTAATGTTCCCTTAATCATCAATTCCTCACATGCTACTAATTGCTACATGTGCTAATGATTCAATCTCCACTTTGTCCTTTACATACTTTTTTATAAAAAGAAAACTTAAGAAATACATGAGAAACATACGATGAAGCTACAAAAAGAGCAGATATATGTTAACAGTAGAAGGGTTGTGATTTATAAAAGACTTTGATATAAGAAAGACCAAAGACCAGTCAGGTTTTGAACACAAACCGATTAAAATCGATTTTCTAGGGTTTTGCGATGACTGTGTTGTTGGAGATAGTGATGATACATGTTAGATGTATAAGGTAAAAAGATAATATGATGAAGGCAAGAGAGCTTTTTTTTTTGAAGGAAGAAGTACAAAAAGTAGAAGAGAAGCATGTGAAATGGAATTAGAAAATATGGGAGGAAGAGGGGGGGTTTTAGATGTTATAAACAAAAAAAAAGAAAGAAAAAAATGATGATTGCTATATAGTTAATTTCCATTGACAAGAGGTTACTTTTCTCTCTTTATTCAAAGCCCATGTTTCTAGGGGTTTCCTTTTAAGAAAACATTTGAAAGTTTCTTCCAACAGCAAACAAAATGGGAAAATTTTCAAAACCCTAGAAAAAAGAAGGCATGAAAAGAAAGAGCAGTTGGTAGACCCAAGAAGAAGAAGGAATAAGAAGAGAAGAAAGAAAAATAAAAGATGAATGGTTAGTTGTTGTGTGTAAGAGAGATCAGTACTATTTTGTAGTTTTCTTTTTAGTGGGAATTAGAGAGGTTTGGATATTGACCAACCAATCGGCTATGCATTCTTTGGGGCCCTACCCTTAGCTTAGTTTAATCTAAATACGTTTTCAAATAATACGTGTCTACTCTTTAATCTTTTTAATTCTTTAGTTTTAAGATTATAAGTTCTTAAAATAAATTTAAAATATCTAAGCAGTATTTTCTTATATTAAAATTTTCAATTAGAAATTAATTTTATAAAATTACTACGAACTCTATTTCAATTTTTTTTTTAATTCAATATAACATATAATCATATAAAATGATAATAATAAAAAATTTCAAACACCAAAATGGTACATTTTGAAAACTTAAGTTTATCAATTCTAAAAAGTTTTGCAACTAAGTATATACATGTTTTCAATACTTAGGAATTAAACTTTAAATATACATGTTTTCAAAACTTAGGAAGCAAATTGGTAGATATAATTTTAGAGGTTTATAAATAGATATATTTTGAAAATGGTGTAAATTGGTAATAAAGACTTAGGAAAGTTTGTTTAAATTAATACAATTAATTGTTCGTGATTTTAATTGATACAAGAAAGTAAAATTTATAGTTTTTCCTAATATTTCATAATTATGACTAGAATTTAATTATCATTCCATTCAACTCAATATTCTCACTCAATACTTTTTTAGTTGTCTCTTATTATTTAATTTTGTAGCTATAAATATATGAGAATGGATTTGGGTACATAATTACGTGGATTGATTGTGAAGGTGTTGGGGTTGGAATTTGTATGGTTTATTTTGTTAATTCTTTTAAACCTTTTTCTAAAAAATATTTAGTGGGGTATATATATATATATCCATTAGGTTTATAAGGATTCACGTGTTTAAAATTTTGATTTTAAAAATACTGTTTGCACGAGATTTTCGGAGAAATTTGATTCGTGGAGTTGAACTTGAGTTGATATTGTATTTTTATTGATTTAATGGGATGTGATTCGGTTTCTAAAATTTGATCATCTGATTTTCTTTCGATTGGATGCTGATATGAGGGAAGCGAAGCACACGATATTCTTGGAATTGGAGTATGAGAAGAAAAACTTGTATCTTCAAAGGAGTTTCAATCTTTAAAGGTGATTGACTTCAGTAGTTAGCTCTTGGGAGAATTCACTTCAGACCTTCTTGAGTAAAAAATTTCTAACTTTTACAAATTGAACTCCTCTATAAAATAGAGTTCTCTGGTGAGATTTATGAGCTTGAACCTAGTTGGTCCATGAACCAGATTCATGGGCTCAATCACGTGGATTTTGGTCATATTTATCATTTGGACTCAATTAAACTTATTTTTTTCTCAATTAAACGCGCAAATAAATAATATTTGATTGAACCAAAATATTTCATCGTTAATTTAGTAAAAGATGTGGCAATTTGTGATTAGTCTAAAAAATTTCTATTCAAATAACACTTCTAAACTTCTAAACTTCTAAAACGTAGATAACAAAACATGCAAACCAATTAATTGAGGTCGATATATTTATCGGTTAAAAAACAAAATCTCAAACGGTTACTAAGAGGAGCTTTGATTGTTTGTTAATTTGTTCTTTTTTTTCTTTTTTGAAAACTAAGCTCTACAAATAAACAATACTTTTGTTGTCATCTTCAAAATCAAACCCAAATTTTTTTTTTTTAAAAAAAAAAACTTGTGTTTTACTCTTAAAAATTGGTAAAATTAATTTAGATGTGAATATTGAAAGCATGAATAATAAGTTCTAAACAAACCAAGTATAATTTTTCATTTTTTTTTAAAAAAAACTCAATAATTTAGTTGAAATTTCTACTAAATTCACTACCAAAAGTTTAGAGGAAAAGAAAAAAAAAGAAAGAAAATTGAAGTTGAAGTACAAAATAAAAATGAGTATTTATGTTTAAAAGTATAAAAAGAAAGACACAATGAATATGAAATCTATTATTATTATCATTATTATCATTATTATTATTTGAGACTAAATAATGAAAGAACACATAATTATTTTAGGGAGTATGAGTATGTGGAAGATGGCTTAATATATACTCTCCATATATAATGTTTTTTCATTCATCATATCAATAATTGATTCCTTTGTCCAATATATCTTTTTTATCAAACTATATGTTTTTTCTTTAATCATTGATTTCCTCATGACAAATAATACTAACATAAACACCCTTCATCATTCTCTTATTGACTTATCATATCATTCTCATCCTTCCCATCTTCATTTCTCTTCCAATTATTTAGAAATCCTATATTGTTTTTCTTTTTTCCACTACTTTATATTCTTAGTCCTAAATCTAACATAATTGCTATCACATACAAAAATATTGAGTTGCAAATCGACAGTATTTTGTTAAGCTGAATATATTTTAGAATCCTCGAAAATGTCTACGTCATATGATTTCAATGTGTCACGATTAAAATTAGGTATGGATGTTTTCATACAATGTGGGAGTTTATTCTTTATGATAGTTTTTGGAAGAAAAAAAAAGTTGGGTAATTTAATTTAAAATTAGTTTAAGATCACTTCAATTTAACATTTAATTGAATATCAAACCAAGTTATTAATAAAATCTATTCACGTGGTGAGCAAGAAAGACTTAAATGTTAGAAATATAATTTTGCTTATAATTTATTAAGCTTAAATTAGAAATCTGAATAGATTTGGACAATCTCGTAGTATTAAATGCTTATAGATATCTATACAGTTTTTGAAAGGAATATAACTCAATTGGAGAGTGTTTCGACCTTGAAAGTTAGAACATATTGTAGTATAATGGATTTAACATTTATTTATACATTTTCTCAGAATGTGAAATTGGTTTAGGGAAAAAAAATAAAGGATTTAGGTTGAGGAAGACTGTAATAGAAAAAGAGTTGAAAAAGGAGGTAATGAGAAGAAAATTCACAAATTCAAAATGTGAACAGAAACTACTATTATTCAAAAACAAAGGTTTTTGTGTAGAGACATATAACAATTGCAAGTCTTTCACTAAAAAAAGACAAGGAATAGCTTTACATCAGCTGATGCAACATTGCACACAACTATTCCTTCATTAAGAGAGTAAAATGTTTTTGGTTTTCTACTCACCTGAATATTCAAAGGATATAACAACAGCAGCATCAGAAAGAGAAACATCCATCATTTCATTTTGATGCAATCAATAACCTCCACTTGATTTATTATCATGATTCATTATGTTTGCAGTATTAAAAAAGATGAGGGAGGGAAACTCAAGCTCTACATAGTTAATATTAGTGTTAATCATGACTTTTTTAGCTTTGAAACAATGAAGATGCTTAAACCTTACTCAATGGGTTGACAAATGGAAATGGGATAGAAATTACGATAGTCATTGATTATAATGAAAAGCATGGGTATTATAATGGAGATATAAATGGCAATTTGAGGATGAAAAAGATTAGGTGTGTGAGATTAGTTAAGCTGTGTGTACGTTGACGGGAATGTTTTATGTTTTATGGTACAAAAGGAAAAAGCATGGAGCCAAACAGGAAAATTGGGCAGAATCCATGAGAATAAAAGTAAATGATCATGATGACCTCTCCTAAAGTCAGCAGGCACCATAGTAGAATAGAACTATATGTGTTTCTTGATGTGAAAAGCGTGAAGAAAGATGTTCTAATCATTGCATTATTTGTCTCAGTGATCTAATAATAATCAACAAACTATTTTTGAACTTCAGGCTTTTACTCCACAAGGTATTGTGATTTTCATATAGTAGCAGTGTGTGCAGTGGAAGACGATCAAGGTATCCGTAACCTTCAAGGTTTTGAACTGATTTTCATGTATAAAAATAGTTGAAGGAGATGAAAGAGAAAGCTGATGTTAAGCAGATATGAATAGAACAGAGAAATTGGTACAAAGTTTCATGAAAGCTTTACTGTTCTTTGTCTTCAAGTGATGGATTGCCTAATTAGCTTTTAGATTATACTGAAAGAACCAGCAGATGAGGCAAGGAAATCAAATAAGATAAATGGAGAATAAATCAAGGCCAAAAGGTGAAAGATCTGCCGGCTGATATGTTTGCTTTTATCATTATTGTAATGATCAGTTCAAATAACTAAGTCAAAATACAGTAACTTAAACTAACAAGAATTTCAAACTATTTCAAATTTAATTGATTTGAGGATAGTCAAATCCCATGTCTGTTTAATGGACAATAATAAAAGAGAAGCAGAAAAAGCTCAAACTGTGGAAGAACTTATGAATGCACTCTCATTATGCTGAGCTAATCTGAACAGAAAAATTAAAAAGGTACATGAAATCCTGCTTTAAGATCACTAAAGAGAAACAATTATAGTATTGACCATTTTTATACTTCCTGAATGTGAATATGGTCAATGATAAACACATTTTGTACGGGAAAGTATAAAAAAGACGCGGTTAAGGGGTACACAGGTCAAGAAGAAGACATATGGATTTGTAAGAAAACGTTGAACGAAGGTTTTGATGCATAAAAGGTTACAAAAGAGGGAGAAAAAAAGGGAATTAATCTACTTGATTTACTTATTTGCTTCTCAATATGTTCAAGAAGTATGCCAACATTTCAATTCACGTACAATAAGCAGTAAAATGAAGATCGTTGAATATGGACCATGTAATAGTCCATCATCGAAGCAAGAGTTAAAATTCTTTTTGCTGAGTGAAAAAGTAAATAGAAGATCCAAGTAGCACTTACATAGGTGTTGAAATATTATAGCCCTGATTCATTTATCGATCTTAGGACCCAGATAATAGAGGTCTTTTCAAGCTAATCTTAGGACCCAGATAATAGAGGTCTTTTCAAGCTAATCTTCTCCGTCTGGGTGCTCGAGAGTTTCCACTGTCTACATCCGAAACTTGTAAAGCATCATTTCTCCTTCTGGAGGATGATGTTGAAATGGAAACCATGGAATCAATTTCTACAGCAGTGTCCATTTGACTCTCAGAATTGATGACAGCAGCAATACTAGAGAAAGAATCTCTATCCTCAACAGGTGGAGGAGGCTGCTCTTGGCTTCTAGGGATGAGCGGATCAGTATACAAAAAACCATCTGGTAGCCTATCAGCAGAATTAAACGCAGAAGTAAGAGAAGAAACTCGCGTTCGGTGTAGTAATGATCGAAGCACTGGGAGAGATTGAAGACGTGTTTCCCCTGCCTCAATGCTAGACACATCAGTGTGTGCTAAATCTCCTACATCATCATGAGGCAATGAAATTCGTTCTCTACGAATACCCCTGGATGTTAAAATCCTATTCAACAATGTTGGAGATCTACCAAATGTTTCATTTGAGCTATCTGGCTCTGGTGGTTGGTCTAGATCACGATTAAAATCGAATCTGTTTCCTAATCGCCGAATCATATCCTCCACTGGGAAACTAAATGGAGTCCTCTGGATGGTTTGCCTCAAACTTTCAACCTTTCGAGCATGGGGCCTTGGAGGAATCTTAAGTGTAGCATCCTCCTCTGTCACAGGTGTATTGCTGCCACGCCCATAAATTGGAGTCACGTTTTTTGTAGTAACCTCTCCTTTACATACAGGACATTCCTTGGCATCTGAATGTAGATGTAACCATCGATAAAGGCATGGCCAGCAGTATAGATGACCGCAACAAGTTACAACAGGGTCTCTAGACAAATCCAGACATATATTGCAATCAAAGAAACTCCCATCAGAGTCACTGCCCTTTTCAACATCACTCTTATTCTCTGTTTTTCCATCTTCCAAAGCTTCATTGTTAATTTCACAAGTTTTCCCTGTCTCATTTTTCCTTTCCTCAGCAGTAATACTACCCTCACCAGGTTGTAATGGCTGTAATGAATTCCCATTGCCTGAATTCACTATGATTTCACTCAATTCCATAGTGATATTCTGAGTCTCAGGAGGGATTTGGACTTGACGCCTTCTCCACCGTTGTCTCGTCCTAAACCTGATAGTTTCCCCAAATCTATGAACGGATTCCTCAGTCAAATCAGCCAAATTGACATCTTCATTTGGAACCGAATTTGAAAGCGGCTCTGGAATAGGACCCAGATTCAAGTCAAGGTTCATTGCATCAAAGATTTCATCACCCATTACAAATTTATCAAGAAAACGAAAAAAAGGAAAAAGAAAACCCCCAAATTTAACCCGAAACTTAGCGGCCTCAGGTTAGAAGAAACCCCAATGCCACCATAAAATTCAAATAGCCTCAAAGCACGAGAGATCAACTCTGTCCCAGATGAACAAGCCCAGAAAGACCAATCCACCCTTTTCCAACAGCAAATCCCTCACAACACATCCTTTAATTCATCAAAGGCTAAAAAGCACTGCCAGAGAAGAATCCGTAGAGAAAACCCCAATTCTCTCAAACCAAATAAACCCAGTCGAAAAACAATAAACCCTCGATTGATTTCGCTATACGGTCAGTGACAAAAATTCACGAAATTTCATCAAGCTTAGCCTTAACCCCATCAATCCCAGTTCATCAAACGATAAAAGAAAACCAGTTTTTTCCTTTTTTCTTTTAATATATATATATAGATATATATATATATATATATATAATCCCAATTCTAAACTGGGAAAGACAATTAGGGTTTATGGCAACAGCACCCAAACAACAAAATTCTCAAACCGATTCTGAAAAAGAATTAAGAAAACTGAACACCTGACTCAAGACGACTGCTCTTGATTCCATATCATTCAAATAAACCCCAAATTGTGTACCACTCAAAGCCAGGTGCGTTGAAGCAGATTCAGCATCGATCAGCGATCTGGTCCACAAAGAAGCAAAGAAAATTATAAAAAAGAAGTGAGAGAGAGAAAAAGAAAATGGAGATTATATTGGAAATAGAAATAGAAAGGAACAAAAATCATACGACGATGATGAAACGATGGATGGGATGAATTGAAAAATGAGGATTAAAGGGATCGAGCGGCTGAGATACGAAGAAGAAGATGTATGTGGCGGCGTCGGATTGGCAGCACTAACTTAAATTTCTTCCTCCTCTTCTTCTTCTTTCTTGTTGTTGAGTGAACAGTGAATTGAGTGATGAATGGTACAAACTACAACGAAAGAGATTTAAAAACACTTCTTTCTTTTGGCAATTCTTTTTACGTATCTTTCAGGATTGGATTTTTAGCAAAACTAACCTTATGTTTCTAAATTTATGCTAACATCTTCATCACACCTTCTTTCTTTCTTTCTTTCTTTCTTTTCATTCTTCCAACCCTAAATTATTATTATTTTCTTAATTCTGGATTTGTTTTCATTTTGTTCCATAAATATTCTATATTAGTTTCTGAACTATCATACACCTCTCTTAGCACAAATATATACTTTTACTAATTAGAATTTACCATTTTTTACATATGATATTGTTTTTTTTTTTAAAAAAAAATTCCAAATTCCACACCACCCAAGTCAGCAGCATGTTCGTAAAAAAAAAAAAAAGGAATAATGACTATAAACTAAAATACTAAATTCATTAAGAGGTTTTTTTCCCCCTAGAAAAATAGTTATTAACAAACGAAAAGAAGAACATTAAAATTGAATATGGGCTTTGAGTGATCCATTGTCGTAGCACATCTATATGGGCCAGGCTGGGCTTTGAGTGATCCATAGGTCGCACCACATTTATTTTAGGTAATTATACCTAATACTAATTTTTATAAATATAACAAAGTTTATGGATAATATTTATAAGATTATCAATAATGATGGACTGTTATTAGTAAAAATGAAGTTTACCAAAGGAAAGGAGAGGGAGTGAGTGAATAAGAGATAAAGGAGTGGATGGAGGATTGTGAGTTTAGAAAAGAAAAGAAAGGAATGAAGGAGTGGTGTTTTATCCAGCAGTCAAAAACTGAGAGAGAAGAACACACAACAAAATCACTGACAACACAAACAATCTGATTCTGACCCATAAAAGTTATTCAACCAATTACTCCAATTCTAAAATTTAACTAAATTCTCTGTTTCTTCCAATTTTGATTTTTTTTTTCTTTTCTAAAATTAATTCCTACTCCTTTAGCTATGTTTTAAACCCCATTCCAACTATTTTTTCATCATTTCACTCATATTTATTTTCATTAGATGGAGATTTATATATTTTTCATCCACCTCAAGAATTCGAACTTTTGCTTATAATTGTGGAGTGAGGGAGAAAATAGAGAAAAAAAGAAAAGGAAAAGAGATGAGTGGGTCCCCATCAAATGGGAGCGTAGGCCTCGTCTTAATTAAATAAATATAAAAAGAAAAGGAAACGATAAAACTACCCACTTGCATCACCCTCTCCTCTCCCTCCGTACTCTCCACTCTGCTCCTCCGATTCCCCATTCCCCCTTTACCTGCTACCTTCTCTTCCGGTTTCCCCCCCCGGTGCAACTCACAATTAAAACCATACACACACACACACACACTCCCTCACAAAAATCCCATTCCCCAAATTCTCCCCCAAGATAAGACCATCCCCCTCTAGTTACTTCTTCCTTTCCGATCACTTCCCCCGATATGCGAATCAGAAAACGCCAGCTCCCATTACCCACCTTCTCTTCTCTCTCAGATCCCCCGGTGCAACTCCCTCTCCCCTCCTCCGATCCTCCCATTAATCCCTTGGTTAGTATATTCATTTCCATCTACCTCCGATTTCTCTCTTCTCTTTTTCTTTTTCTTCAATTGCACCCCACGATTTCTTTACACTACTAACACACCGCCCACCCTCTTCTCAATTTTTTTTACATCTATCACTCATCATTCATTCATGGGGGTTATTCTCCCATTTTTCTCTACTGTAGGACAATAATCAGAAGCAGAAGCTGCTCCAACAATATGATTCCAGGTACCCATTAACTCAAATCTCCCCCCCCTCCCTATTTCTTTCTTCCTCCAACAATTAGTAAAAAAGTTTTCTTTTTTCTTTTTTCTTTTTTATTGGTATCCAATCAGAATAGAGGGGAAAAGAAAGGGGGGCAAGTGGAAATACTGTTGGGATATTTTTTTTTATATACATATATTTCATTAGTCTATTGTGCGCTCATGGGCTCTGCATGTTCTTCTTCACTATAAATGGTCCACACCCTCCCCTTTCCTCTGATCACTTACCAGTAATTAATTGTACACTTTACATATTCTTTTTGTTTTCCTTACGATTAATTGTTTTTTTTTTTTTTTTTTTTTGCATTACATGAGTACCTCAGCTATGGGTTGTGATCACTTTTTCTTTTCTCTTTGGTTTTTAGGGAAACTATTTTGATTGGTGCAGAAACAATTAATAATGCCCTTCTTCCACATTCTTCCTCTTCTTCCTCTCAAGGTTAATACCTTTCTTGTCCCTTTTAATTTAACTTACTCTTTCGCTATTTGGCTACCTACTGCACTGCACCCATTTTTCATTTTTCATTTATATTATATTCTCATTTATTCAATTATACTTTTTCTGTTGTGAGATTTTGTATGTTTAATTCATATGGAAGGTCTTGTTTTGGGCTCTTTTTCTTTTTGAACTTTGTGATTGATGGTGGGAATTATATTCTTGTTTAATTTGTTTATATATATATGTGTGTGTGTTCTTGTATTAGTTGTGCTTATGTTTGATGTAGTAGGTGGTGGGAGATGGTGCGAGAAGGAGAAGGCGTTTCCATTAAAGAAGAGAAGAGGGAGCTTTGAGAGGTCAAGTGACGAGGATAATGACGATCACAGCAAAGATAGTGATCATCAAGTTGCCACCAAGCTGCAGGATGAGAAGAAGATGATGAAGACGAAGATGAACAAGAAATGTACATTGTCACAGAAGCAATCTAAAGTGGGTCTAGACGCTGTTGTCGGGAAAAAGAGGTCAAGAGGTGGTGCGTTAATGGAGGGATCTCGGTGTAGTCGTGTCAATGGACGAGGATGGCGATGCTGCCAACAAACTCTTGTTGGTTATTCTCTCTGTGAACATCACTTGGGTAAAGGTCGTCTTCGTAGCATGAACAACGTTCGCAACCGCTCGTTGGTTGCTGCTACACCCAAGAACATCGTCGTTGTTGAGAAAGACGAGAAGAAGCCATCTCCATCTCCACCTCCATCTCCATTCCCATCATCACCACCACCTCCTTCATCATTCTCGTTGACTAGTAAGAAGAGAATGAAACTGGGTGTGGTGAAAGCAAGGTCAATGAGTAGCTTGCTCGGCCAACCCGAAGCCATGGCCGTGGCAACACCGCTGTCTCCGCCATCCACGTTGCATGATGACAACATTGACAAGTAAACTACTACATCTGTTACATAGATAACAGCTTCCTGATCTTTCCCTAAATTTTCAGTTTCTGTTCTTTCGATGGTATTTGGAAAAGTTTCTATTTAGATTGTTTTTTTTGTAAAGAGTGTTAATAGGAAAAGTTGATATTATATATCATAATTGTATTGTTTTATGTATTTGGACAATTGAACATATATATTATATATATTAATGTGTATACTACGTTTGTTTATATAGCAAATACTATGTGTGTGGATGAAGAAAATCAATTAAATTAAGCAATATTAGAAAGAGCAAAACATCCCATTTTTCTTTTTCGTTTAGAAGAATTTTCATATATATGATTAGATACGATATTATACACATGAATTAATAATGTTGATATGATATGATATGATATGTTTGTTAATAGGAAGATTAAGATGGTTAATGGAAAATTTTGTTTGTTTGTTGAGAGTTGAGAGGAATAATAATGGGATTCCGTTTTGGAGAGGAAATTGATAATTCCCAAATTTCCAAAAAAGAAAAAAAAGAATAGAGGGGTTAGTTTTAATTAATACGTCTTTCGTTTTTCCTAAATGCAAAAACCTAATCCTTGCGTGTGCTACAATGCAATATTGGAAGTGGATGTGATGAAAAGAAGAATACGTCTCAAAATTAGAAACAAAAATTAGTAAAACTGAAAAGATAGTTTGTATTTTTTAATTGTTTTCTTTTTATGATATTCACCTTTTTATGCGATTTTTTAAATAATATATATACACTATAACTTATATAATTCAACATGTTAAAAATATAAAGTTAACTTTTCTTTTTTATACAACGAATTATTTGTCCATAATATATCAAGTAAATGAAGAAGATATTCAGTCTCTCTTATATAATTAAATGAAAACAATTTGGTAGTATATTGACTTAATTTATTGTTTTTTTTTAAAAAAATATTTTTCAAATTTTTATCATTTACAATCGTTTTATGGTTAAAAATGAGGATGAGAGAGTAGGTGGAAAAGTCCAAGAATCAAAATAGGGGCTTCAATCATTATCCAAATTGAATGATGGGAATTGTTTTACACAATACCTTTTTTTCAAGGAAAAGAAAAAAAAATTAGATATTTTGTTAGAATGAAAGAAGGTTGATGAGAAATATTATATTAGAAGCTTTAATTATTATTATTATTATTATTATTTAGTTAAACTTAATGAAAATGGTCATAAATCCATGTCGGGGGGTAGTAGGGCTTTGAATTTGCCCTATAAACTTCATATCTTTCGAATACCTAATTAACCATACCATATTAGTTTAATATCATGTTTTTAATTAAGACATTAGGTTTCAGATTCTTCCTTTTTAATTTGCACATGCTTATGAAATTTATTTTCATTGAAAAATGACCAAATTGTGGGTCATTTGAAATTAAATTCACATTCATATGGGAGTAGGTTAATATATTGGAAATTATTCCTAAAAATTCAAACTTCAATGCAAAATCATTATATTCTATTTACACACCTACCAGGGGCAATGTATTAATTATAATATAGTCGACTATTTAATAAAATATGATTTGATGTTCAAGATGGATGAAGGTGAAAAAGTGATTACATAACACAGTACATAAAATGAAATGACATGTTGAACAACAAATAATAGAATTGTGAGGTTAAAGAAGGTTGACCCGAGTTCATGTTGTGCTTGGCTCAAGATGTGACCAAGGTGAAGCCAATAGAAAGATGTCTCTCTTGCATGCCGTATTCCGATAATTCTAGTTTAGTTCAAAAACAATATTCCTAGACAGTTCTACTTCTATGAATACAATGCATTATAGTATTATAAAAGATAGTTGCATACTCCATTCTCAAATTCTTAACTTGCCACCCTTATTTACTTTCTAACTTAAAAGTATCAAAGCTTGTATGAAAACCTTCTAAAAGCATGTCACGCTCTTCTTCTTTGATATCAACCTGTGGCTTGTTGTTGCAACCCTCTTTTCCCTTTTTCCCCCTCCTACTCCATTACTTTATTTACTTCACAAGTGAAAAAAGAAAGGGTAAAAATGTTCGTAAAAAGTTATAATTAATTTAGATCCGGCCCTACGAATTGAATTGGTCCAAAATTTAAATGTACGTATAATACGTATATTCTCTCCCCATATTAAACTTTATATTATATATATGTATACACTTTATATTCCATTAAGAAAAAGGGATAAACAAAAATGAGAAAAGGAAAAGGGGGTTTTGTTTTAGAGAGAATAAAGAAGGAAGAAACAACAAGTGGTGGTGGGAATGCGAGTCTTGTAAACGACACTCTAAAATGTCACACTCTCTCGTGGTAGGACCCTCCGATTAAACCCCCACCCCCTCCTCATTAACAACCCTAATTAATTATCTATAACACTACATATAATTCAACTTACATTACGTTAATTTTCCTCTCATTTTATTATAACTTTCTATATATTCTTGTGTATTGTTATAAATCAATCAATAATTATATATATAAAAAAATCATTTTTACTTAATTTAATTAATTAACTTATAACTCTCAACCTAACCTAAGTGAGAAGTGTGGAGTAAAAGCCAAGAAAATTATTTGTCCTATATATATATATATATTGTTTAACACTGTTCCTCCAGGAATCACTTTTTTTTTCCTCCCTAACTCCACCTAATTTAACCCTTAATTCCTACTCTAAATTTGCCATTAATTAAGATTATTATATTTTCTAAAAACGAAGTATGAGATGTTATTTTTATGAGATACAAATACTGTAGGCTCTCAACATTTTTTACATATATAATGATGATTTGTTGGAGTGTGATAGAGACAACTTACCTTCAACTATATTCTTTTAGTTGTTACTTAACTTTTTCAAAAAATAATCTCAAAATAACTTGAATCATCTAATATTTGATGCTAGTATGCATTGAGTTTGTTGCTCGATCAACCACGTCAAATTAGATTTCTAGGGGATGTGTGCTTGTGGAGGTTCAGGGAAAACATATAACACTTTGAACGATAAGGTTAGAAATAAAATGGTATTTGATATATGTGTTTTGAAAATTCTCTCTAGTAAAAGAATTTTTTTTTTATTTGTGAAAATAATTAATACATGATTAGTGAACTCTTTATAGTTTTACCGTTTCATGTTTTCTTTATTTGCCGATTTCGTAACAATTTATATATATATAAATAAATAAAAGATGAACAAATTTTTTTCTCCATAGAAACATTTTTTTAAGAAAAGATTAAATTTAAGAAATAAAACTAATCATCTAATAAAAAAATAAATTGGAGACTATTATTAATATTTGTAAATATTTTGAAAAGTTTTTTTGGTTTAAAACTAATTAATTTTTTTTCACAAGGGAAGGTGAGGAGGTTTAAAATCCAAATGTTAATTATAAATTGGTTTAGTGAAATTGAAAGGGTCCAAATGTGAGCTCTCCTCCACTAATTTTGACCCAACTTTTCCATTTATTCAATTTCATCAATGACTTTAATATTCCCAATGTGTGTATTATTTTTTTATATGGTTTACTTTTAACACTTTTGTCATTCCATCATCAACATTTTATTTAATTTAGTATATCCATTTTTCAACCCTATGCTTTTTCATTTTTCTACTATATATTTATATGATCTAGGAGACTTGGTAAGACATTCAATTTTAACTCCTACAAAAAATCTATTTTGGAGTTCACGAAATTAAATCTTACAAATATTTTATATTTCAATTTGGTCTGACGTTTAAAATTATTTTCGTTTTTTAATTTTTATAGATATATCAATATTTTTATATTTTTATGAGTTTGATATCGATAGAAGATGTGAATTGATATTTTTATTGTATTTTTTTAAAAAAATATTGAATCACAAAAAATAAACATAAAAATGATACTCATATAAATATAACCCTAATCAACAAGCATGTTTACTTATTCGAAAATAATAAATTAAATTTATTTTTTAACTTTTTAAAATACCTTTTTAGAAATATCCATCAAAATATATAGAATTTTTTTTTGTAAAATCAAGACCTTGATATATTCATCAACATTGTTATTTTAAACCTTGGTTAAAACATAAAAGTCTACAAAATTTCACAAAGTTACAAAATAAAATTTTCTCTTTAAAACATACTGAAATAGTAATTAACCTAACAAAAAAAATGTCACACTATTAAATTTATCACTCAGTTAATAGTGATCCATTGCATTTTTTATTTAACAATTGACTGTAAATTAATTACAAAAATGATTATAGAAATTAGTTGTATTTGTAATATATCATTATGTGTTAATAGTCAAATAAATTTAAGACTTAAGACTATGATTTTAACTTAAATTTTAAGTTTTTTTTTATTATTTTGGTAATGATTAGAAAGTTGGTGTAACTTTTGAATAAATAAGAGTATTTTTTGATTTTTTTAATCTTACAAGGGTATTTATGAAACTTTTTCAATAGTTTCGAGATATTTTTGAAACAAAACTTTAATTGTTTCTATCCAAAACTTATAACGGCAAGAGTATTATTGAATCCGTTTGTAGAAGTGCTTTAAAAAACATTTTTCAAAATTTTGGAAGTTTGAAAGTATTTCTTACACAAACTACAAACCAATATATATAAAATTTTGGGTTATTTAACCTAAATTTAATATAAAATATTAATAATTGAAATAATATATTTCTTTACAAGTTATAGTTAGTTGATTGAATTTTGTTTACAAACTAAAAGTGTATGGTGAACTCAAAATGAATATTCATATCATCACGAACTTAGTTTAGTTGATTAAGATATATATATATATCCTTCGTCTACACGTTTCATCAGTATTTACTTTACTTTGATAGTCTAAACTTAAAAATAAAATTGTAAAGAAGTTAATCAAGCAATTTCCAAGAACCTTCCTGTAAGTTATTAAACCCCCTCTACAAGAAATATATACATATAAATATATATAGACATGTTCAATCCCTTCATCACTTGCATTTTGGACCCAGTCCATATTTCAATAACTCACAATATTAACTCCAAATTCAAACACAAAGAAGCAACACCAAAACAGAAAAAAATGGATGAATACAAACATTTCAGCCATCTCCATGACTTGAAACTTTACCAAATCCAAGAAGATCAAACCAACCAACAATTCCGCTGCTCCGGTTGCTATTCACTTTGCCATGGCCTCGTTTACGGTTGTCAGAGCTGCGAGTTCTTCCTACATGAGGCTTGCGCCACCGCACCCCGCTCACTCCAACACCCATCCCACCCTTCTCACCACCTCACTCTCCTCCCTTCTCCGACTTACCCCGATGGCTCCTTCCTCTGCAACGCCTGCGGTGCCACTGGCTCCTCCTTTTGCTTCTCCTGCATCCCCTGCGACATAGACCTTCATGTCGATTGTGGCCTCTTACCCCAACAACTCGACCTCGAATCTCATCGTCATACTCTCTCTTTACTCTTTTCTCCTCCCTCTAGTATATGTAACTTGTGTCGCCGCGCAATCGACTCTAGATATTGGAGTTACAGTTGCTCCACTTGTAACTTTGACATACATACTTACTGCGCCACGACCCCGACTGCACCCCCGGTTGGAGGCATGCGAAATGATCGACACCTGCAGTTTCCAGCAGTTGACCAGGAGGATTACGACAGTGTTTCTCCTGTAGACCGGTATGGTGGAGCGACAACGGTGAATCCGCGAGATGGGGTGGTGGTGGATCCATTTCTGCAGGCACAGGCAGAGCTACACGAGCTTCAAATGCAAATGCAGATTGTGAATGAGATGGCCAAGATGATGGCGTCTGTTAACTTGAGCTCTCTTGCACCATGAATAATATACACAAACACATGATTTTTATATATGTATTGATCATTTGAGTATATATATATATATATATATATATTTATATATGCGTTATTGGATTTTAATTAATAAGCTGAAATATTAATCACTATTTTTAAGTTGTGGGTATGTTTGGATTAAGAGAAAATTTCAAATTTGAACTCCATAAAACTTCGTTAGATCTTATTGAAAACTGTATAATTTTGTGATTGCATAAAGTTGGTTTGTTTATGGATATGCAAATTTTGTTCATAGAGTTTGAACATAAGTTTATTCCAAGACGTCATTAACTTTTTGTTTACATGAAAATAAATTTATATATTTTACTTCTATCAAAATTTAGGAATATGTAATGAATAAATGAAAAATATCAGTAGGGTTTTACAGATAAACTAGAAACCTTGAAACTAAAAGAAGATAGTTTTGATTGAAAATGGTGTAGCATAGCATTTGGTTGGTCTACTTTATGGTATATTTTTAGAGGATTATCAGATATTGAATTATTTAGAGTCACTTAGGAGGCTAATTAAATTAATTAAGCTTAAAGAGAGACTAAAATCAAATATATATATTATCGTAATTATCTAACCCCACTTGTTAACATGTTATTAACTATATAAAGCCCAAAACATAATGTCTTTCTCAATTGGGCTGTTTGTTTCTCTTCATAATAATTTCGTCTCATTTGTATAATACTCTCTTAAAATCTTTTCATTTACAACCTTTTTTTGGCAAATCTTTCTTGCCTTTTGTTGTCTTCCATTTTACAAAAAATATATTACAATTTTTAATTAATTACTATTCAACTATTATTATTGTTGTTATATTATTATTATTGCTGCTGCTGTGGTTAATTACTATTTAACATGCATTATACTAAAAGCCACCAATTAACCAAATGTTTATATTTCTAACCATAATGAAAACATAAAATAGATTTGAAACTAGAACTTCCTTCTAGAAAAGATGATCTCAACTAGGGGATGAATGTTCTTTTATTTGATCATTTTGACTTGATCTCCAAACTTGCTTCATACACGTGTAATCAATTGAAGAAATAGCTCGATTAAAATCTTGACTTCCACATTTGATAAACTAAAAAAATGTAAAAATTCTTTGATTAAGAGATTAGATGTTTGAATTTTTCACTTAAAACTAAACAATCAAACTAAACCAACGAACCTCTCTTTTTATTTATTTAAATAGTGGTGTGATGAATTTCTTTTATACAAAATTATATATATTAAAGTTGATTTGATCTTCCATTATTAAAAAATAATGAAGGATATGATATGATATGATGTTGAAACGTTTGTAAATTAAAATTGATATCTTGGGAATTACACAAAAACATGTAGTTTAGTGGTTGAAATGTTCAATTAGCACATCCAAATTGGTGTTTAATTATCATGGTCAATTATGATGATGTGGTAACAAATTAGATTCAAAATATAATATAAAGTCCTACTCATACTGCTTCATGTAAGATAAACCCTAATGAATGAACTTGACAATTTTTGAAGAAGGATATATTTTTTAGAAAAAAGAAATCAAATATGACCCAACACCTTGTGGAATAAAATTTTGTTGTGCTTCCTTTTCTCTCAACTTGGAATAAAATAGTTGTAAGAAATTGATTGAAAAATGCACATTTGGACATTTATACATCCATCCACGTTAAACAAATCCATGCCTTTGAATGAAAACAAAATTGAGTAAAATTTCATATTTAAAATTTTTAGTTGCATTTGATTAGTTATGTTTTCAAACTAATATCCAATTTCATTGAAGACACACAAAAGTTCTTAATTAATTTTGAAATACAACTCTACTATACTTTTATGGAATATATATAGAGATTAATTTCAAATATGTGGTAATTTGTTGTTTTAATTAATTGAAATTTTTTATGTGAATTAAAATCCAATTCGGGTTGTTTATCTTTATGGAATCAAATTCATTAGGTGTTTCTATTACTTCAACTATGTTGATTTCTATGAAATTTCCTATTTTGTTCATTTTTGTATAATTAATTGGAATTTTTCTACATGAAACAAAAAAATTCCCTATCACAATAACATTTATTTAGGATAAGGATGTTTTATTATTCCTATCCTTATAATTTCTAATTAGGATAAGTTACTCCTAGTCCTTAGACTATAGAGGTAGATATGAAAATTATATACCAAACTTTTTTCTTTTTGGTTATTGAAAATACTGTAATTTTATATGTTGGAAGCACCGAATGCCCCAATTAATTTTTGCCTAAATTGAGTTGAATTGTAAAAGAAAAGTTGTGCCAATTTGAGAGGTTAATGTTAATTATATCCAATAATTACAATTCAATAGTATATCTTAATGCATTGCCAACATTACACACAAAATTCTTGGCGTCTATTAAAATTTTAATTAAAAATATACATCATGTCAATTTCTTGAGATAAGCATGGATATGATATATATAATGTAAAACTCCAATATATAATTGTCAAAGGAAAAGACTTTAATATAAAAACCATATGTTTCCAAAAAGACCAAGCTTGGCTGCAGATTATTACATATTTATTAATGAATTTCTACAAATAATTTTCCACATATATTCATTGTCTTTGAAGAAATGCCCTAAAGAAAGACTTTCCTAAGACCTTAGAAACAGCAATAATGGGTAGAAAATATATAATTAGAGAAAATAATAGATTTGATAACATCAATGAGTTTATATTTAAAGGCAAATTAAGATGACAGCCACTAAAGATTGATTGATTTATAATTTAAATCATTTTAGATTTGTTAATTTCTAACTTTGTTTAAACATGTCATGTGTAGATTATGATTTTCAAATTTATTTGTAAATAATTAATTATATTGGCCGGACAAAGTAATTTGTGTCAATTTCATTTTATACATATATTCATACACTTTGGTATTTTTTATTTCTTTTGAAAATTAAGCATGTAAACGTCTTTTTTTTCTTTTTCATCTCTAAATTTATTATATTGTTATTCGTTTTTACTCATTTTAGTTAAAAAAAATACTTAGGAAAAAATTGAATACTAAGCTCCATTTTTGGTTTTAGATTATTTTTAAACAAAAATTAAGTTAACTTAATTTTCAAAATTAAGCAAAAAAAAAGAAATGGTTAACCAACAAAAGCTATAAACTTAATTTTGTTTTCTTTCTTAATTATACTTTTGAATTGTTTGTTTTCAAAACTTTTACTTAATTCTCTTAAAATACTCTCAAAGGTAATAATAAAACAAATCTGGGAAGAAATAAAGTAATTTTTATTCACTGAAAAGTAACTAAACATTCCAAATAGGAACATAAATTAAAAGAATGTTAAAACCAACGGTAGAAGTAGAAGTAACACAATCCAAGCAAAGCATAACCAAATTGAACAAAAACTGTGTTTAACAAGAAGAACACTCAAAGCTAAGCCACAAACACCCAAGAGATCAACCATTTTACTTGTTTAAAAAAATTCTACTTTTACATTTGTAAACTTGTTAAAATTTACATAGGTACGTAGGTACATACATCAATGACATCAGGATGGAATTTTGTGTGAAGTTTTTTCCACAATTTGGAATAGACAATGAAAATATTATCAAATCTCCTCAAACATCACCACTCAAATTCTTCCCTTTCTTTGACTTTTCAATTAAAAACCCAATGGATTCTCCCTGAAAACCCCTCTAATTGTTTCAAACTCACACTAAAAACCAAGACCCATGATTTCTTCTTCACCAATGATCAGTTTCCTCTTCCTGGCCACCCTCGCTGCCTTCTTCGGCGGCACCGTCGTCCCCATACGATGTCTGCAGTTCGACTTCCCACTTTTCACCGACGTAAGCCAGAAGGAGCTTATTCTTCATAACAATGCTCGAATCTTTTTGAACGCTACTCAAGTCACGCCGGACGTCAGAGGAGATTCGATCACCAATAAATCCGGCAGGGCTGTTTACAAAGACCCATTTCTGATAAGACACGGAGGAAAGATTGCAAGTTTCAATACTACGTTCGAACTCAACATCAAGGCACAGACTCAACCTGGCGGCGAGGGATTGGCTTTCATTCTCGCTGCTAATCATTCCGTTCCAGGGGATAGCTACGGTCAGTGGCTGGGGATTGTTAATGCTACCACAAATGGAACTCCAGAGGCCGGAATTATAGCGGTTGAGTTCGACACCAGTAAAAGTTATCCGGAAGATATCGATAGCAATCATGTGGGTTTGGATTTAAACAGCATTTATTCGATTGAACAAACGCCCATGTCGGAATTTGGTGTAGTTATTTCATCTGGAATGTCATTTTTCTCCATGATTCAATTCGACGGTTTCAATATCTCTGTTTTTGTTTCCACGTCCAACAAAACAGAGGATCTCTTGAAAAACCGTGTCATTTTTCAGCCATTAAATCTCTCAATTCTTCCAGATGAAGTTTATGTTGGATTCTCAGCTTCCACAGGCAATTTCACGGAGTTAAACTGTGTGAAATCATGGCAATTCAATGGAACAGATATCGGTGATCACAAAAAAAAAATCCGTCTCTGGATTTGGCTAACAGTCGCCGGAATTGGAGCTCTGCTAATCATTGGGGCTATTGTTGCAATCATCTTCCATATCTGTACAAGAGACAGAAGAATGAATCATCAAGAAGAATCATACGAAGGCCTAGAACATCAGCTTCAAGATTTCTCCATAACCCCACAAGCTAAAAAATTTGAATTCAAAGAACTGAAGAAAGCCACAAACAATTTCGACCCAAAGAACAGGCTTGGAAAAGGCGGATTCGGAACAGTTTACAAAGGAAATTTAATGAACAGGGAAGTAGCAGTGAAGAGAGTTTCAGAAGATTCACGTCAAGGGAAACAAGAATTCATAGCAGAAGTAGCAACAATTGGCAGTCTTCATCACAAAAACCTTGTGAAATTATTAGGATGGTCTTATGAAAAAAGAGATCTTCTTCTTGTTTATGAGTTCATGCCAAATGGTAGCTTAGACAAGCTAATCTTCAACAACAAAATGAATGGAACTCAAGTCAATCCAAATTGGGAAATAAGACACAACATAATCTGTGGAGTAGCTGAAGCATTAGACTACCTACACAACGGTTGTGAAAAAACAGTTCTACATAGAGATGTGAAGTCCTCAAACATAATGTTGGATTCAAAATTCGTAGCGAAGTTAGGCGATTTCGGGTTAGCTAGAACGATGCAGCGAACTGAACAAACCCATCATTCGACAAAGGAGATAGCAGGGACACCGGGGTATATGGCACCAGAAATCTTCCTGACAAGTAGAGCAACAGCAGAAACTGATGTATACGCATATGGGGTATTGGTATTGGAGGTAATATGTGGGAGAAAGCCAGGGAATCCATTGGATTTAGGGAATTATGAAGGGAGTATAGCACATTGGGTATGGGAGTTTCATAAAGATGAGAGGCTTGTTGAAGCTGTTGATGAGAGTATTGAAGGGCAATTTGTGAAGGAAGAGATTGAATATTTGCTTATATTGGGATTGAGTTGCTGCCATCCAAATCCACTTGCAAGGCCAAGCATGAGGACTGTTTTGGCAGTGCTTAAAGGAGAAGCAAATCCACCAATCTTGCCTAATGAAAGACCTTCATTTGTTTGGCCTCCAATGCCACCATCATTCAAAGAAGATACTTCTGATAGCTCTCTTAAAGATAGTACTCACCTTGTTCCATTCACAGAACTTACTGGAAGATGAAGTGGAAGCTATGTTTTTGTTTGTTTTTTCTTTCCATGAAATGGAGTAATGTATTTTTTATTTATTTATAGATTGTAAAAGGATAAAGTGTATCTCATTAATGTTTGTTTATTGGTAGACAGTGTTTAGATTTAACAGGTTATGTTATGTATGGGAGAAATGCTCATTTCTCTTGAAATGTTTTTGGTACATAGACAATGTAGCAATAATATTATGTTTGGATTTGCACATTATTAATGGGATTACGTAGATATTATGTAATACACCAAAGTCTTCCAACGGGTGTGATCATGATACATGAATTGTAACATATCATGTTGCTTCTTGTCACATGGCCGGGTGTAATTCTCAAGATATTTGTGCAAACAAAAAAACTCTCAAAGTTGTTTAGAAGTAATATTTTGACAGTTTTGGAAAATTTTCTCTACCACCCACAAGAGATTACTCACGGTAGTATTTGCATTTGAAGATACAGATAACTCTCTTAGTCTTAAAATTAGCCAACACAAAACATGATGAAAGATGTTTTTCCACCGATAGAGTGATATATTTTTTGTTTATTGGTAGAACAATACTTTGTTGCATTTCAAGATACATTTTCGATTTTTTAAAAAAAATATAAAAAGAATTAAGTTGAAAGATGTTCGTCTCTTATATCTAATGAGAAGTTTTTGACTGATTTTTTAGTTCAAATTCAAACTAGAAGCTTTTAGCTAAGAATATCGTCAAATTAATCTTTTACCCTAAAAGGAATTCAATAATGAGTCTAATGCCAATTTTAATACTTAAGGTCATGAATTATACCATGACAAATAACCAATAACTTTTTAAATTCTACTTCTTGTTGATACTTAGCTTTCAAACGTTACATGTTTACTTATTGGAATTATATGGCTTAATCTTTTGTTTGTGTATTTGCCATCATTTTTAAATCAATTAATGTAATCTGAAAAAGAATTTAAAATATTTATTGAAAAAACCATATGTAAAAATGTAAAGCTAAAATTCTAAGAACGTGCAATGTTTGATAACATGGAATATAATGAATTTGTATGGATTTTATTTCCAAATTCATATTTAGATAGAGCATTTTGCATTTGATTTGTGAATAAAGATTGTATTTTTATCTATAATTTTAGTTTTTGTGGTGACTTTACCATCATTATATTTTATTGAAAACTATATTGTTAAGTACGGACAAAATATTGAGCTGTCAAACATTTAAGAAACTTATACTATATAGTATAAATTATATTCAATTCTTTCAAATCTTCGAAAAGTTTTGGAAATAAACAATAGGATGGGTGTTTCTATGAATTTTCTCTTTCATTTTTTCTACATCAAATAAAAGTCATATGAAAATGATCACCAGAGTAGGATAGATAGATACTATTTTGAGAAATTGTTATGAATAAATCAACTCAAGTTTCTAATATATTATTTCATTTTATTTAGGCGTATTTTCAAATATAGTAAAATTTAATACTATATCGATCATAGATATAGATAATATTTTATAATTATTTTAACAATTATGTGATTTATAATTATTTTTGTATTAGATACTTGGAAAATAAATAACAATATTAAATTGATTTTGAGTGTTTAGGGTTGTATTTAATAGATGTTAATGATTTGAAGGACACAGAAGTATAAAATAAACTCTACCACTTAGGAGAAATTTCTCCACAATTTTATAAATAATACAAAAGTTATGCATTGATTATAGTTCTTAACGTAGCCTTCAATTTTATAAAAAGGTGGAGACATGGAAAGTTTTATCGTAAGCTAAAGAAAACAACAAAACTTCTTTTTCTGTTCTTAGAATTAGAAAGGGGAAGTTTCAATGGAGTCTCTGTGAAACGCCATTGTTTTCTCTCAAGAGCCAAAGACGATGAGATGTTGTAAAGCAATAATTAGGATTCTCCTGTTCTTTGCCACCTTCTTCAGATGCACCATCAACCCCACACTTTGCTTCGATTTTGACTTCCCATTCTTCGATGACGATAGTGATACTGAGCTCATTCTGAGTAACAATGTTCGCATCTTCGACCGCGCACTTCGAGTGACGCCAGACATAGGAGGAGCTTCGGTCTCCAATGAATATGGAAGGGCTGTTTACAAAAGGCCATTCAAGCTGAAAAACAATGGTAAAGTCAATTCTTTTGCCACCAGCTTCGAGTTTGACGTCAGCCCACAAACGTTGCCTGAGGGTGGTGAAGGGCTGGCGTTCATACTCACTGCGGAACCTTCTCCTCCTGCCAGCAGCTATGGACAGTGGCTGGGGATTGTCAACGCCTCAACTAATGGAACGTCGAATGCGAAAATAGTGGCTATCGAATTTGACACAAGGAAGAACTTCCCACAAGACATTGATAGCAACCACGTGGGCTTAAACGTAAACAGTGTCTACTCCATTGCTCAACAGCCATTACTGGGGTTTGGCGTTAATCTTTCATCCGCCAACTTTCTTTATGGGACTATCGTATTTGATGGGAACAACGTTTCTATCTATGTTACCACGTCCATCTTCAAAGAGGACCAACTAAAAAATCTCGTCATTTTTCAACCCTTGGACCTCTCCATCCTCCCAGACGACATTTTCGTGGGCTTCTCAGCTTCAACAGGCAATTATACGCAGTTGAATGGTGTGAAATCGTGGAAGTTCTTCAGCGAAGATTCTCGCCAAGGAAAAGAAACTCCAGCCTGGGTTTGGCTCATAGTAGCCGGAGTCGGATGTGGGGTTGCCCTTGCCTTCTTTGTCTGGGTGCAGAGACCTCGAGTGAATCATTTGGAGGAGCCATACGGATCAGACATAGAACATCAGCTTCAACTTTTATCCATAGCCCCACGAGCCAAAAAGTTTGAATTCAGAGAACTCCAGAAGATAACAGACAATTTTGATCCTAAGAACATGCTTGGAAAAGGTGGTTTTGGAACCGTTTACAAAGGAAACTTGCTGGATAAAGAGGTAGCAATCAAGAGAATCTCAAAGGATTCACGTCAAGGGAAGCAAGAGTTCATTGCAGAAGTGGCTACTATTGGTAGCCTACATCACAAAAACCTCGTAAAGCTAACCGGATGGTGCTATGAGGAAAGAGATCTTCTGCTCATATACGAGTACATGCCTAATGGCAGCTTGGACAAGTTGATATTTGGCTACAGTGAGATGAATGGAATGGATCCTGCACCAAACTGGGAAACTAGACGAAACATAATCTATGGGGTGGCAGAGGCTTTGAATTATCTTCACAATGAATGTGAGAAAACAGTCCTCCATCGAGATATAAAGGCATCCAATGTGATGTTAGACTCAAAATTTGAAGCCAAGTTGGGAGATTTCGGATTGGCTCGAACAATATGTCGAACCGAACAGACCCATCACTCAACAAGAGCGATAGCAGGAACACCAGGATACATGGCTCCAGAGATTTTGCTAACTAGTAGAGCTACGAGAGAAACAGACGTATATTCCTTTGGAGTTCTTATTCTCGAAGTTATATGCGGAAGAAGGCCTGGGAATCCATCTGAGCTTGGTGGCTACAACGGCAGTCTCGCGCACTGGGCATGGGAGTTTCACAGGGAAGGGAAAATTGTTGAAGTTGTGGATGAGAGAATTGAAGGACAATTCGTTAAGGAAGAAATAGAGTTTCCATTAATTCTGGGGATAGCTTGTTGTCAACCTAACCCCATCCAAAGGCCCACCATGAAAATTGCTTTGCAGGTGCTCAAAGGGGAAGCAAACCCACCAATTTTACCAAATGAGTGGCCTTCATTTGTGTGGCCTCCCATACCCCCATCATTCAAAGGAGACGCAAACAACTTACCGGAAGAAGCCCCGCTTACTCTAACAGAACTTACTGGAAGATGATATTCTAATGAAAGGTTTTGTTCCTCTTCATGCCCTGACTGTTCTCTCCCTCTTGTCGCCCTTTCAAGGATTGGGAGTGCTAGTGTTAGATCCCACATAATACTTTTCTCTGTAGCATTCGACTCTTCTAATCCATCCCCACCTATATAGTTTAGGGGTAGAAAGTTAATGGAGATAAGATCGAGAGGCTTCAAAACTGAAAGTGGGTTGCCTAGAAATTCTACAGTCTAGCCTGCAAATGAGGTGATAGAGGACTCTTCCTTTATTTCCTTGAAGTTCATCCAAGAAAATAGAAATGACATAAGAAGTAATCACCTGACGTGTGATGATTCTCCAATATAAGTGGTATAAATAAACTCCTCAATATAGCTATGGATGTCACTCTTCCATTGAAACCTTGGGAAAGTATCAAGTTATTAACAACTTCAGACAAAAACCCCCTGGATAAAATTGACTGGTGAGATCTCTAAACTTGTCTTCAAGTTTGGATGAAATGCATCCCACGTTCAACTTAAAGTACTCTTCTAGTATCTTCTGTGCGTAGATGCATATTACGTTTACAACAAAAGGTATACATAGTTCTCTTTCTGACAAATTAGTAACATTCATTATCCCACTAGATGGCACGGATTGAAATGAGCATAAATCCATGGACTACCAAACTAAAGAATGCAAGAACTAAGATTATAAAGTAACAAAATAATTAATCATAATCCTTAAACCAATTTTCACAATCCTCAACATCACTACAATTAACTATCTATTTCTAAAGCTACAGTAACTTTACATTAGAACAATGAAGTCCATATAAGAATGGCGCAAGATTTGGGAAGAGAAGAGAAAGAAATTTAAAATTAAGACATTTATCAACTATCATCAACTGCTGAGGAATATGTTTGAGATAATTGGTATATATCATAAACCTAATGAGGATCCGTTCAAAAAATTGATGGTGTGAGTAACCTAAAGTCATCACCACCATTAATAAAGGGGTGAATGAGGAGAAATATGAAGCAGCAGCAACTCAAGCATCTTCAGTTTGCACTGTTAAGTCCTGTATGCCCAATTCGTGATACATGTCATGCGCAAATTCAAGTGCCTGGCGACTGTCCGTTCCTTTCTTTGTCTGATCTCATCAACATGAGAACATAAAAATCAGATGTACACGAAGGAACTACTAGGCAACATCACAACATGACAAAAAGGATTATTAACTGTGGCATATACATAATAATGTTAGAAATGATAGAAAGCTTAACCCTACCGTTAAAGAGAGAGAGCCAATAACTTGACCAGGTACTAATTCCCAAAATCGCGCTTGAGTGATTTCTACTATGTCTTCACGTGATGTAATCTGACCAAACATAGAAATATGAACATTCTTCCACTGTAGAGTAGATTACAAGTGATAACAAATATAGTACATTTCATAATTTCATTTGACCCATGAGTTAAAGTATGGCTAAAAATTGACACCAAACATTTTGTTCAAAAAATCAATTATGCTTATTCATTCAGATTCTTAGATTTTGTTCATTGAAAATCAAGTAATATTTTTACTTAATATGTGAGCACATGGAAAGCGTGTATTCTCCCTTTTTATTTCCTAATACAGATTTGGGTATCCCCTTAAACGTAATATTTGACCAAATGCATTTTTCTAGGAGAATTAAACGTGCAGTCTTCATTTCTTTTAAGTATGTGTTACCATTCCCGTTTTAATGAGATGGTTGCAAACAAACCATGCGGTTTGTCTATTTTGCAAATCATACCTATGTTTTGAAAATGATAGCTGCAAATGCATTCTAGTTTAGTTTAAATAAGTATTATCTTAAGAGAAGTGAGTAGAAACTTCAATTAAAAAAGCAATGCAAATGCGTTCTAGTTCAAGATACAATGAAACATAACGGCCAAGTACAACCAAGAGGAGAATATAAAACTCTAATCGATCTCAAACAAAAATCCAAATGGCAGCTAATTTTGAAAGGCTCAAAGAAGAAACTTTAATTTAAAAAGCAATGCCTGTGCTTTTATAGGAAAACGTAGTATAAGTATTTCTGTTAAGAGAACCACCATGGGTTTATTATCCAAGTCCTAGACTCCCAGTGACAATAAGAGTGTAAAATTGGCGTTTAAATATAGTAAGCAATTGAATTTTGAGCAACAAAAAGAACCCTTGGTTATCTAAAAACAGAAAACAACCCAACTCTCAAATGGTCACTTAATTTTTTAAGTTTAGAGACGTAAGTTTAAGAAGAAAAAAGTTATGGAATTCACTTTTTGAAGAAAAAAATATAAAAAAGATATCAAAATAAGTCCTCATGGTTCAGATTATTTCATAACTTCCCTTGTGCATGATATATAATGCATGTTTATGCACAAACCTGTCTCCAACACTTGCTTAATGCCGAAGTTGGAATGCTAGGCGGTGCCATTTGAAGTAAAACACCACTGGTTGCTTTAAAGAGAGGCATGACGATCATAAAGACTGTAATTGAAACCAGTCCTAAGCATAAAACTTCAGCATTTTGTACCCTGAAAAGGAGGATAAGTAAGTCCCAAGTGAGTTTGAGTTGAAGCAGACAACTACGAAAAAAGGGTCAGTTCATTTGTGCACTGGTAGTTTACCCAAGAGACAAAAACCAGGACGCCAGTATCAGACCTGCACTGAGAACCATTGACAAAAATGTGTTAAAGATACATGACACCAAAAGAATATTTATATTCCCAAAGAAAGCATATTCACATGCGGTTACAAAAAGAGCCAGCATGCATGTAGAAATGAAAGAAAAACGGGGAGAAGAATATATTTTACCTGCGGATAGAATCTGCGAGAACATGCAAGCAAATTGAATGGTAGTTCATATCTTCAGCTTTTCTGTAGACTAAAACCAACGATCTAGGGATGAGACAATCATCATAGTCACAAAGGAAATACTAAGGGCACCACTGAATGCAACATGGTAATCTACTACATTAGTGTCACTCCAATTATCCAAATAAAACACATTAGAACTAGTAATAAAATTTCCACTGATAAATGCATAATTCAGAATCTAAAGATGTCTTCTCATAACTCAAGGGCACAGTTGTACAACTGATAGAACAAGTTTTATTCAAGTGAATTTAAAGATGGAACTGAAACTTTTTCTTTTCTTTTTTAATTTTAGAACTACATAGACATAAACCTCAAAGTATAAATTATGATGATTGTACTATGTATATTTAACCTTCACAATTAGGTTTTAATATTTGCTCTTGAAAATGAGGCAATATGTTAATGTAGAGCTGTATTACAAGTATGAGATTCTGAAAATACAATCATACGTTCACACTTGAATAAATATTTCTTTTACGAAGACCTAATTAAATATTATAGATACATATAAATTAACACAGGCAGAAAAACTGGATGAAACAACCTAATAGGCTGTAGTTACTTGTTACATAAAACATCCTACGCATAGTCACTGAAAGATCCTTAATGTAACACACACAATCCTGAATTGAATATAACAATAAACAATTCTTATCCATGAAATTTAAGAATCAATGGAGTTAGGCGAAAAGTAATGAAACGATCAGATGATGTAACCTAAAACAGGGGACTCACCAAGATTAATGCGGGCATAGTTCCTGAAGAACCAAACACCAATAAGATTGACCAATAAATTTGTTACGGCCGAGACAATTAAGTAGTGCCTGAAAGGTGAAAATAGTTGTTAGATATGCATAAATACTATGTCATCGATACAAAATAAAAGCACAAGAACTCATTCATTATGTCCACCTTAAAAATAATTTTAATTAAAAGTTTGATTGGTTTCACATATAAAAGTGATTCTACATATGTCAATTTTCCATAAAATGATGGAATAATTATCGAAGTGGGTTTTTTTTATGTCCTGGTATTCTTTCTTTCTAGTAAGAAATCATGCTTTCATTGAAAAAAATGAAATGTATGCTTCCATAGAAGTGTTCAATGTTAGTATTGTGACCATGTCCCATAGTACAATCTATCACCATATCTGTCTGTCCGATGGACATGAATCCTGCCAGCTAAAAATTACTATCAGAAGAAAAAATTAAAAAATTTGCATAATGAAAACACCTAACCATCAAGGTTAATTAGTTTATGGTACACATAGGGAAACTAGGAACCTAAACCATAAAAAGATGTGATAAGCGGTTAGAGCCTGAAAACAGAAAAATATATTACTGACAGGAGATTCAGTGTGGAAAAACTAGTAGATTGCATTAGTAAAAACCAACAGTTATATTACATCTCCAAAACAATGTTTTGGGAACTACTTACTTGTGTTCAGATTCATCTTGTATAAAAGCATGAAGTGCTTCCACGGCTAACGAGAATGACAGAAACAGCAGAAATAGCTGTCTACACATGTAACGGAGTAGTAAATGTCCAGGTAGCAAAAAGGAATAATAAATAGAACTTTAGTTCCAAAGCTAAATGAAATAAAAATTTCACGTACATGATTTGTAAGAAATGTATTGACAAATCAAATCACTTCAAGAGATTAAGAAAATTAGAAAAATCAGAAGATCAGCAAGAAGCAACTATGACTATGAAAGGAAATTATCATCCAGAACTGAAGTTCAAAGTGAAACATCATTCTGCTCCAAGAGGTTTATATCCATTTAAAAAACCAGGTTCTTGCTTCTTCTCCACTGAGATATCTGGTTATGAATAATTGAAAAGCAAAGTAACACTTTTTATAAGCTTATAAGTAAGCAAAGAATTTTTTTGTTCTTTTTTGAAAACCGAAGAAATACTTCTTACTTAATTACAAATACATAAACTTGAGAGATCAAAAGAACATGGACCAACGAGTCGTCAGTCAAAAAAGGATAGCATCAATACATCAAACGGAAGAGTTCTGGGGACAGTAAATACGCATAAACATGCAAAATTTTGATTACTTACGGCATTAGTAAATGCAGCCAAAACCTCTAGTCTCTTGTACCTGGTAAGAAAAATCACTACAATCAATCATTTATATCAATCAAATAAAATTTGGCAAACTGAAAAAGATATTTTTGATATCCAAAGCAACACAAATTTGCAAAGTTCATTGATATTTGTTCAAATCATGGCACTATTCATGTTTCAACTAATTCATATGTACACAATTTTGTCCTTGATGATTCGATTACAATATTACATCCTATATGTGTAAGAAATGATTATATAAATTTAAAATCAGTATTTTCTAATGAGATGGGCAGTTAATAGTATAGTTGCGTCATGGGTTCATCTTTCACAACAATCCATAAAAGTTAGTCACGTTAGTGAGGGGAGTAAGTAGAGTGAATAGGCTTTCAATACTCTGACATGGTATGTGATGAATAAGCAACTCTTTGAATTAAAACATAGATGATTCTAACTCAACTAATAATAAATCTTACTATTCAGAGGACTTGATTAAAAATGTTTGACACGTGAATGATAAAACAGAAATTTACAAAAGATAAGGGAGAGAGAAACTGAAAGAAAAAAAAACACGCGCGCACAAACACATATATGTAATAAAAAGCACAGAACTCAAAAATGCCAAGAAACTACTCTCAATAGAGAGTAAAATTTGATGAAATCATTGTCAACTAATTAAGTTAAATTAAGAACTTCATATAGTTCATCTGGTTTCATAGGAATGAGCAAATAAACCTTACCCGTAGGTGTAAACATGATTGGGCTTACTCCGAGAGGCGGAAATCGCAAACAATGAAAATGTTAGAAGGCCACAGCCAAAAGTCAAATGAAATGCATCAGAAACCAGACCTGAAGTCATACAAAAACGAACAAAATAAATTCTTCGCATACAAACAATAAAATTTGACATAAAGAAAGAAAGACAGTGACATCCATACCAATACGGCCAGTAAGGAGACCAATAGCTAACTCGGCAGTCGAATACAGAACATTAAGCGAAATCATCAAAAACAGCCTCTTCATATACCGATTCCCAGATCTCACATTCTCCAAAATCGAAAAAGCAAGTGACAAAACCGATAATTTATCACCTGAATTATCCTTTACACTAAAGAATTTGTTACTTTCAGAAGCAAAGTATCCCCCAGGCGGAATGTTTATGCTCGACATATTCCGCGAAAGCAAAGGCTTTGCGGAATCGTCGGAGTTGATAGAAAAAGGAGTATGGGGGGGCAGGTCTTGCCATTGCTTAGAGGAAGCTTGACGGGAGAAAGCAAACCTCCGATCATTGGCGCCAAATCCGGTATCTGGATTCCAAGAATTCTGGGAATCGTTGGATGAAGTATGGTGATTGAAGGATCCGGGTGTGTCCATATTTTAGGAGGGGAGGTGGATTGACGTTGTCCCCTGCATAAAAGTTGGAAGTAATGAAAAGGAAGCCCTGAAAATAGTAGAAACCGGGAAATTTGAAGACGGAAACTTGGGGATTGAAATGTAAAAGATCTGGAAGAGAATAGAGAAAAAGGAATTGGGTATTGGGTATTGGAAATTGGATTGGAATGATGAAGAAGTTAAAATGAAACGAAAAACAGAAATTAGTTGGAAGCAAAGAGACAGTGGCGATGGCTGAAGACTTGGTAGCAAACCAAGAAGAAGTTTGATTTGGATAAATGGAACGTTTTGCACGGCGCCTTCCTTTTCTCTTTTTCTTTCTTTTCTTTTCCTTCCAATTTTTGTTTTTAATAGAAAACATAACATATAAGAATTTCAAATATATTAATACCTTATTGAACGTATACAAAAATTAATACTTCTTTATATGCAAAATTATTATAAGGAAAAAAAAGAAAACTTACTTTAAATGGAAAAATTATTAAAAAAATCCATCAATATTGATATCTACTGGTTGATACACAAATCCAGAAAATAAAAATGTGAGCTCTTGTTTAGATTTAGAGCAAAATTTTGCCCAACATTTTTTAAGTTTTTGATAAAGATTACTAACATTTGCCTAAACTAGTTGAACTGTTTTTTTGTGAATGTGAAGTTTACTGTAATTTGAACAAATTAATACACTTTTCCAAAATGTAATTCATTTTTATCTTTTATACTTAAATGAGTTGTCCTTTTTTTTTTCTTTGATTGTACTACATTTGACCAATTCCAACCAAGAAACAGCAAATTAACTAATAAATGTTAACGGAAATAAATGTAATAAATCCATAACAAATTTTAATTTGAATAAATGAATGCATAATAACATTGATCATTGGATAAATTTGTCAAAAACTTACCAATTTTAACTAAAAAAGAAAAAAAAAATCAATTTGAGAGTTCTCTCCCTCTTAAGCTCCATTGAATTTTAATTTATAAAATGACATTAGTACACTATTTTTATAGTCCAATAAGGAGAGTAGAGTTTTGAACATTTCTATGACATTGAAATAGAAATACTGTTTATTGATATTTTTCTTATTGATCATATGTTGGATAATAAGGGCAATGAAACTAACATGAACATAACTTGGTGGTGTTGAGAAGGTCCAAAGATTGCCCAAGCTATAGTCTCGTAGACATCCTGTGCTATCCTTGAAAGCCAATGAGATAATTCATATTTTTTGTTGTCTTTTCAACAAATTGACAATAAAACAAGAGTAGATGATAAACAATGCAAAAAATTGCACAAGCTCAGGGATTGTAATCAAATATTCAGATCAATATTTCTCTTTATCACATTACACAAGTCAAGGTTGAATTGTTATTAACTTTAAATTGCAGACGTCTTGTCTCCACTTGAACGTAAGTGATCCACATTTCTACTCGTTGTCTTCTCAAGTTTGAAAAGAATCAGATGGGATGGGACCTAGTTACCCCCAAAAGCTCGAGTCTCACCCTTTGAACTCCTTAGCTGCATAATGGAAAGAAAAACAGTTTAGAAAGAAGTGGAGGCATATCAAGGAAATTTAGCTTTCTTCGGTTGCATCTGTCAGGTCGGATTGGATTGATAAAAGCAGTGAAGACCGAAGACCGACTAACTAAATTCAGAAACTTTGTTTTAAATCATTGGAGAGTGGAGGAATCCCAAGTCTTCTAAATGAACAGAAAGGGAAACAATGCAAACAGAAGTTGAAACATAAGTAGAGTTTGTTAAGAAAATGATTGTAAATACAGTAAGTTGAAGAAATTTAAGACTAATCTTGGGGAAAGGCCAAACCACTGGGAGTGCTTGAGAACTTATATTTACAATGGCAATTCTAACATGATTTTCCGATTAGGAGTCAGGGATAGCATGAAAACTGGATAACTGTCCGGTCAAATTGAGTCACATTCCTTTTTCCTTTGCTAAGAACACATTTTTTCTTTTATGGCTTTTGTCAGCGTTTGTGCTTGAAAGATACAATAGAACTTTTAAAGAGATTGAGGACTCTTGTGTTGAGGTATGGTTCCTTGTCGTGTTTCATGTCTTTCTTTGGACTTAGATCTTCCTTCTAGGTTTTATTTGGCTAGATTGGAGCTCCTTCTGCCGGGCAATATCCCTGTATTCTTCCATTTCTTCTCGGTAAAAGTATGGTTTCTTATTTGGCTAGATTGAGGGTTCTTATTGATAAACTCTCGTCATGGCCTTATCAAGGTCAAAGGATTTAAGGAACAATTAGAAGAACCTTGAACCTCAGTTCAAACGATCGATTTTGAACTAACAAATCAAAAGGGAAAGAAGAAAGGCAAATTAATCCTGCATTTTTCTTTTCTATAGTATACTTATATGTTTATGCAATAGTAAATACCTTGTCACAATCTTAGATGATAGTCAAGAGTATAAGCATGAATATCTGAGGCACCTGTACCAGGCCTGAGAAAAACCATCAACAAAGATAATTAAATGCCAAGAACATGCATTTCAATAAAACGACACTTCGAGAGTGAGAGAACATCCAATGAATTAAACTGCATCAAGGCCTTTGGCAGAATATATTGGCTAATAGGTAAGAGTAAGAAGGTTTCCAGAAATCTATTTGAACTCCTAATTGTCATTTTCCTTCCCAATTGATATTAATAATTTAGGTCTACACATACAAAGAACATACATAAACAATTAAATATATCATAATAGGCTTTTGGGTTTGTTAGTGAATTACAGTAAAGACTCATTTACTACTTGATCGGTCAAAACTAGTTCCTCCATGCATGCATAAAATGTGAATAATACCAAAGATTCATTTTCTTCATTTTTCTTGTTCTTTCTTCCCTCTGACATGATGGAAGATTTAACATTTTTTGTAGATGTACAAGGAGGAAATGACAGAAACGTAACCTTTTTTTATGTTTTTATGAGAGAGAGACAGGAGGAAGTCACGGCACAACAAGGGATGACAGGTAGGTCGAGAAAATCCGAATTTATATACAATGAAGAAATAGGTAAATTGGATTAAATTCTAAGAAATCCCTATCACACACATCCTTCCCTCCATGACTTGATTAAACTGAAACTTTATAAATCAAACTTAGATATGTATCAGATTAGTATAAAATATATCCAGAATAAATACAGAGTTTGACTTCCTATATCAGAAAAGAACTCTGATTCACATTCTGAAACATGCATTTTATCGAATATGTGAATTTTAGAGTACCTTTTATTGATGGTCCCATAGTGGAATGTGGCTCTTCCTGCCTTGACATCCTCAACATACTGCAATCAGAAGTACAAGATACGGTTGCTTCAAGCGTTAAAGTATTTGGTACAAAAGTTAAGGCAACTCAGTAACCACTCAAGATGTCAGGTTGTTGACAAATTGGTGTTTATTATTTACATTGTCCTTTTGGCATGAAACTTGGGCCTCGCTTCAACAAATGTTTAGGTTTTCTGGGGAATACACCTTTTTATGATAATAAGGTTCAAAATGTGCTGGGTCATCCTTGTAGGAGTAAAGCATAGAAACTAAGGGTTAATGTATCGACTCTATGGAGTATTTGGCTGGAGAGAAATAGAAGAACATTTAATATTAGGCAAACAATTGGTGTGAGGTGTATGAATAAGCAAAATTCTATGCATCTCATGACAGAGTGTTGAATAATGAACAAAAATTGACCAAGGTATAGCTTTATGTTTTACATAATACTTTATCTCGCATTCTTTTAAATTGGAGCCTGTTTCTGCATTTTGTTCTCCTAGATTTTGCTAGCTTTTTCGGCTTCTTTTGGCCTGTCCTTTCCCTTTTGAATTGCCTGCTTGCATTCTTTACGTTCTCTCTTCATCAAATAAAGGGGGGGGGGGGGGGGGGCGGGAAAAGAAAGAAAGAAGGAAGGAAGGAAGGAAAAAAGTTTTACATAATACTTGCTCTTAGTTCCAACTCCTAGACTTTATTTGTAATTTCTCACAGTTTCAGTTTTTCAAAAAATAGGATTCTACCTTTTCTTTTTCGAAAAGGTAAAAACAAGAAATTAGCTGCCTTGACAATACTTAGTTCCTAGTTTCTCGTCTAATTTTGATTTCTTAGTCTCTATTTCTTGTTACTAACTTACTAGTTTCCCTAAACATCGGTGAAATTGTTATTCTAAACAATTTTTTTTCTTATATATTGGAAAGCAAATATCAATAAAAAAAAATATATGTATTTCATTTTCATTAATTAAATTTCAAGTCAATCTTGTCTATTTAACAATTTTAAAATTTAGATAAGAAGAACTACGTTAAAAAAACTCGAACCATGAACTTTCAACATATGGGTCTCTAGTGTACAAAATTCAAATGCACTGAAGTTCAAAAGACAAATACCAGTCTTAAGGTAACCAGCATGGATGAAAATGCAAGAGAATCAAAAGGTATATCGTCGAGAGGAAAAAGGCGGCATTCAAGGGATTCAGGACCAGGAGAGAAATAGGGTTTCTTCAACTTTCCCATGAAAATTATGTACGTCTGCAAAAAGAAACATGAATTGTGTCATATATTAAGTATATTGGACACCAAAATATGATTAAAGAAAATAAGTTTCTTTCTTACTTGGCCAATTAGAGGGATGTCTAACTGAGCAAAAGGGGATGTAACTTCCACTTCTGCATTTGCTTCTTCCAAGGTTTCCCTAATTGCACCATCAGCTGCTGACTCCCCAATTTCCAAGTAACCAGCTGGAAGAGTCCTATTGAACAACTAGATCTCAAATACAATTATAAAAGTTGTCAAAGAAGGAAGGATTCATTAAGTGTCAAAAAGTTATTTGCTGCAGAATGAAGGACGTTTTTTTTTTTTTTTTTTTGCTTTCAGAACACCAGAATCTAACTTTTGGTTTCCATCACAAAATTGAACAGTTTTTGCAAAAGGGTGGTTTTCCTTTTCCCTTTCTTATCTTTAAGCGTCATCTACATACATACCAAAGGCCGTAAGAAGGCTCGATCTTCCTCCTGCAAAGTAAAACCTTGTTGTCGTGATGAATCAAACAACCCACCACCTGCAAATATCAAATCCAGAAAACAGGTAAAGAATTGCCTTTATCCATGTGGGGGAATAAACTAATGACCAAGAAAATATAGCAAAGTCCACAATGCACTTTCCAGATAAGAAATGGTTATAGGTTGCATGTAAAAACTCTTGAATGCTAGCATAATATCTAGCTCTAATACAAATTCACAAGGGAAAAAATCAATGCAGAACATAAAGTAAAATCAGAAAGTGCAAATTATAACAATATAGAGCAAAGTATATTTCCAAATGTCAATATATTCTTACAAGAAAACTATTACCAAATAGAAAACTACGATATATGCATAAACATTCGGATCTTGCTTACAAGTAAACTACTGCTAAATAACAGATTATAGTAAAGCAAACCTGATTCAACTCTCAACAGTTATCTTTCTCACTGAATCGAATCTTATTCTTAAACTCACTTTCAGTAATTACATTGCTTATTTGGTACTCCAAAAAAATGCCTTACTGACAAATTTTAAAAGTGCCCTAGCAAACTACACAAATTCACTCCATCCTAATCTTGAAGCATAGTTAGTTGTGAGCAATAGAAAATCCAATGTTTATATGGCAACTGCGCAGAGTGATCAAAGATCATACAAATTCAAGAGTATTACCATCTTCGGATTTTGATACGTTATCTTCCCACAAACTGTGCAAATAGCTCTCAATTTCTCCTCTCCCTCAGGTATTCCATGCTTTGTTTGACCTCCACACCACTGACAGAACCGTATATTACGAATTTTTTCCTGCATAAGAGACTTCATTTATTTCATATAGCCCAGCCAGTACAATGAATAAAAAATTTAAAGCCAATAAAATTAAATGAAATGCACACAAATCCCCATAAGTAAGAAATATTTCGTTAATCAAACAAAAACCTTTTAAGCTTCATTTATCATCATTGTCTAGTTCTTTAATAAATAATAGCAAGCCATCTTGTTGGCTATGTGTTTCTAACATTATGAAGAGGAATAATATAATAAGGCAACATTCCACTTTCCCCCAAAATACAGAAGTAATAATCACAATCAACCCAAATGAAAGAAAACAGGCAACATAAGTGAAATTGATTCTGATCAATCAAAAGAATGACACACAAGATCAATCAAAAAAAAAAAAAATTAAAAACATTTAACAAAAAGAATGACTCACAGAAGAGTGAGTTACAGTTGAAGATGCTGGCGGAGGAGATTCTGACATAGACAAGGGAGACGAGGAAGAGCCTTCTTGATTTGCCTCAGAACATGTAGACCCACAAAATGCTTTGAAAGAGCCAGTTCGAGGAGCCAAGAACAGGGAAGCGGTGCTAGAACATGACAGTCTTGAAGAAGAACAAGATAATGAAGACGACGCTGACAACCGTTTAGAAGAGACGAAGGTAAGACCGAATCCAACAATGCTATTGGGTTTCAGAAGATTTGAAACAAACCCAGATGAGCAACCGAAGAGATGAACAGACTTTAGCATTATCTATCTACAATTTCTTTGAATCCGTAGGGAATTTGAAGGCGTAGCGCGTAGTCGAACCAACGAAAAGCAACATCCAATGAGGAGTTTGTAAATCATGTCATCTCTTTCCTTCCATTTTTCCAATTGGGGCGTGCCAGCAATCAAAACACAGCAGCAACAAAGGTTAAACCCAAATTACAAATATCGCGCTGAATTTGAGTTCTGAAAATTTGGGTGAATGTTCTTCGGATTCGACTCAAATTCTCAATCGGTGACGTCCTTATCCTTTGAATATTGGATTACGGAAAATTAGGCGAAAAGTTTTTCATTTTATTTATATGTTAAACAGTAATTACCGTTAGTTTAAAATAACGGAATTAGGAAAAAGTTTGGGCGGGGGATAACACCTTCATGAAATTAATACTCTTTCTATTTACATCCATTTTGATTGCAAACTTTTAAAAATGTTTATCTTAGTTTATCAACTTTTCTAAAAATTACTTAAAATGACGAGAATTCTTGTTAACTTATTTTATAAATTTTTTGTTTCCATGCATAAACACAATGAATACATTTATCAACCAAAATTCCAAACTAATTTTGTTCTTTTTTTTTCTCCAAAGCCAAAACCTCTCCTATCCCTTACTTATCTCTCTCACTCTTTACTATTTTTTTTTCAAATTGAAATCTTGATTGGTAGAGTGAAAAAATAGAACATATCTAACCTATTGGTGTTAACATTCATGATGAATCACGAAATATTACAAATTTGAGGCACTAAAAAATTTGTAGAATGTTAATGCATCAAAAGCTCATAAACAAATGTCTCTAATTATGAATTAAAATTATTGACTTTTTAGAATTGATTACATTATTTTGCATCAAGTCATTTACGTATAGAAACCACGACATCATTTCGTTAAAGAGTTAATGAAATCCCAACTAGAAGAACCAAAATATATTTTTTTCATACAGTTTAGAAACTAAAATATACCCTTTAAAAAATTTAAAAACCAAAATAAAATAAAATGATTGGTAAATTTAATTCAAACATGAAATTTAAAATACTAAATAAGTGTCGTTTTCATTCATACAATTTCAGAAAAAATTAAGTGTTATTAAAAAAATAAGTTTGATCGATGCCTAATTAACTATTGATGAATTTTGCCAAAATTCATAAGTTCTATCGACGACAAAAGAAAGAAACTCCATTGTTATTTTTCTCTAAAATTTATCAATTTCATGAGTTTATAGAGTTGATTGCAAACACTTATCTAAATTGGGATGTAAGTTGATGAAAATGAAAGTTTAGAATGAAAATGGGTTATAAGGGATAAGTTTATGCATAAAAATAAATTGTAACTCTTTTCTTTGGTGCACCACCCATCATTTTCTCTTTCTAAAACTATGCTTAATAATTCAATTTTAATTGCATTCATTGGTAAATATTGACTTTAATAATTCAAAAGTTTAACTCATTCCTTACATGGGTTATACGACTACTATGACTACTATGAATTCAACGATAAATTTAGCTTGTTGATAATCGACATACTCTTCCATCTTAAAAATTAGAAACTTCAACCTCACATTTTCCCAACGTATCTTTAAGAAAAAAATAAAGCAAGCAAGAAAAAAGAAGCAGTAGCCAATTGGTAAAGCTCAAATTTAACTATACCTCTGGACTAAAAGATTAGAGATTATCGAGACACAATACCCAGTAAATCTCTGAAAAAGCTCTATTAGCAAGATCTTTTTTTTCACTTCATCGACCAAAAAATTATCAACCACCACTGAAGAGTCAAAGAAGAGATAGCTAATCACTACATGTGTATTTTTTTCAAAATGTTCTTATTCCAGAGTCTCAAACATGTTAAGTAGTTCATTATAGTTAAAAACAACAGTAAATTATACAACTTTCCTACTATAATTATTGATACCGTATAAAAACGGACACAGTAGTACATGCTTGCCAGACAAATAGTCAGCATTAAATAATAAACAAAACTTCAGATATGACAGTTCCATTATCATATCAAAATAAGTGTTGAGATCAAGATATGAAAGAAAAAGCTTACTATGTGTGTGACAGCATCTTTAATGATCTGCAATACGTTGGAATTTGGATGAAGATGAAGGTTAGGAAGATGCTATTCTTAATTTACCGCTAACTTGTTGCACAATGATTTGTATGCCACACTGCAAACTTTGAACTTCTCCTCCGCCATCACCTGCATTTGAGTTATCAATCAGTATTGCAGCATACAGATACTGAAAGATTGATATGTCTATCCTATTGATATTGGGGGTTCATGGTGGTGCTACCCCCTATTATGCAGAGATACGGATATGACAGAGAGACACGTCAGTTTATGAAAATACAGGACACATATAACAGGGAGACGGTTATTAAAATGTCATTTTTATACATCTAAAAAAAATTCTAAATTAATAAGTTTATGCATTTATATCACCTATAAAAAGAAGTTTAAAGTATTTTGCACTCAAAATTTATTACTTTTGTCCTATAATTTTTTGTATCTCTTTTTTCTATAAATGTTTTTTGTATATATATTTGTATAATTTTTAGTATCTGTTTAGTACTTAACAAGGATTCACAACATATCTAGCATGGGCCTATATTTGACTTTATACAACTAGAATGTAAAGTATAACTATCGTGCTAAGGAGTGTTTGAAGTTTGTCCAACAAGTGTCTAAGTGTCCAAATTTTGGCTTGTAGCTAACATTGAAACGCTAGCTCAATGCTCCTTAGACTACTACCTTGGAGGAACCTTGGTGACGATCTGGATGCCATTTCATTGCACATGCTCGATACCTAAAATGGAAGAAGAAAGTTCAAAAGATTGAAAAAAAGTACAGAAATTGAAAGAAGATTCAAGAGAGAGCCTTTCAGCATCGCTGATTCTCTATCAAAGACAAGATAGAATGTTCTACACTTGAGTGATGCAAAGTCAAAGTGATCAGAATGAAAGCTCACGCATTTTTAACATCTTCAAGTTTGAGTGGACCAGACGCTTGTAGTCCAAGAGCAAGCCTATGCGACACCAAATTAGCCTCTGAATTCTCGTATTCATTAGAAGAGTCATAATCTTCATCAACCCTATGTTGCCAGCTCCAAGATCTCCCATAGGTATTTGAGTTATGTTGCCATGTCCAAGATCTCCTATAGTTATTAGAGTTATTTGTTGAGCTCTTCCATTGAGGATTCTCTTCATTAATAAAAGACCAGTAATAAGACCGATTCCCACCAAATGCAGATTTGAAGACAGTCTCAACATCAGGATCATCTTCAGTAAACTCAAAACCTGATGAGGAAGAATTAGAACAAAAATTCAGAGATAACTAGCTGAGTGAGAGTTCTATTTTCTTAGAACAAATGAAAGTAACTTTTCATTTTCTAATCACAGATTTTGTGAATAGAAGATTTTTTTTATTCTTTATATATTCTTTTACAGATTTGTGAACAGTGATTTTAATTTTATTTTTTGAAATATTAGTGATTCTAATTTCCCACATGCTGAACTTTACAGAATCCATTTGATCCTAATTCTTAAAAATAAAGACGATCACGGGAGCAATAACATTAAGACTTTGTTTGGTAGCCATTTGTTTTTTGGTTTTTGGCTTGTTTGAAGAAGATTATAAACATGACATAAGTCTCTTTGTTTTGTTATCCATTTGTTTTGTTATACACAATCCTCCCATGTTTTAAAAAACTAAAGTCATCTTTCTAAATAATTTGCCAAACAAGCTAGACATCTCAATCTAACACCATTAAGGAATAAGACCAGCAGTCAACATGATTTTTAAAATGTTAGAGAGATCCAAAATGGATATGCTGCCATCACCAATGTAATCAAAGAAATGGCTCATCTCTCCAAAAAATAAGTCATGGCTTAGAACTTTGAAAGAAAAATATCTTTTAGAAATCATTGCAAATGAAACTAAGTGTTGCAATACATGTCATACCAGTCCTTTTACTTGCAAACCATTATGAGTACAACTCCGCAGCTTCTAGATTGTAAAAACAAATAGACGGTTTAAATGATATTTTATTTATTTATTTATTCCTCTTTTTTCTTTTTTACATTAAAACAAAAAATAGTGAGTGCCAATATACATTAGTATTGTGGACTGGAGGATGTGTAATAAAGAGGTTACTTACTTCTGCTTGAACACCGTGGTTTCTGGTTGGTCCTGTCTCTTTTAGAGCCCCTAAATGAGTGACTTTTAAACCATGAAGTGCCGCTACTCGAGGAAGGACCATTAGCCTCAACCTCATCCCGCCAACTCTGAAATTCCGAAAGCAACAAGAATGATGCAAAAATCCTTTTGAAAGTAAAACCATATTTAATACTATTCAGGTCAAAACTAAAATGTTTTGAATTTTTATGAGCAGGATATCCAGGATCATCAGTCAGATGTTAATTGTTAGTTAACATGTCCCACCAAAAGCATAGAAATGACCTTGTGTGAAGCAGTGACTAAAGCTAAAAAAAAAATTGGACTGTGACTGAGAAGACTTGTCCAAATGAACAAGGTTACTGAAATGGCTTTAAAAAGGTGATGAAAACTCTAATTTCTACCTTTATTCTAGCATCATAAAAAAGGAACAACTCCATCTTTGAGATTTTAACAAGAGAACAGTAGAAACTCCTCACAATGCAAAGATGAAACTTCAAGTCATAGAGTTTTATCAAAGAACCCTATCTCCTATGAGCTATATGGGTATTGAAAGCTGATTTCAATGAAGAAGCGGGATAATGGAAAAGTATTCAGTAGCGAAGTAACAGGGCAACTAATGCAACCTGAAAGAGGAATTCTGCATAGGCACTGACATTGCGCAGCAATGATTGTTTTGTATTAATCCTTCTAAAACTCTTCGTATAGTGGTTGCATCTCTGTAGAAAAGTGTATGAATATTAGTACAAAACATAATGCAAGAGATTCATTATAGGGAGTGTTCATTTTGAGCAACTAGTTAGTATCCAGATTACTATGTAACAACAATAAGTTCAAAAGAATTAAAGAAAAAATTGGTCCGCAGTCTCTTTATCGATGACACTTCTTATCTTGAGTCTCAGAAAACACACCGCTAATTCTCATAATGTCTGGCTCTCAAACATATCAGGTTGCAGCCTACCATCTAAAATTCGAGATAAGACTTCCATAACAAAATAATCATAAGTTTTAAAGTATTAGAATACAGGAGACATTGTTATTCAAATTCTACTATATCAAACAGAATTGCCAAAAAGCAACCCTATACGTGACCACATTCAGAAAATTCAACAAGGAAAAGGAAGTTAAGTTGTTCGCTTCACATCATCTAATGTGCCTATGGAATAGTAATCCTGCAAATGATTTGAAAAAACAGAGAAGGGATCCATGATTTGAAAAGGCGTTTGATGATCAGGGAGTTCCACCTCCATCCGACCTTTCAAAGAGAGACCGTTTTTTGTGGTTCACAAGGGTGTGTGTTTTATTGTGGGATATTTGGGGGGAGAAGAACAATAGAGTGTTTTGAGGTGTGGATAAGGGACCCTTGTGAAGTTTGTTCCTTGGGAGGTTCCATGCTTCTCTATGGGCTACGATTTTGAAGACTTTTTGAAATTATTCTCTAAGCAATGTTTTACTTAGTTGGAAAGCTTTTCTCTAGTGGAGTTTATTCTTGCGGGCTTGGATTTTTTTGTACTAAGAAAAAATCAAGTACTTCCGTACTCGCAGCCAAATCATCCATTCACAGTCACAGCTACTGCAAACTTACCAATTTCATGACTAATAACTAATAAATCCTTATATTCAACTTGTTCATAAGTTGTTCATTAGCTAGAATGGACAGATGGTGATTGAATGCTACAGGGAGCTGGAAGCCAAATTGTAGTATAGCTGATTTGTTAAGTGATCCCACTTTTTAAAAGATTGTATTGCTCAAAGATTCAGAAATGGTTCCATCAAACACATTCTTGCCGCCACTGAAAACCTGCCCAGCTGTACTCACTAAATTCTCCCTCCAAAACAGAAAATTCAAACTGAATACACAAAATCTATAATTTGATATGAGAAAGCCCAAAATACACTAATTTAAACGATGCAACATACCATTCCTTTTATAAAAAAAAAATCCAAGAAAGAAGGATTATGGTCTCATCCACGCTATTGTTATACATATAAAGCAAGCACCATAAGACCAAACGAGATGAACAATTGCATGAGAAGAAACTCACAGAATCCCAATAACTTCGTCTTTTGCGGTCGAGGACAGACGTAGAATGAAAAAAAGCAGTTTTCAAGATAAAACAATCTGCGTGGGGATTGAGGAGTGCCGTTTTGATGCCGCCACCGTTCATCATCTGGAAACAGAAGGATTAAGGCCCCAAAAACGGAAGCTCCGGTGGGTAATAAGTAATAAGTTAAATGGAACTCTTTTGCTCCTGGAGACAGTGAATGAAAGCGGCCATGGATCGGGGTCGGTTCGAGCTCAGAGATAGAAGCACTAGACTTGACCTCATAATGAACCTTTGTTTTATTTTATTAACCTTACACAAATTATACAAATTCCTCCCAACCAACACAAATAATAAAATTGTTCAAAGTGCTTATATTACAAAAAAAATTATAAAAAAATACCAAATTTGATAAAAATATTTATAATATATAACAATATTTCAAATTCTATTTATAATAAACATCCATAATTACCTATATATTTATGTTGCATTAATTCACATTAATAAAAGTCGATAATTGATAAAATCTAAAATTTTGTTATAGCTTGTAAATATTTTATTTTATTTTACTATTTCTAGAAATGTATCTTCAAAATATAATAAAATTTTAGATTTTATTAATGTAAGTAATAGAAATTTTAAAATATGAAATTTTATTAATATATCTTTGTGTATTTGAATACAATCATTTGTACGTGATAATAATGAATAGCCTTCAATTAAATGGATGTGATAATAATAAATAGCCTTCAATTCAAATCTATTTTATTTGACGAGTGTTTGAAATTATTAGCATAAATTGGAGGGCCATGAGTTCTGAAAATTTATTCGCCCTTACCATGAAGGAAACTCGTGGATAAAAGCATTGTTTGGTTTTGAAGGAAGGCATCAACAAAACTTTGTAATTGATTCAAATATCTTTTTAAAATTTTGAAATATTTACTTACAAAATGGTTGAAAAAAATAGTTAAGCAAACTTTTCAAGAACAAATTATTGAAAAAACAAGAATGTTAGACCTTAGTATTCTGTAAATCTCTACTTTTTTATTTTGTGCTTAATGAATTCGGAAATATAAATATAAATACGCATGATAAGTTTATTGATTTAATAGAATAGCATCAAAAGTTTGACATGTTTAATAACTTATTGAATTGAACCTTCATGCATAACTTCACCACTCATATCTTTTTACAATATTTCATACTAACATTGGAAATAAGAAACAAAATATATAACCTGTAATTTTATGGCAAAACAAATAGAAAGGAAATCTAAATTCATCAAAGTCGAGAATAATACAACAAAGCTCAATCACATCAAAGCAAGAAAAAGAGATGTCACAAAAACTCCACTCAATTCTCACTTACAATAGTCACGCAGGTCAAACGGTGGGTCGTACTATGCTCAGAAGCAGCAAAATCCCAAATCTATTTAACAGAACAAGACAACTTAAACAATTTCATATTTGAAGTAAAATAGTGTTATTTGGCTCAGTATAGTTAGATTTGATACGTATGAAAGAGGGCAAACCACAAGATAAATATTCAAATAAAGCACTCAAGCCATGACACATCATCAAAGCTTCAAAAAACTTAATCGGCACTTGTGACAAACTTTCTTGCAACCAGCAAGGATAAGGCTACCCGAAGAATCTCAAATCACCTAACTAATGTCACCCACCACCTCATGATCCATTAAGGAAGCATATGAATTGAGCTTCCACACCTTGGTGGCGGCGGCACCTATGAAACCACACTTTCCTGTAGTTCCCTCCCAAAGTCTGGAACCACCACAGCATGAACACTCATAAACTCCTCCAAATGTGCACGTACACAATTCGCTAGAGAAGCACAGTCAAGAGGAGAGCCCTTGACCATCAACAGATTCATGTTATTCCACACTTCCCACAAAAGAATAGCAATGGGCCTCCCGATCTGACCCTTTCAGCACCCCATCGACCCTTTTCAATAGTCCATCGAGCTCCCATAGTTTCTGAAATTCGACAAAAAGGAATGTAAGGAAGGGACAATGGAAAGCTTAACACTCTTGCAAATTTGCAACCTCAAAACACATGACTCACAACCTCAATTGTCTTCCACACCAACAACTGAACTCTATGGGGCAGCTTCAGCTAAGATATTTGAGCCCAACTCACACTGAGCTTTCTTACATAAAACAGCTAAGTCATAAGCACCCAAACCTTTTTAATTACTTTCAAGGCATGTGCACGTTTACACTAAATAGCCCATTTCCTTTTTAACACATTTCCAAACCACAATTTTTCTTTGCTATTTTCGGCTCCTACTTGATTTCAAAAAAAAAAAAAAAACCCATTTTAAAAATTTATTGCAACAATAATAAAAATGCAACCAAATTTATTAAACAAACATTTAAAAATAAAAAAAAAAAGTTAAAGATCAACATTTTTTAGTAGGGCCATTTTTTAAGGAAAATAAATAAATAAAGACAGCTTCACTTTCTTAGCAATAACAAGTTGTCCTACGGTTTTCAGCTTATTTTAGAAGCTTTTGGTTTATTATTATTAATTATTAATGTTAAGAAATATATATACTTTTTCTTTTAATTATACAAAAATATAATCATTTGTAATTTTATTAATAAATTGTTCGATCTGTGAATTTATATTCGAAAAAAGAGTTAGTGTCTATATTTATATAAAGTATATATAGAATTGGAGTTTTAATTTATGAATTCTTATATGTGAGATTAGCAATCTTGGAGGAAGAACCATAAATTTAATTTGTTTAGATACATTTACATTATTCTATCTAAATTTAGAACAAATCATAAATATTTAGTAATGTGTATTTAAAATGGAAAAATTGTTGATGAAATAAAAACAATTAGAAACATTGGAGGTGAAATGTGTAATATTTAAATACATATTAAAAAGAATAAAATAAAATGCAGAATTTAGTAATGGGAAGAATTAATAGGAAATGTAATAATAATGAAGAAATTGAATTCCGAATATAACCCTGGTCAACGAGAGGAAAGGATCGTCCGATGTGAAGGGCATAACGGTCCAGGAGAAGGCGATGACCGAAAAGTTAGACAGCTAGATCCAACGAGAATGTGACGCGTGCAAAGAGACCGTAGATCAGAGATTCCCAATAGACGGTCACGATTTGCGGAAAGGTAATGATGTGGGTTGATTTGCTTTTTCGTATTCCTTTTTAAAAACAAGAAAGGGAGGGACGGGGGCGGGTAGTTTCTTTCTTTTTCTTTCCTTTGTTCTCCATTGCCATTGCCACCACCTTCGCAGTTTCAAGAACACGAACGATTTCTTGATTTCTAAGGTATTATCAATCATTCCTAATTTCTTACATTTTTTTTTTATTTTTGTTTTGATTTTCTACGAGGAGGATGTTCTGAATAACCAAGACGGTAAGCAACTGTTTTTGATCTTGTTTTCACGTCGATTTGCGTTGATGATATGATCGTTCCTGTTTTTGTTTCTGCTTTTTGTTTGGATTGGATTTTCTTTTCGTTATTTGGAAATGCCGATGGATTCTGTGATTAATATCAGCTCAGAAATCATGATCGAGTAAAAAATTTTAGGTGATTCATTTATTGTACGTTGAATCGTGTTGATCTTATCAGTTTTTGGTTTCGACTTGTGTTAGATTGATTTTTTCTTTGTTATTTTGGAAATGTCGATGGTTGTGTGATTAATATCAGTTTAACATTGATTATCGATAACTTTTGTTTGTCGTGATTCATTTATTGAACAAAGTGCGTCGATCATGTCACTTTTTTATTTTTTGCATTGTGTTTGGATTGGAAATTTGATTGTTATTTTGGAAATTCTGGTGCATTATGCTTTAGCGATTCATTAATATCAGCTCAGGAATGATGATCGAGCAATTTTTTTGGGGTGATTTGTTTACTGTATGTTGAATTGTGCTGATCATGTCCTTTAATTTGTGTTGTGTTTAGATTTGAGTTTTTGTTATTTGGAAAATGCTGCTGGATTATGTGATTAATATGAGCTCACGAATGAGGATTGAACAAAATTTCTCCGATGATTCGTTCTAGTTTATATTTCTGTTGGTATATTTCTCCCTTGTAAGGATGAGTAGAATTAGATCGGATGTTGAAAATGTGCAGCCTAAATGGGCTAAATTGCTTAGTTTTGGTGTTCTGTTAACATGTCACAATATGTTATATTTTTTACGTGTAAGAATTCTAGAATTCTTTACTTTTCGTATCGGGGGATTGATCTGAATAGGATCAGTAATTTTAATCTGAATGTCGGCAATAATTTGTTGTTTTTTGCTGCAGACAATTCACGATGGCAGATTCCGAGGATATTCAGCCTCTCGTTTGTGATAATGGAACAGGGATGGTCAAGGTATTGATTCGACATCCATGAACATCACGTTACAGTTACAACTTTTTGGGTTTTTTTATTATGTAATCTCCTTTCTTATTAACATTACAATTTATATTTTGCAACAATTGCTGACGCTACTATCTGTAGGCTGGATTTGCTGGAGACGATGCACCAAGGGCTGTATTCCCTAGCATTGTTGGTCGTCCCAGACACACCGGTGTTATGGTTGGTATGGGCCAAAAGGATGCCTATGTTGGTGATGAAGCTCAATCGAAGAGAGGTATATTGACTTTAAAATATCCCATTGAGCATGGTATCGTTAGCAATTGGGATGATATGGAGAAAATTTGGCATCACACTTTCTACAACGAGCTTCGAGTTGCTCCAGAAGAGCATCCAGTTCTGCTCACCGAAGCACCATTGAATCCCAAGGCGAATAGAGAGAAAATGACCCAAATAATGTTTGAGACTTTCAACACTCCCGCTATGTATGTTGCTATCCAGGCCGTCCTTTCCCTTTATGCCAGTGGTCGCACAACCGGTAAACGATTTATTACCTTTCTCCTAATGTTTTGTATCTTTTCGTTGTTATTAAGGAGATGGATAGAACTAAAGATGTTTATACAGAAACAACCTTGTATAGTTTTTTGACTCAGTTTACCTTAACATGATCATACCCAACTTTTCATAATGAATAACTCCTTTAGGCCCCTCCCTTCACACTCACAAACACAAGCAAACTTTATCAGATTAAGTTTTATTGTCCAAGGAGCTGTTCAATTGATGTAAAAGGTTCCTCTCCTCTATCAAAGTACATGTATTTTTTATATATTCTATAGGGTTAGGTTAGAAATTGTGTTGGTTGATATGTTTTATTTTTATTTTCTTTGTGCCTTGCTTTTAGTGTTCATGTATGTATATTATGGGTTGTTTTGAACTTGTAGGGATCGTTTTGGATTCTGGTGATGGTGTCAGCCACACAGTTCCAATCTACGAAGGGTATGCTCTCCCACATGCCATCCTCCGTCTAGATTTGGCTGGCCGTGATCTCACAGATGCTCTAATGAAAATATTGACTGAACGTGGCTACTCATTCACCACCACCGCCGAGCGTGAAATTGTGAGAGACATGAAGGAGAAACTAGCTTACATAGCCCTGGATTACGAGCAAGAGCTAGAGACATCAAAAACCAGCTCTTCAGTGGAGAAGAGCTATGAACTACCAGATGGACAGGTGATCACCATCGGTGCTGAAAGATTCCGATGCCCTGAAGTTCTCTTCCAGCCATCCATGATAGGAATGGAAGCAGCTGGTATTCATGAAACCACATACAACTCTATCATGAAGTGTGATGTCGATATTAGAAAGGATCTCTATGGCAACATTGTCCTCAGTGGTGGTTCCACCATGTTCCCTGGCATTGCTGACAGGATGAGCAAGGAGATCACTGCATTAGCTCCAAGTAGCATGAAGATCAAAGTGGTAGCACCACCTGAAAGAAAGTACAGCGTCTGGATTGGTGGCTCCATTTTAGCTTCCCTCAGCACTTTCCAACAGGTATACACATCATTTCTATATAGATCAAATTCTATTCATCATATCATCTACTCCGAAACTCAACGTTATAATTGCTCTTATTATATAGCATGTGGTTAATCAAAGTTAAAATGTGTATTTTAAAGAAGAATATGGATATAGAAACCGGACCTTAACATAGACACGATGGCAAGTCATCAAACCCTAAATTCTTACACGAGGAAAATTAAAGTAAACAACTCTACGGTTTTATATGCTTAAGAAAAAAAGATTGATGTATTTTGTTTTCACACTATTATTTTTGTGGTAAATTACTACTTATACTCATTCATTATGCCGAACAAGTAATCAAGGCATGTGCTTAATATAAGCCTTCTTCTTCACTTTGTACCACCGGTACCATCTAACACATATTTATTGGACTAATAAATGTTTAATTACTATTTAGATTATTTAAACATCTAACACGTTATACAAACTGAAGTGTCAAACTCTTCTAAGACGACGTGTGTTTTAATCTAACAAAAGTAATTAACCTACGAATGTGTTTGATAAGCATTGTACACTTTGCACAATTAGTACCTAAAACATATTTTGATTGAACTAATAAATGTGTAACAACTATTGGATTGCCTAAGTATCCGACACGTTATCCCAACTGAAGTATCAACCTTGTTAGTCGTGTGTTTCAATCCTAGTGTCCACGTCTAATTAATAATAATAGATGAAGATAATTGAGTGATTTACAAAATCTTGTGTGATTCAATACAGATGTGGATTGCTAAGGCAGAATATGATGAATCTGGGCCATCAATTGTCCACAGGAAATGCTTCTGATTTATTTGAAGCAAAAAGGTGGAAAGGGAACTTATACTATACGAACACATGACAAAGCTTTCCTCTCTCAAGTGGTTTTGCTTATTTTTACCTTTCTTTTCTTTTCTTTTCTTTTTGTTCACCATTCTTTGTTCTCATGGTTATTTCGTTGTGCTTTTTTCTATTCTTCTTCCTTCTTTGTTTTGCTGCTGGAACATTGAACATGAAAGCAACCCAATACCATTCAAGGTTCGATTTTTTCTTTCTTCTTTTTACCGTTGCCTTTTCTTGTAGAGATCAAATCACTGATTTGGACTTTTTTTTATATATATAAAAAAAGGAATTAATCATGACAGACGAATTTTGTAAGTCAATGAAAGTTTTTAATTCTTGAAAAGAACCAAAACATTATAAATTTGATGATCATCATGCCCACTTATCAATTATCAATCAGATTAGCTTAATTAATTTTTTTAAAAGAAATTAAGTGCTTTGACATTTTGATTGATTATGATATAATGCTTTATTTATATCAATTTGGCTCGAAATTGAGAATTGTTTAACTAATTAAATCATTATACATTTGTCATAAAGTTTAGGAAGGAAAAAAACCGAACCCACTATTTAATTTTATATTACAATTTGTGTAGGTGCCTTTTTCTTATTTCCTCCATTCTTTCTCTCTCTTCATCACCTTTTCCCCTTCCCTATTTATTCTATTGATAAAAAAAAATCTTACATTAGCGTTTTTGGAGAAAATAGAGATGTTGATGTTGATTTATTAAGTTGTTTATCAATTGACATAGTAATCAAAAGATTGTATTCTAATCTTCTATTCTTATTGTACTAAAATTTAACTTATTTAACATAAATTTTAAATGTTGATCTAACAGATAATAATACATTACTCCCACTTCCATTTGTACTGAAATAAAAAATAAATAGTTCAATATCAATAAATGTTTAATACTTTTTAATATAGAATGTGACTTTCGTTCGTGAGACTTCTAACTAATTTTAGTAAAAGAACAAATTGATGTAAGCATAAATTAAAATAACTTTAGACATTGTTTTAAACGTAATATGTATTTTTTTTTTTTTTTTTTTGAGAGAGAATTGTAATGTGGATAATTAAATTAATTAATTATGTTGTATTTTCACTGTTTTCATTATATGAAAATAAGTAGAGGAAGGAGATAAGAATATGTTGAGTTTTAAGAAGGTCCTGCAAACAAAGAAAAATATTATCAAAGATTGAGAAAGATGGCACATTTTAAACTCAAATGTATTTAATCCATTATCATCAACAAAGCAGAAATCCCAAATCCCAAAGCCAATAAGATTTATTCCAACTTCTGAAGCGAAACAGCTCCATATTCAAATCAAAATGAATTCCCAGCTTTTGTTATAAGAGAGTTATGACCATAAGATGAGCGAATCAGAAAGCAAAGACAAAGAACCTCAAACTTTCTGCATAAAAGGAATTTGAGCAAAAAGAACACAAAAAAAGCTGATAAAATCAACCAAATGTTTCAAAAAAAGTCCCAAATCCAAATGCAATTAACAGCTGCTACTATATATGAGTGTTCTAACAATCAGATTCATCCTATCAAGTTAAACCTTTTAACTTCAGCCAACAGACCTTCCATTCTCGTCGATACCTCGAAGAACATTGAAATTTGATGGGCCAACGGTGTTGGTAAACCCACGAACGGATAACTCTGGTACACGTGCTTTCTTCCCTTGCAACTCATGGTCCAGAAATATGACAACAACCGTGATATCATCGTGAAAGAACCGTCGTATGCCCTTTTCGAGCTTCTTCAGATCATCGTATCTCATTTCCCTCTTCCTTGCAGCCTCGGTTAGTGCTGTTTTAACAAGTCTTTTTGCAATTCCCTGAATTCGTCAAAAAGGGTGGAGTGATCAGATCAATGCTATTAGCATATACATACAGAAGAAACTTAAGTGGTTGAGAATGTAACGCACTGCTCTTGGGTTATTATACACAATCTCGACTGCTTGTTGATTCGTTAGATGCTCCCAGAGGCCATCAGATGCAAATATGAGAAATTTGTCACTAGGTTGTAGAACTTTCGTACTTAACGATGGTTCTGCAGTAAGAACAGGCCGTCGAAGAGGCTCTGCAAGGTGGAATCGTGGAAAGGATGGATCGAGAGAAAACTCTGGCTTTTTTAAATATGCATCACCTATTGATCTGGAAACCTGATACACTCAAACGAAGCAGATCAATGAATGTAAATGCAATATGGAATCGAATCAAATTTCAAACAGCAGTTCACACAATGATTGAAAACAAAATTAAGGATACAAACACAGGAATGGGCACGCCATAAACTACTTTCCATCAAAATGTATGCAAAGAAACATTTCGGTACAGAAATTACATTCGTGCATGCTAATCAGTTCAAAGAAACTGAAAGAGGAAGTCAAACAGAAGTAACAAAAACAATAAAGGGGGGAAGGATTTCTCCCCCTTTAGATTTTTCTTTTTACTCCTTTATAACTATATTCCTTTTGACTCCTTTCACTTTTAGCAACTAAATTATAATTTGGTTGGGGAGGCGTGCTTCGGTGTATTTACTGCATGTTCTCACTATTATGATATTTTAAAATGTAAATCAAAATCTTTTCAAACTATTTTACATGATCAACAATATACTCTGCTACATAGTCTGTGAGAGAAGTCAAAACAGATAAGTTCAGACCACATAAAAAAATTTGTATCGGTTATATTAAACACATTTGGCAATGCCATACCTGAATTATGCCTTTAATACGCCAAACTCCATGCTTCATAACAACAATGTGTGAGTCATCAGGATGCAAGGACCTGAGTTCTTGTCTAACCTCCTCGATACTTGCATTGTGATCCCTTGTCAACTGCTCTGCAACTATCTTATTAGATTTACCTAAAGAACCAATAACAGCCCGGGAATCACCGACGTTACCGACGAATAATGTACCTCTCCAGATAACTCCCACCAGACAACAAGATCCCATAGCTGCAATTGTTGGTTTTATTCCCCATGACCGTCGAACAAGAGTAAGAAACCCTTCCTCAGTTGCACAAACTGCACTTCGAAGAATATCTTCAGTTATGTTTCCATTTTCTTGAGCAAGCCCTACGTTCCAAAGAATGACACCCAGCTATTATTAGCACACAATATTGTTGCTGTTAGCAGTTGGGATTGAGGGGGGAAAAAGTTGTACAAGCATTTAAAAAACAATAGAATGAAAATAGAATACAATTTCAAGCATGGGAATAATAAACGGCCATTTCTTACTATTTTGATATTCTTTTACTCATTTATCATAGTTTATAAAACAATTTCTTCGATATATACATCTTTTATGAGGTTTTCAAAGTTCCAACACATATTAAATTTGGAAAATTTGTTGCAACATGCTTTTGTCTTTTACTATACTATTCAAAATAATGATATCCCTCGGCTTGAACAAGATCTCATCAAACAAAAACAATACCACACCATTCAATCATTAGGCTACCTTATTCCTTGCATACTACAATGCATTCTCTCACTGCTCTTATTTTTCCACCTCTTTTTACACACTTTTGAGTGTTCCTCATCTCTCCACACCTCCCTCCTCTTCCTATAAAATCTATCTTTGTGTACTGTCTGAAAAAAGATTCTACCAGTTTTAGAGATCAAACAACACTTTTGAGTGTCAAGGTCATAGACATAGTCTCACATCAATTAGAAATGAGAACGGTTTACAGTACGAAACTTTTTCAATAGAATCCGTAACCCATAATTAAAGCAAAAGTTATCATGCCAGTGTAGAGATATGAGAGACAGAATAGTTTCGAGTTCGAACAACGAGTTGACCAAATAACCCACCCAAAACATACACCAAAAAAAGTAAAAAAAAGGTGGAACACAACAGATTTCAGAAAGTCAATCTCTAATGGAACAGGAATTCAAACACGAGTCCAAGGCAAGAACAAGAACATGTCACAAACAGTAGATTTCAGAGTCAAACACAAGAATCCAAGAAAGTTGAGAAAAAGTCTCAGAGGATCAACAAGAAGAAGAAGATCAACCACGAATGAACACACAAAAGCAAAGTCATCAAAACTCAAAAGCGTTCACAAAATGCGGAGAAAAGAAAACAAATGAGGCAACCCTTGTTGAAGACTCACTCATTAGATTCCTGAAAAGATGATCACAGATAAAGCGAGAAGCATCAGGGCCACCATGGCCATCATAAACGCCGACGAAAGTGGCATCAGGGCCAGTCTCAACCTGACTATTATCCTCAATTACCTCATTAGCCTGAACCACAGCAAAAGAAAATTCCCCATAAGAATGTTTTTCAAGCTCTCTGCTCCACAATAAAGGATCCTCTAAAGAACAATCTTCATCATCATCCTTGTTCATACGGGCATACCGCCTCACTGGTTTCCAACAAGCCGACGCCATCCTTGCCAGCCACGAAAACATCCCTCATTTCCCTCTGCAACAAAGCCCCAATAACCCACTTTTCTCAAATAGAGATCAATTGAACAAAAATGAATCGAACTGAAGAGACCCCACCCCCACCTGCAAGAATTGAAGAGAAAAGTGAAAAGAAATCACAAAATGGGGGAAAACCCAGATAAGAAAATTGGGGTCTGAAGTAGGAGAAAGAGTAAAAAGAGTCGGAGAAATTGAAAGAATGGTTGAAGAAAGAATCAAAAGGGAAGAGGAACAGTAACAAAGAAACAGAATCAATTAAAATGAGTAATTGAGAAAAATACCAAAGAGAAGAGATAAATTGTAATTGAACAGTGATTTTCTGTATGTTGTTGAGAGAGAGAAAGAGAGAGAGAGAGAGAAGATTGTCTCGTTTCTAGAGAGATAGAGAAGAAAACAGAGAGACAATGAAGAAGAGAGAAGAAGAAGTTTTCCTCACTGAGCAGCCTCTGTATCACAAAAGAAAAAGGGGAAAGTTGACGAAAGCGCGTGTAAGCGAGTGACGACAAAATAAGTTTTTTCTTTTTTTCCTTTCTTTTCTTCAAAACTTTTTTTCCTCTTCAATTTTTTAACTAATTTTTATTTTATTTTATTTAAGTGCTTTTTTTCTTTTTCCCTTTAATTTCTTTCCCTCATATATTATCTTTAAAATATATTTCTCAGTTTTTCAAATATTTGAATAAATAAGTAAATATAGAGATTTAAATTCTAAAATTCATTGCATTATATTCCATTCTTAATTTATATATATATATATATATATATATATATATATATATATATATATATATATATATATATATATATATATATATATATATATAACCTATAACAGAGGGTGAATTTGAGCCACATAAATTAGTTCTCTCAATTAAAGATTGTGGACATTAAGTGACAATTTTTTTAAAGAAAAAACGAAAAGAAAATTGTCAACTTGAACCAAACATAAAAGGGTGAAATAGTAATTACATTTTAAAATTTGATCGAAATTCCAAAATAAAAAAGAGTGTAATTCACCATATAAAAATAGCTAAAACGAAGTTAAATATATATAAAATGTTTTAAGAGGATTGGACTCTCATAATCTATAATTAAATTTTAAGAAGTGAAATGAGATTGGAATAATTGTATTTTTGGTTGAAATTACAAAATCCGCCACTGAAAGCACTTCTCAGCGGCCAGTCGTGGAGTTTGACACTTTGACCATTCGGAATCACCGCTTTCATTCTTTTTTAAAACCAATAAATTAAAAAAATTTGATTATTAGGTACCCAAAGGCCAAATATAATAAGTGACATTAAATAACATTATCCTTCATATTAACTACATTAAAAATCTTAATACACACATATATATATATATATTTTAATCTTTATATGCATGTCATTTTCTAATTTATTAATTCAATTCTTTTTAATCTTCCTCATCCTCCTTACTCAATTCATCCAAGTGTCACAATTTTCTAATTTCTATCCCACATTTAATTTCTCTAAATTATCAAATATTGTAATGGTAGTTGAACATTTAAGACAACGGTTATAGCATCATATGAAAGTCTGTCAACAACAAAAACAATAAAGTCAATAAATTAGTCATTTATTTGCTAGCTCATGAGGTGATTAGAAAATATGTTGATATTTCAAGGTTTGTGGAATAATGGAAAATAGATCAACTTCTAACTTCATAAGATTGATCGTATAAGTTTTGTATCGTTGCTCGACTAGATTATGAGAAGAGTTTAGGGTTTTTTTATTTGGATGGGTGGATGTAGTTGTTGGGTTGAATTTAGTAGAGAAGAAAAAAAGGGTGGGGGAGAGGTGGGAAAAGAAAGGCACACATGGTACTTGTGAATTGTGAATTGTGAAGAAAAATACCAAAGTTGTTTTCTTTTCTTTCTCTTTTGCTTTTATGGGTTTGGGATCACAAGCATTGTTATATTTTAACTCACTGCTTCATTTCCCCTTTACCTACACTTATCTATCTTCTCTCTTTTCTCAAACCTAATCCATATCCTCTCCCTCTCCCTCTCTCTTTCTCTCTCTCTCTCTCTCAACCTAAAAGATTATATAAGACTTTTTCCGTGCGGATGATCCAAAATTAATTGGATTCGATGAAATTTGCCTCATCTTTTAATGTCGAAGTTTTCTTTTTTGGTTACGTCATCGTATAAGTGAAATTAGATCATTTCGTAGGTTTAGATTATCGCTCATTTTGCTCATTTGGTTTTAAGTTATTGATATTTTGGGTTTGAGTTTTTTTTATATATCTTTATGTATTTCTTCTATTTTCTCTTGGCTTGACTAGTTGCTTTGTATTAGGTAGCAAGAGATAGAGTTGAGGGTCCAACATGCGCCGATGAAAAGATTGTTGTGAGAATTTTAGTTATTAAAATTTGGGTCAAATAATCGATTATCTTCATGGAAGTTTATACGTATGTGAAATTATTATTTGGAGAATACGTTTCATATTATCAAAGAAAATGTGAAAATATACTTTGTATTCTTATATCCATAGTTCTACTAATATCGATTTTGAATTTACATGGATTGTGCTAGATTCTTCCTTATAATAGTGTATATTTAAGAAGCAAATTATGTAGGTCATTAGTCAATGAAAATTAATTAAACGTGAGAAAGATGTTTTGTAAAATTAAAGTTCAAATTTTGGACATATTAATTCTAAAATGGCCCAAGTAATATAATTTAATTTTAGATAAATAAAGCAGTTTGATATTCACATTAATTTAACCAAAACATTTTGTCAAAGAAAAGAAAAATTAGTTTTGAACCAAAAACGTTTAGAACACCAAACCACAATTACAATCCAAAATCCAAAAAAATGTGTATTAATTCCCTCTTCCTTAACATTCCTCATAAGAGAGATCATATGATGCATGAATATAATTATAGTTACCAAGAAAACTTTCTATACTCTAAACAAATTACAACCAATGTGTAATCTCACCTCAAGTCTATTTGATTTTATCCAAATCTTATATGCATTATATAGATAGATAGATAGATGATTGTGAGAGAATCTGGAAAAACAATAGATTGATTCATGGAAATAAGAGGTTAATTGAACAAGTAGGGGGTTACATTACATGTGTGTTATGGATTTGTATAGAAGATTAAACATATAATTTATTTTTTCCATGAAGATTAAACAAAATAATCAGAGCTTCCTAAACAGAAAAGATTAGAAACAAATATAATTAAGTAGATAAGGAGAGAAAAATGGAGAAAAAGAAGAGAAATTAATTAGACAATGTCACTTATCAAACGTCTATGAGTGTTGTAATGTTTCTCTAACAAAACCTTTGATGCTCCTTCCACTGTTCTTCGCCATGTCTACATCATACAATACCAAACTAAATCATTCAACTATCAAATTAACTAAGTGCTACTCAATGTTTTAAGGTAAGATCATGGAAAATTAATCAACATAAGCACAAACTATACTATATCATATTCAGTATAGCTTATATTATTATAAATGAATTTGTTAGTTGAGAGAGTTTTAGAAGAAAAACAAATGGGTTGAAAACACTTTTTTTTTTTTTGTTAATACGAATATAATGATTTGAAATTTGGAAATGATATTTAAAATGGAAATGGGTGGGAATTAAAGTTGAGTGAAAGGGTATAGTAGAGAGGTCATGGTTATGGAAACTTAGGGGAAAGAAATAACATTAATGAAAGTGACAATAATGCCACCTGGTAGGGGGAAATCATCACCATATACATTGCTATACAATTTTATAATTATAGTAATTATGTTTAAATATTACCTAACTCGAATACTTTTATTTTTTTTTCTTTTTCATTTTGATTATAAAAAATGAGACTATATTTGAATAATGTTTATAATTATTCAATACAGAACCAATCCTTTTTATTTTCAATTAGATACAAAATGATGAATTGTGACAAATGTTTGTTATGGCATATTATGTTAAACACAATGGAAACCCCATCCATGAAACCCCCCAACTAGCTTTTGTTTTGAATAAAAGAAAAGAAAAAGGACCTATAATTCAATAAGGTCATCAAACTAATAATCACTCAAACACAATAAAATTTTCTTTTTCAAATATAATAAAATTTAAATTACAAATTCATCCCTTAAATCGTACACTTTAAAAAGAATGAATATATGGTTAAACTTTTTAATCATTGTGTTTAATTAATTTTTAATAGTGTAAAATATCTTTGATTTTTCTCTTTATAATAGCTAACTTAATTGGGTAAATTCATCACAAAATTAACAATCTAATAAACACTGAATTCTTATGAAACAGTGCACATTGAATAGTTCAAACAAACAAGGAGAGGAAGTGTGTGTGTATAAATATATATGTATATGTATATATGGAATTACCTTTTGAATGGCTCCAAGAATAGATTTGTTTCTAAAATCTCTAATCCTCAGCTGCTGAGACCTTCCATTTCCAATCCCAACTTTCTTCAACACAACCGACTTTCTCCCCACAGGCGAAATCAGCCATTTCCGCTCCACCACTCCGCCAGTACCGGAGGGGCTATCACAGTACTCCTCGTTATTAACCCTCTTCCGCCGCCTCTTAACCACCGTCAACAACCTTCTTCCACCACCGGACTCCGACCCCACCTCAGCAAATTTCCTCAAAAGCTCATCGGAGGATTTTCTGGGAACGTGCTGGACATTGCCTATTGAAGAATCCATAGATCTAGAGAGAGAGAGAGAGAGAGAAATAATTGGGAAAATGTTGAGTGAGAAATTGGGGAAAGGTTGGATTTAGAAATAATGAAGAAGGAAATTAAACCGTTGGTGTTAATGAATGATGATTTTGAATAAAGTATTCAAATGTAGCCGTTGGGAGAAACAGAGCAATAAGAAAGGGAAAAAAACAGAGAGGAGTGGGGGAGAGAGGGATTTGTTTGATCCGAAGAAGACAATCCGACGTGTCGTTTTCCTTTTTATTATTTATTTTATTTTCTGAAATTCCCATGTTATCGCTGACACCGATCCGATTCCGTTCTTTGACTGACGGCGACGTAACTAACGGATCCGGTCTACGTCTTCTTCTTTCTTCTCCGGGTCGGGTTTAGGATTTTCATTTTATTGGTTTCAATATTTTTTATTTCTATATTTTCAGTTTTTACTTGCTTCAGTTCATACTCTCTTTAAATGTTTTGCTTTAGTTTTTAATACTTTCGTTAATTTTAATTCCATTTCTTTTGAGTTTTTATTCATTAAATTCCTTCGCTCTTATTTTTAATCAAAATTATCACGTTTTAAAATTTCAATCAACTAAAATTGAAAGATAAAAGTTAACTAAAATGGAACAAATATTATTTATTATTATATTATACATTTATTGGGGTTCTGGGAACCTAATTTTGCATATATTGGTCGTGTATATACTTTCAATATGTTGTGTTCTTTTAGTAAATCTTAAGTTGAGTTTTTCAAAAGTTAATCTTTATCGTTCTTCGGTGAACTAATAACAAAAAGTATATTATGTTGTTTTGTAAATTAATAATATCTTGTGATTTAGCTAAAATGATCGAAGTATAATATTTCAATTATTTTTATATTAATTTTTAATATCTTTATATTTCTTAAATGGATATTTAGTATCAAAATTATTGTAAGATAATTATTTTAGAGTGTTTTATATTTTAAATTGAAAAGAAATTTGTCTAAAAATTGGTCAGAGTTAAACAAAAAGAAATTGTTAGAAAGAAACCCTGATTAAATTAAACTTTGTTGATGTAGAGAATATATATAACAAAAATAAAAGAACATAAAAATTTCTAAATTTAGTTAAGAAAGCAAATTTTCTGGGAACGTGAAATGAGGATGAAAGAATACAGTGAAAAGTGATTTTATATATATTAACAAATAATTAGATCTACCAAACAACTTAAATTTTCTCCAAAAATAACACAAGCACCAACCAAAACTCATAACACAAAACTAATCTATATATTAGCGGTTGAAAAAGCATATGCTTCTATGGCACATACAAATTTCAAGCCAACACTACAAATTTCTACACTGTTGAGGCTGGACCTACAAGAAACAGAGCCAATTAATATGTTTGGACTTTGGAGTTTGGAGGATAACTATTCAGTTCTTTTGATTTAACTCTTCCTCTCCAAGCTGATTCTCCCTAGAAGATGTGATCTATTGTTTGGGAAAATGGAGATCATTCTGCATTTCACTCCAAACCCTTTTCACACCATAAACAAACATCTAAAATTTTCATTAAAGGCCTCATCTGCTCCACTTTCATAGAAGCAGGTACTTTTAGATGATAATCACTTTCCTGGAAAATCAGATTCTCGATATCCTTTCACGATTCATTCATCATAATGTTCAGCTGAATTCAGTCCCAAGACTCAGAGTGTGGCATTCAAGGTTTCTCAAGTTGAGCTGTAAAGGAAGGAAAGGAAGACTATTATCTTCGGAATGAAACCGTATTGCTGCAGAGGATAAAACGACCCAAGAAATAATACAAAAAAAGAAAGAAGAAAATCCATAGCCTTTGCCCTTTCTCAAATTTAATGAAGTCCCTATAGAAATGAAGATGTAGATGATTTGATTGGATGAACATTAAAAAGTTCAACAAACAAATTGGGGCCAGAGTTTGTTGAGCACAGCAACTTCTTGCCACCACCATGTCTTCAATGAGATTAATGCTTGCGTATCAACCTCATAATAATTTCAGAAAAAAAGTATGTGAAAATAATTATTTTGGAAAAAAAAAATCTCCATTTTAGCTAAAGTTTCTGGAACCAAAATTAATTCGACAGTCTCATTCTTCCTAATGTTGATTTTTTAAGAGGCTTATATTAGATGCCATGCATTTTGTATTTTACTGATAAGTGATAACCATTGAGAAAGGTATAATGATTCTCTTTATAAACAACATACTTTCATTTTTTACAGTTGACAGAACTTTGATCTAGGACAACCGGACAAGAAATTAACCCAAACTGAAAAACCAAACCAAAAAGAACCAAAAATATTGGGTTATGGGTAAAGGACGGAAGGTAATGACTAGGGAGATGCTGACATAAATATCACTGTTGGTAATTCTCTTTATAACCAGCCAACATGATTTTAACCTTTGATCTAGTCCAGCAAAGTTGCATGTCAACAGTAACAAGTAGGGAGCTACGTGACAGTATAAATAATGGGTAAAGCTGAATTGAAGTAAAAAGAAATTGCTGTTGCAGCAACAATATTAAAAGGTGAATTGAAGTAAAAGCAAATTACCATTACAGCAATCCCCGTCTCACAAAATCTTGGAATCGCAATGAGTCTTACCATCTGCCCTTCAGCTCCTGCATTTTCAAAAAGCATATACATGAAAATATATAACCTCGTTCATTTATTATTTAGGAGAAGGAAATGAGCAATTATGATAACTGATATAAAGGGTTTATGTGAAAATATACCCTTCATTAAACGAGTATCAAATTTTTCCTGATTCCCAATAAAATAAACATGAGGACAGCTCTCGATCAGGAAAGGATCTCGGTCAGTGAATGGGTAACAACCTGTAAGTTGAATAATATAAAAAATACATTGGGAAGTTTTATATAGTTTTTTAATGATTTTGTTTAATGAAATACTATAGCTAAATCTGGATAATCTCGTGTGATGCAGCCTTTGAGTTGAAAAGGGATTGTTTCAATGGCATATCCACCAAGGAAAAAAAACTCAAACAAGAACGTGACTTGTACCAAGAGTATTTGGAGCAGTTGGTGCTAGATGTCTCCATCTCAAAGTCCTCTCCATAAATTCAAGTTTATCTTTAGCCTCTGAGTACTTCTCGAGATCATCTACATTCTGACCTGATGTTCCAAGAAACCTGAAACCAAAGGATTACCGGTTGATCTGTGGTTCACTCAAGTTCACACTAAACAGTCAATTGCCCAATGAGGCTGACATTATTGACTTGCCTGAAATTATCAAGCTCAAAACAATGAGGATTAGTGCAAGATCTAAAAGTGTTATAAGCTGATGATCCAGGAAAAAGGCATCTGTGCAAAGGCTGCAAAGAAAATGACATTATTGACAAATCAAAACCAAGAATGAAAAGTGGGAGTTCTCGGCTGTAAAGAAAAGACCTGCTGAGGCAAGGAAAAATTGGCTGGGTCACTGGATCCCGGCATGATGTCCACAGGTAAACCTGCAGCAAGCTGACAAACGGGATAGTGGATTTACAATCAGGTATTAGGAATAAAGAAGAAACCAAAATAAAATTGATGAAAGGTTGGACTAAGAACCAACTGGATAAGAACCTGATTCAATAGGATATCGAGCTCTTTAAGCGGTTCTGTCAGCTTTGTTTGGTCCTTTGCAGACAAATGCTGCCCAAAATACATCATGCATGCATCAACAAAAGACCTACAATCACTGACATCACTAGAGTTTGCAGAAAAAATAATTGAATACTGGGAGAGTTCAAAATTTTCCCTTAACCCTTTTTTGATGGAAGAAACTACTTCTCATTGATGTAATGAAAATGATTAAAAGTTTAGGAGATACAAAATCTCACAAGAAGAGAAACAAAAGATAGGAACAACAAATATAACCAAATAGAGATAATTTTTTTTTTTTTTAATATCCATGAGTGTCCGGACCAGCTTACTTGCACCTCAACAAATCTCACTGGACAACCCGCCTGACCCACCAAATAGAGATAAACTTTGAAACAACTTTGACAAACAAACCTTCTTCAGCTACTGAAATCAAAGACTCCTACAAAACTACCAAAGAAACTTGAAAAACAAACCTTCTTCAGCTACTGAAATCAAAGACTCCTACAAAACTACCAAAGAAACTTGAAAAACAGCCACCCACCAACAAAAGACCAACAAAGAGCAAACTGAAATTCTTCAACGATGCAATTTTTGTGATTTTCCTCTCAAAAGTAGAAAACTACATGATTTATGCGATTTAGTTCTACCACTGACTGCCCTTCACAATACTCCTAAGAAAATATCGGATACACAAACATGTTTCAGGGTCATGCTGCCATTTGATTAGTCGTCCCAAAACTCATTAATGGCATCATGTAATCAATTTCTTCACATAAATAATTAACTAGTGCTGTTAAATAAGACCCCTAGTAAGTTAATCAGGATAAACCATAAAAGGATTGTTCTGTCCAAGGCTTCTTATAGTAGTTCAAGAAGACTGGCCTTCAATTATTTCACTCACACATGATAACAAAGTAACTACCACATTCGTTAAAGAAATTAAACTGATCTTGGTAAATTGGCAACATATTTAAATATATTGAAACAGGGTAGACAGGTTACATAGTTGGTGAAATCTCTACCTGCCCATTTAAAATTCCTCGAGGAATTTCAACTGAGTTCCCACAAATGACAACGTGAACTATTTGAGCCGCAATCCCTTGTTCCTGTTCAGTTAATGGTTCTAAAATTTTAGCAACCGACAAACATTTAGAGAAGTAAACTATAAGGATGAAGCAAACCTTCTCATCCCCTAAATGTCCTGTTATATGATCAACAAGGAGCTGAAACTGTAGAGGATTAGAGATGCTACTCCCAATACTTAGGCCCGACACAAAAATCACGTACTTATCTTCACCTGCATGCATTTGAATCTTAAGAAACATTGTAACAAAGCATTTTTGCCCCTCATGTACCACCATAATCATTAAGAAAGGACCCTGACGAGTGCCATAGTTTTCTTTGGAGGATTATCGATATTCAAACCATCTTCCACTCCGAGGAGACCTTAGTGGAACTAATCAAGTGGTAGCCATCATCCATCTCAGGTCCTTCCCCCAAGGCAGTAAAGCAGTTTAGGTTCACAGTCTAGTAATTTTTTTAAGATAAAGAAGAAAAAAACCTTACCATTTATCACATAATGGAAAAGCCCCCAACGCTTAAGGCCTTAGTACTTCACAACACTAACCATTCTAAAGTACCCCCCCCCCCCCCCCCCCCCCCCCCCAAAGCTTGCAATAGTCTTCTAGGGTTAAGCGCAAGGCGAAAAGAAAATATGGACTTTTTTATAGGCGCATTATGTATAAAACCACTACAATAAGAAGAGAAAACATGGTTGAAGTGAAGTATGAAAAAATAGACCACTAAGCACAAGAAATTTTGCATTTAGGCTTTAGTAAATTTGATTGTTTTAGTTAATAAAGAAGGAAAAACCCTAATTTTTTTTAAATAATAAAAAAGCCCCTTGAGCCTTGAGTCTAAGCGCATGCTGGGAGGCTTTTTAAAATACCCCACCACTTACCCGATTCTAAGAACTTTCTCCAAAAACTTCTAAAAAATAATAGTCTTCAAGTTACCATGGAGGAAAGCAAGAAGTAGCTCTCCTAATTAAGAAATAACCAAATTATCTGTAGGAGCAACTAATATCAGAGAAAAAGCCAGTGGCCTTAAGGATCAATTATGTTAATGAAAATATCGTTGAGTGAAAGAATTGCCCTTATCTATACATCCTCAAGGTTTCAAAATACTAACATTCTCAAAAAGCTCTACCAATAAACTACTAAATAACAGAATAACGAATCCTCAACTATTTAAGAAGCAATAAACTAATATGCCATCAACCGATAACATTAAACTATAACACAAACGCGTGTTAACCCTCTCACTGCAATATAACTGAATCCATTTCATTCCTGGCCAAATTTTAAACGATTGAAACACTAAATAAGAAAAAAAGGTAATCACATCCTACTTGATATGAGTGGCCGCTCTATCTGAGGTGGCAAGTCAGCTTCTAGGATATCCAAAACCAAAAAGTCACCAACGGAAGTTTCCTTTCCATGCAATGCAAGGACAATCCCTGGCACCAATATTAGGCAATACATTAAAGTGCTCCCATAAAAAGAAAAAAAATGTTTATACAGCAGTGTGCGCTTATAATTTATTGGTTAAAAAAAAAAAAGCCCAAAATTACAATCTGCAGGCATGACATATGGCGACTGGTGGTAACTTTCCGGCTGCAATTAATTCAACTTTGAACAATTCATAAAGAACAATTAGAAATCAAAGTTCAAGAATAACTTGGTGCATCCTGCATCAACGTGCTCAAAAAGTTGAAAACTTTATGCAATTCTTCAAAAGAAGAGAGAGAGAGATCATTTTGCATACAGCAGAATATGCTTTTAAACGCACAATATGGGAAGAGAGCCAATACATTAGCAGCAACAACAAATACAACATGGATAAACTATTACAAAACTAGAAGAGAGGTTAAAGGATGAACACGTGCAACATGTAGATCACAATTTTAAGCAATTACTGGGGGGATTCAATAGCAAAGAAAAAGGAACCATAGTTCTATTCAATTTCACTCTGTGATACAGACCTGTAACATACACAGAAGGTAAAAGCACATCCCCAGAAAGCTTTACTCTCCCACTTTCATCTTCCAATACAAGATGATCATCTGGATGCATAAAGTTGTGTGGCTTAACAAGTGGGATGGCAGATCTCTGTATATTCCATTTAAATGTCTCAATCCAATCCCAAAACACCAAAATCAGAGATAAGCATGCAGATGGTAGAAGATATATGTGTTTGATGTATTACCTCCTTTGAATACTCGTCCAAAATGGTAGGTTTAAGTTTCATGTGCTTGTAGACGGTTCCAACAATGACACATTCCTTGCCTTCCTCCAACCCCAATACGGTGCTAACTGCAGGACATTGTTTTGAAGACAAATTTTCACCAAACCCATAAAACACATTCCTCGTGAAGTTGCTTCTAAGTTCTACCCTAAATTATGATTAAAAGCACAATGCTTAAACCGTTGCACTAACAAGATGAAAAACTAAAAAAAAAGTTGCTCAAAGTAAGGATTGGTCCAAATCCATCCTAAATTGAGTTCAACCACGTCAATAGAAACACTAAGTTTTAGTACGGGTTAAGACACTAAAACTCACCAAAAGGGGAAAAACAAAAAAATTAAAGAACCCTAAAGCCAGAATCATAGTGTGCCCCATGCATCGCATAGCATACTTCCACCCAAACGTCTCATGGTATCAAATAGAATAAGAGAAATACCAGGTAAATGAGGTTTCCAGTTAGAGACAAGTGAATGGAGTATCGTTCTCATCAAGTGAAGTCTAGCAAAGTAAATGTGACTGTATTGCTGGCCCTTGTATGTCTCCTTCTGAATCTTGTACTGCTCATCCTACATCAAACAAACAAAAATTTAGCCCCCCCCCACCCCATAAAAAAAACAACATCAACAACACTAAATACGCAAATAACGGGGGAGATCGTTCCCAATTCCGGAAAATCATCATCGACCTCCGTTTGCTAAGAAAATGAAACGACCAAATGGCGAGGAAAACTCCTCAAGTTGTTTCCAAAGTAGCCGTGCTGGAGGAAAAGGGAAAAAAAGGCGGGAAAGCCAAAAATTTAGAAGGAAGTGAACGGCGAAGTAAGAAATAGGTACCGATAATTCATAGGTACACTGCTTGCGGTGGACATTCGTCAGTGAGTCGATTTCCATGACGATGGAGAGAATGAAGAGATAAATTTCGGCCTTTCCAACCCCAAATTAGAGAGCCCAATATGAACTTCTTCTTCTATTGCAAATTGGCACAAATTTCAGCGGGAAATTGCCAGAAGTAAGCTTTTATTTGTTTTGGGGATATAGACTTTAGGATGAGTTTCCTTTAAATTAAAATTAAAAAAAAAAATCAAACTTCAAGACCTTAATCTCAAATTAGATATATAAACTTAGGTAGAGTGCTCATTTCCAAGTTTTAAAAGAGTTGTTAGCAATTCATGTTTCTTATTTCACACCTCTCAAATTTCAAATTATATTATTTAAAAATCAACTATATATTGTTTTATATAATTTAAGTTGTGTCTACCTATGTTTAAAGAGAGTGTTTTAGACTATATATTACAAATGAGAATATCTAACTTCAAATAATCAATTTTTGCATGAATATAAAAAGTTTAAATGACTTACCGATGACACGTGCATGTTCAAATTTTAGTGTAAATGTAGGGTATGAGATGGGAGGAATAAAATACGAAGGAAACATATTCGAAGATCATTTTTTACTTGTAATATTATTTTGCGTGGAGTAACAATTGGGTGCAATTTGGTATGCACATCTTTTACAAAAAGAATGGTTGCAATTCAAGTTGCATCATTGTATTGTTTGTTACGTGTTTTGTTGGGTTCTTTTGCTTTGTTAATCTTTAAGACCGTTCTTATCATCTTTTATAATATATTTCTGTAAATTGACGTGATAATTTTAGATATTCCTGAATTTTTTTTATTACATTTAATATTCGTAAAACAATAAATTAGAATTTGTTATTGTAATTGGACCAATGTGAGATTTTAGTAGATTATAATGAATATGCACCAAAACAGTTTTATTTCCTTTAACAAGGTTCAATAAACAATAGCTTTAATAGAATGTCATGCATGCATGGCTCTACATTTTCATTATATATACAAAATTAGCCTTCAATCACTATGGTTCAATTACTTTTTGTTTTCATACAATATATATAACATTGGAATATAATTGAAAAAAGTTCAATGCTTAATTAACTAGACTACGTGTAAATTAAATCTCGTATATTTATTTAATTCAATATTTTAAAAGGTCAAATGAGAAGTTAATCATATAAGAAATTTATATCTAATAGTGAGTACATCCTAATTCAAACTACACTCAAATTAAAAAAAAAAAAAACAACATAATCTTATATTATATAATGAAAAATATATAATCTCATATTATATAATGAGTCACATAATAAGACTTATAAGATATGAGTGTCATCTTGTATATAGAGAAACAAATCAGCACTTTATGAGTATTGAGTAAGTTATATGTACGATGGAACAGGAAAGAAGATTGTCCCATACTCGGGACCCTGACCACCTATTGGAATTCAACGCCACATCCTATTGTTGTTCAAGCAAAAGGGACCTATTGGTATGATTGATCAGCAAATAAGTCGTGCCAATTTCAACACTCGCCTCTTTGCAAAGCATTTCAATCTAGACTTGCGAGTTGCTACCTATTTCAACTCTCAAAAGTAAAAAATGACGCACAAATATTTATTTGTCAAATAATTGTATGAGCTTGCAAATGATATAAAAGTTGAAAATCAAGCTCCTCCACTTGAGTTAAGTAATGACCGTTGTGATTTGAAGTTTTTTATTCCTATTGAAACAGGTACATTGGAGATTGCCATGTACATTGCATTTGAACCCAAGAATAATCAAGGTAAAAATAAGAAGTTTGAATGTGTTATAATTCAATATATGAAAGCAGTCGAGTTAATAATATAAATGCTCTAATTAATTACAATGAATGAATTAGACAAATCAATATAACATTGACCGTCAGGTGTATAATGTAACTTATATATTTCAGGCATATTTGATAATATTTAATAAGTTATATAGTTCACCGAAACAATAAATATCGACTATACAAAACTAAAATATCGACTATACAAATCAATATAAGATTGCTCTCCAAGATTCACACAACCCCCAAACTTAGATGTATACTCACAAGTTGGATGGCTCACATCCTACGCTACTTTTTTTTCACAATAAATAATATAATGGTGCATATGTGGTAACAAAGTTTTATTATCACCGTCAACAAACTTTGGAAACTCGTTTGTATCTATGTATATATATACTCACTTACTAAACATAAAACTTTCCATGTGAGATACAACCACATCCTTTCTTCCAACACACCTCTTTCTTTTGCTATACGGGTATTAAGTCCAATTCAATACAACGCGTGGTGATTAAAATTGCAACTTCTAGTATGTTAGAAATACCAAATAATTGAATAAAAATCATTACAAAATTAGACTAAAACATGAATTTAACGGGAGTTTTTTTAAGGAATTATGAGAGGGTAATAGAAAAATAGCATGTACTCTAAATTAAATCAAAGATCGATTAAATCTAGATTAACTCTTTTCTTTTTTAATCTTTAATTTTTAAAATTACCATTTAGATATCTATATTTCATCGTTGGTTTAAATGAACAAATCAAATTTTGCAAAATAAACCACCTTTAAAAAAATATATTTTTTATATTTTAAAATGTGGCTAAAAATTCAACCATTATACTAAAAATAATATGCAAATTGTTGTAAAAAAGGAAGATACAAAATAAACCTAATTTTAAAAAATGAAATTGTTATTGTCGAACCAAATATATTATTTGAAAAATGCTTAAATTTGATTTTTGTGATTAAACCATAATTATAGCTTTTAAACCACAAGGTTAACTTTTGGTTTGGATGGATGAAATAAAAAAATGGGGAAGAAAATGAACAAAAGAAAGAAAGAAAGAAAAAGGAAAGAAGAAAGAAGAATCTTTGGAAATGAGAGACGAACCAATATATTGTGGCAATGTGTTGGGGGTAAGCGTGCATGAGAAGCCAGAATCGGCGCGGCACCAGCGAGAGTTACTGCGAGTCAAACAAAAATAACAACAACAAAACAACCATTTTTTGTCTTTCCTTTAACAATCTCTGCACCTTCTATATAACCCAACAAATTAAAACCCCCCATCATTTCCTCATTTTAATTCTCATTTCTTTATATCAAAATTCAAATCACATACCAAAAGTTTGAATAAACCATCACACAACAAATGTTATACATTACCTTATTTCGTTCAAAGTCCAAAGAATTTGACTATCCGATTGAGATAAAATTCTCTTCGATCATAGATTTATTTTCCGATTCATTGTCTTAATTTTCTTCTCTCTTTCGTGGCTAGCTCATTCCGACCATGTATACACCATAGATTTCTTTAAAGAAAAAGGTTTGCAAAGTAGTTCAAAATGTATGCTACTACAGTTTTTTCAAGAACAATTATGGAGGTTGCAACTATATCCTTATATCTCACTAAATTGTCAAATCACAACTACTTATTATAAATATGAAATTAAAATAAAATGATTGAAAATAAAATATCTTTTAAGGTAAAGTTAAAAACAAAATGGTATTTTTAATCCATTTATTTATGTATTTGTATTTGCGTGTGAGATGAAGGTGAAATGTATATGTGCATAAATGTATAATGTATGTGACTGTATGGAGAAGAAAAAGAAAGACAGTCACAGTAGGGCACTCTCGTTGAAATTTATTCTGTAACTGACGAAGTAGATGGTTGGCACATGGCAAAAGAAAACAAAAGGATGGTGGTTCAAGCTCTAGGCCAGCCCCACACGTGTACAATTCTGCTTGTGTGTACTTTACGTGAGCCTGTGCATGTCTCATGCCCCTTCACAAAATTTCATCACCCTTTTTCATTGCCATAGCTCATTTCTACATCTATATATAAACCCCACTCTCAAACTTCACTTAAACTCACCCATCCAAGCACAGAATACAAGTAACAATAACCCCTTTTTTAACTTTTTAACTTTTCTATTTCTATTCTCTCTCGATTTTCTCTCTTTCCATGGCTGCCTCTGTTGATCCTTTGGTGGTGGGGCGGGTGATCGGCGACGTTGTCGACATGTTCGTCCCGACTGCTACCATGTCGGTCTACTTCAACTCCAAGCATGTCACTAATGGCTGTGACATTAAGCCTTCTCTTGCAGTTAACCCTCCTAGACTTGTTATTTCTGGACATCCTTGCGATCTTTACACTCTGGTAATTTTCACTCGCTTTTTATTTTCATTGTTTATGATTATGCATGTATGAAGAAATTATTGGAAGAGACTGCATGCCCGACGGTTTTACACCATTGGATGACATGGAGATTTGGCTGCTGTCTAAGATCATGGCAGCTTCAATGAATTAATAATTTCTCTTGCATGCGTGAGTTTTAATTAATATATCGTGTTTGGATTCTTAACGAATTAAGGTCAATTTTGATTCTTTTGTGACTCTCTAGGTGATGACGGACCCGGATGCACCGAGTCCCAGTGAACCCCATATGAGAGAATGGGTGCATTGGTTAGATTTTCTTACATGGACCATCCTTGTTTATATATTATTTTGTATGGAGTAACAAATGGGTGCAATTTGGTATGCACATCTTTTACGAAATGAATGGTTGTAATTCAAGTTGCACCCTTGTATTGTTTGTTACGTTTGTTTTGCTTATTTGTAAGATCATCATTTATAATATATTCGTGAATATTGACAGGATAATTGTAGATATTCCTGGAGGTGCAAATTTGACCCAAGGTAATTTTATGTGTTTTTTGTTACATATAATGTTAAAAGAATAAATTAGAATTTGTTATTGTAATCGGACGGATTTGAGTAGATTATAATGAATATGCACCAAAACAGTTTTATTTCCTTTAATAAGGTTCAATCAACAGTACCTTCACTAGAATGACATGCATGTGTGACTCTACATTTTTATTATATATACAAAATTAGCCTTCAATCATCACTATGGTTCAATTACTTTTTGTTTTCCTACGATATATATATAAGATTGAAAAGATAATTGAAAAAGTTAAATGGTCTAATTTACATCTAAATTAAATCTCATATACTTTATTTAATTCAATATTTTAAAAAATCACACGAGAAGTTAATCATATAAAAAGTTTTTATCGGATACTGAATACGTAATTCAAACTACACCTAATTTTTTAAAAAAAAAACAACATAATCTCATCTTATAAGATACGAGTCATCTTGTATAGAGAAACAAAACAGTACTTTATAAATATTGAGTAGGTTATATATACAATGGAACAGGAAAGGAGATTGTGCCGTACTCAGGACCTCGACCACCTATTGGAATTCATCGCTACATCCTATTATTGTTCAAGCAAAAGGGACCTATTGGTATGATTGATCAACCAGCAAGCCGTGCCAATTTCAACACTCGCCTCTTTGCAAGGCATTTCAATCTAGACTTGCCAGTTGCTGCTACCTATTTCAACTCTCAAAAGGAGCCTGCTACCAAAAAATACGCTCTTGCAGCATGAAATATATAATAAATATGCAAAGACCCACCACCAACTTATATAATCTCATATATATATATAATAATAATGTTAGTCTTATAAATTAAAGAATAAGAAATTAGCTTGGAAGAGATCAGGAAAATTGGTATATAGTATTGCCAATATATGGAAGAGCCTTACGACGATCTTAAATACATATCCCTCTCTTCTCTTCGGTTTGTGTTTTTAATTAGTTTGCTGTGTTGGTGGTAATAATAATGTGTGTATTTTATGTTTTCTAATGATAAAAATGAATGTAAAAGTAAATATATATGTTTTCATACATATATATATATTATATATATATATATATAAACTTGGGGAAATAAAAAATCCCTATAATTCCATGTTTATGTTTTATAAAATTTTGTTCATGGGATTTTTAACATATGGTGGAAAATGTGACTAGTGTCACATGGGGTTTGTATATACTAAAGTTTATGAATATATGTTAAGATTAAGATTTTTACAATCTTAATAAAATTAATGAATTATTTTTAATCACTATATATTTTTGGGCTAAGGTATTTACTAAACATCTTTATGTTATGTGATGTATCAACTAAAGAAGGCATCATCATAAAGAAATTTTACAATGTGGCACTCAACTTTACCTATATTTTGCGTATGAAATTGAAGTGCAAACTAAAAAGCTTCAAACCTTTTTTAGCCTTGAAAAAAATCCTATTTTGTACTTAAATGAAAAAAATAAAGTACGGACACATGTTCGTAATTCGTTGGTTGAGAAGAAAACTCTTCGGTACGGAAGAAATTCTTCGGATCTCTCCCATCCGACTCTGAAACCGCCTTCTTCACAATTTCCAGCTCTCAAACTGCTCTTGAAGCTCAAACCATCCGTCTCCAATGGCGTCTCCACACGCTTCTATCTCTTCACTTTCTTCAATTCGCTCCCCTCGTTCACCGCCGCTTTCTTCCAACGCCGTACCTTCCTTTCTTCTCCACTCCAGATTCCCGTCCGGTGGCCGTTGCCGGAGACTTCTCTGCAGACGGCTCTGTAGGGCTATGGTTCAGCAGGCCGCTCAAGGAGCTCCAGCAATTTACGCTAAGGAGATGGAGAGACTCTCTGCTAAAGAATCGCTGCTTTTGGCTGTGAGTATCAATGTTTGATTTGAGTTTCTTAATTGTTTTATTGTATTGTTGATTTGTTCCACTTCAACGACCGTCGTGTTAGTAGAGCATAGCATGACCGGGAATTATGTTTGTGTGTCAGTGATTTTAGTATTCTGATGTTGGTGTTCCTTTATTCCGTTAAGTATACATTTCGTTGTTGAACATTGACAACGTGGTTGATTTTATGGCGTCTTTTTTGTCGTTGAGACGCTGCCTTGTGTCAATTTGGAACTTACGTAGTATAGTATGTAAGTAAAATTGTTTGACGATTTAATCATACAAATGGCTCCGAAATCTATTTGTGGTGGCTTGCCTCCAAGAGTTTTTAATATCGGGTCAAGATAAAAAAGAGAGAAACACTTGTAACCTAGATTTTGCAAGAAAAGGAAATACGAGGCTGAGCCAATAAATTCAAGGGATATGCATTTCAATGAGAATATGGATAATCCTACATACACTAAGACCAGCCATTATTAAGAATCGTTTATTTCATATAGGGATATGGATATGCACTCCGAGAGAAGAGGTAGAAGATGATCCCCCAAGTCCCAGTACACTCACTTTATGGACAACGAAATTTACTTTTACATTTATTGCTCTCTATTATATACATATGCATGTTGAGTATTATTTTTTTAATCTTCAACTGGCTAAGAATTGTTTCTAACAGAAAATAGTTAGTCATTTTAACTAACGGGAACTAAAAGAGCGAAGTGTAACATTTCTGAACGAGATTGCTTGAAGAAATGCATCATCTCCTTGCAAATTTCATTATTCTTCAGTTATTTCTCATGGAGGTTTAAATTTGTTCAATAGAATGTGCATCCACACGCTTCTCTGTAATTTGAGATATTTTAATGTATAGATTGAAGAAGAAGAAGTTGAGTGAATTGAGAGATAATTCCGATCTCTTAATCACCTTTAACACTATTAGGAATGAAGATAGTATTTGTCTTAGTTGCCAACTGCTGCTCTTTTTGTAACCACCTTTTAGTGTCGGGGGTTTTCCCTTATTTCTTTTTATCAATGAAAAGTTTGTTTCTTGTAAGAAAAAAAGGAACCAAGATAGTATGGGATGTCTTTGTCCCACTGACCAATGTGGTAGTTAAATGGCTTGGTCCTCGTACACCAAACAATTGGCTTTTGAAGTGTGGTGTTTTTCTTTCACTCTTAGTTGAAATTCATTTTAATTTTACCGCGTACGGAATTTATGCTTGTTGCTCTGATTCAGCACATGTCCTCCCCTTCGCATTTGTTGACCTTTTTTCCTTTGCTTGGAGAATTTTGCTGTATTATGGAGAGGAGAATTTCGTATTTGGAATCCTTGTCCATCAAATTTTTTTTTTCAATTATCTTGTACGTCTCATTTACAACCCCCCCTTGTGCTTCTCTTTCAGTATTCCTTTTATCATTTTATTTTTCCTCTATGAAAGTATGGAAAAAAAATGAAAAAAGAGTCATATCGATCGTGACTTGTGAATTTATGGTTGCTCTTTGCTATCGGTGATATGTATCTTTGCATTCATGTTTGTACGTATAAAGTCATAAGTTATTGCTTGTGTAGTTGTGTATGTCATTTTCACAATATTAAGTTTTTGTTCCTAATGTAGATCAATTGTTTCAGTTCAAAGATTCTGGAGGATTTGAGGCTTTAGTTACTGGAAAAACAACGGATATGCAGAGAATTGATGTGAATGAGAGGATAACTGGTCTCGAGCGTCTAAATCCAACTCCTCGACCAACGACGTAGGTTTCTTTTAGATTTCTTCTCTCTCTTTTTCAATTAGTTTCTATGGCAATGGGTGTTCTTACTTGTCTGTTTCAGCTGCTCAGGTCCCCTTTTCTAGAAGGTAGATGGAACTTTGAATGGTTTGGATCTGGAAGCCCAGGACTTGCTGCTACGATATTATTTCAGTAAGTCTACGTTTCTGTAATAATGTACTTGTTTTTCCCCATAACTGCATTGTCAGGTAAAACTGTTGCTGGAATTTCACGTGCCATGATAGCTGATAATCTTTATTCTTGTAGGAGATTTCCATCAACTCTGGCTACTTTGTCAAAACTGGATGCATTTATCAAAGATGGAACTGCTAGGATCACTGCTAATGTTAAGCTATTAAATTCGGTAATCCGTTCTGCCTCTAACTATATTTTAAATTATTAGCTTTCTATTCACTGGCATGAATCATTACATGAGCCATTTTGTTTATCAAGAAAAGTAGAAATTCTTTCTGGCCATTTAGTTTCTTAGCCTCGTATATGTTATCAGATGCTGTGTTGGGAGAAATTACGTAAATGCTTTTTCTGTTGAAACAATATGGTTTGCTCTACGAACTATATAAGATAGATGTGGTACATTCCTCGTCTTGTAATGTAGTAATCTCCAGCAAGAGTTAGGATGAAATAAGCTTTTAAAGTCATATTGGAGACTTGGAGTTATTGAATTTGGTTGATTCGTGGTGATATGCTTGAAGTGGAAACATAGTCAATCAATTGTGTTCTATGATTGTTGAAATATTAAATTCTGCCAAGATTTATTGTTTTGAATGCTGTGAAACTTTAGCACATGCATTTGCAACCTAGGTTGGTAAACTCATGATATATGTATATATTTGTGTGTTAGCATGTACAGTGGTACAAATAAAATTGTGTCAAATAAAAAGAATAGAAAAGACGAGACATTCTCCCAAACATAATATTATTTCAAATGATTAACTGTAACCTCTGGAGTTTACAGAAAATTACTTCAACTGACAATAATAATTTATTTAGAACAACCACTGAAAGGTATTGTGTAGAAATAAGAAAAATAACCCCATATTGAATTTGGAGAAGACACCAAATTTCACAGATCCTTAAGATACGAATCCGTCTCGCTGAAGGTTCCATTGCCTCTATTAGGTAACTAATTCTGAAGAATACTTGTGGAGCTTTTGAGCCCCCAAAATTCTAGATTTCTTTCTAAATGAGTGCCCATAGGAAATCCGAAAGTTTTTAGGGAACCACTTTTGGTTTAGAGAGTGATTTTGTTCAGCAAGTACAACCAAAGCCCCTTGGTAGAAGAGATAGGACTAAGGGATTATAATCCTTCACATTCTTCTTGTACAAAGAGCACCGATTACGGAAACATGAACATAAGAGTTTCATTTTTTAATTCATCACAGGCGTCATGACGTTTGAGAGGAACCATTATATTTTGGAAAGAATTTGATGAGAAAAAACCAATATTTTCTGCATGTGTGTCTTACAAAAGGTGCTCTTGTTTGTGGCCTTTCTTCTCTTCTGGTTAATACTATGAATACTAAATGTCTTTCTATCAATCGAGAGAGGTACAAAATAGTACAATGCAAAAGACTTCACTGGGGTTCTGTTAGGTATCTAACTTTCCTTACACAATTCAACAAACAGGGGACAATGACTCCCTGTACAACATATTTACTGGAGAAAGTTCCCAAATGCAAGTCCACGATGATAGTACGAAGTAAATGCCAAACACAACTAAGGACATAGATAAAAGGAAAATAAAGAACCCCACGGCCATTCGGGAGAGCCGTTTCTCCCCTTCAGCGATTTTACTCACTCCCAAAAACATTCCCTCCTTTCCTCTGACCTGCAAAACCCTACATAACACCCCTCACAGAGTTGGTCCCCCTTGCGTACGTACAGTTGCAGCTGCAACTCTAACCAATTGTCTCTTGCTGATTTACCTTCTTACTCTCCTTGAATACACATTCTAAATTGGAGGTCACATAATAAACTTGGGTGGAACTTGAATGTGTTTAGAAATATGCATGAACTAGGAGAGCTTGAATCTCTTTGGTAGTATGCCCAAATGGGGATTTTCTAGAAAATAAGCATAAATTTGAGGTTCCAGCAGCTTTTCTACATTCAATGACTAAAACAGAGGTTGAAGATAGCATTTGTGTTCTTGTGGTTAACCTCTCCTCTCTCTCGACCGGCCTCGATGGAGTGGAAGTGGAACTACACCAACCGCTACCTTGGTGTTGATCGGAGATATATTTCTCCATTGAAAAGGTCAAATTGGAAGTAAGAGCAGATGCAGCCAAGCAGGCTTGTGGACGTGACAGCTTATATTCCTTCACCCTTCAATGGAGTTCCATAGTCTGGCTTATGGATTGTTTTAAAAGTTGCAACTACCCGTATTAGTTTTTTTGCCACCGAATTCTGTTTTGTTTTTGGAGATTAATGGCCTACGAATTGAGGTTTTACTGGTAACTGCAGATTGAAAGTAAAGTTATTTTGTCCACCAAGTTATCAGTGGAAGGACCCTTAAGACTGAAAGAGGAATATATTGAAGGGATAATTGAAACACCTTCTGTTAGTGAACAAGCAGTACCAGAACAGCTAAAAAGCGCATTTGGTCAGGTAGTCAACACAGTGCAGCAACTTCCAGTTCCTATCAAAGATGTCATTGCCGGAGGGCTAAGAGTTCCTCTAGGTACTGTACCTTTTCTCATTTTTTAATTTTTTTTAAAATTATTACTATTATTATTTTTTAAGTTTTTAATTTTTATCAATTTATTTAAATTAAAAAATTTGAAATCTATTATAGTTACTCTTTTTTCCAACCGTGATTGAACTTGTGGCTAGATGAACATTTGAGGAATTCTGCTTGCATTCACGGTTCACCATTAAACCTATATTGATTTTCCTTTTGTTGATCTTCCTTCTCTAATTGTACCTCAGTTTTTTACCTGCCTGTCGATGCACATCCTGGGGAATACAGATCCTATTTCCTTTAAGGGGCCGTCTGTTTTTTGGAATTGTAGATAACTGGAATCTCAGATGTCCGAAATTATAGATATACAGAATTATATCCAACATCTTTAAATTACCACGTTTGTTTTGTAGGAATACTTTTGTAGATATTTAGGAATATTTTGATTCCTGTGTTTGTTTATTAGGATTTCTACTCGGGAATGTCTTAAATTTACATAATGTTCAAGGATAGAAACAAATATTTTTGGTTTGAATAAATATTTTATCAAGCAACTGTATTCATGAAAATGACTATCTGATAAGAAAAAAGTTAAAAAGATTCATTCATATAAAAGATGAAGTTCATCGTTGAAAAGAAAGGCGAAGGAGATGAGAACCTTCTCAGCATAAGCCCTGGACTTAAGAGAATGTTCTTTAATCGACATTGATTCTTAAAGTAGAATAGCTATATGATAATCCATGTAAAAGCATTTTGGTTCCGGCCATTGATGTTATAGTTTGATACTTAGGACTTTGCTTAATAAGTGTGAAGTGATTTCATGGTATTGGATGCTTGTTATCTGCGTACTACAGTGCCATGGCCATCAATCATGGATCTTTGCTTAGGGATGGCTCATTTGTCAAATGATGCATTCAAAAGTATTATGTATGTTAAGTTTTATGTTTTGATAGTGTCACGTCTGATCGTGTGTCGTCTCACATTTTTTGCAAATGCCCCCTTCCAGCTTGTGCTGTATACAGAAGAAATAATCTTAAAAGCAAAACAAATACGAGACCTGTTATTTCTGATTTGTTACAACTTCATGTTAAAGCTCTTTACTGTTATGCATGCAGCTGGATCTTATCAGAGGCTCATGATGATTTCTTATCTTGATGAGGAAATTCTAGTAAGTACTTTTCTATTTGGATCAGATCTTTCCATCATTTATTTGGTATGCTGGATCTAGAGGAAGAATAGAAGTCTTATTCATGTCAATAAATCAACTTAAAAGTTATGCAAGCTTTAGAAGGAAAGAAACACCACACATTTGGTTGTCTCAACATAATACTGCAAGAAGCACAAGTCCCCCGAAACAGAAAGGACTAAAAATCATTGCATATGTTGCAAATTTTAACTGTCCTCCAATCACAAAGAACATCGAGAATGATTCTGAACTTGAATAAGGGTTCCTTCTTTGCAGCCTCTCCGGTATTAAGGCTCTCTAAGCATGCTGACCAAACGAAGACTTAAAAGTTAAACCTGTCTTGGTCAAGTTTAAAACAACACAACTGAGGATTCAAATTCTTACCCGCATCGGCCAATTCATGAAATAGAGACCTCACCGTGGGGCAGCGCTTAATCCAACAACCAAAAGTTTATCTGTCTACACCTTTATCTTTAACAGAACAAACTATTTCTTGCAACAACTTCAGCTCATTTCCTTTACTTCCTGCTATTTTCTTCTAGTTTTGATACACAAACAGATTACCTCTGTATCCCACATCTCACAGATTGGTTTGACCTTATCCACCACCACATATTGTAATGCATTGAAACTTGACTTTACCCACTCATCCCAGAATTTGGTCATCATCCCATACCCAACCTTTATTCTATAAAATTTTAGTACCAAATCTTTTAATTCTACACTTCCTCATCTTTTCCCTCTCACAAATGGTTCCACATTTTCCTTTACATCAATATTGTCAACCAATGCCAAAATGAGCTTGACATTTCTCCTTCAAGGTCGGTGGTCTTGAATATTGTTCAACCACTGAAATCCAAAATAGACTGTTAAAATATCGAAATATGAAATTGCATTTGAGATTTAAAAGAATATGAACAATCTGCAAATGGTTTTGGATTGGTACAGATTATTAGAGATGCTTCTGGGGTGCCTGAAGTTCTTACAAGGCTGGATTCTCCTCCATCTCCCTTGGAGCCAAACACAACAGACTATGAAAGCTAGTGTAATCTTTTCTCAATGCAATTCCATTATAATAAATTCAATTTCTCCCTCTTAGATTCTTTTGCCTTTTCATTCCATACACACTACCACTTATATAAATGCCATAGCAATTGATAAATTCTTAAAGTAATTTCTTCTATAAAACTAATCCAAAAGGTTAAAAGAATCCATCCATGAAACTTAAGAAGTGAATTGAAAAAAAAAATGTGGAGATTGTAGTTGGTGTGTTCTCTCCCTGTCTCCATTCTGGTGAAACTTTTCTGGCCTGCAGCCTCGGCCAGCTGCTAGGATAAAAGAATCCATTCATGAAACTTAAGGAGTGAATTGTTTTGTTTTTAAGTTCAACGTGACATTTGGTATGAGTGGATTTGTTTGAACATCGTCCCGGACATCATACCTTCTGGTTGCGAGGATATACCATACCCAATTAAGTTAATACTGTTTATTTTATTTTATTTTTTATATTCTTACTGACTATGGAGATATCATCCCTCCAAAATCTCTCTTATTTGCTAACAAGAGCTTAGTTTAATGAAAGAACTTTGAGATTTGTGGTTCAAATCCTTTTACCCCCAACTTATAGTATGGTGGTATTTGCAATTATATCATCAAACTTTCAATTGGAAGAATTGAGTCTTTAAGCTTGTACAAATGTTAAAATTGTACCTTTAAATTTAGATGTTGATCAAAATTTATTATTTAAGAGTCTAGATAGACCATTGCCATTGGTTTTTCTTTTTCTGGAGATGGAGAAATTAAGCTTATAGTACACCTATAAATTTTTTCTTTTTCATTAATTATTAATTATTGGTCTCATGAAACCCATACAAATTCTTTCACTATTTTTTTTTTTTTTAGTTCAATAATTATGGGGTAGAAGGATAATAACTATCCAACTTTCAGACTACGATCAATACTTATAATTTATTTATTGAGTTAAATTTGAAATGACACATAAATGATATACTCTCTTACATAATATTATCTTAATTGTTTTCATTTGGTAACTCTTTTATGGTTAGTGATCACTCCAATCTAAAAATTAATATCATTAAGCAAAACATACTATTTATTTATTCATTATAGTAACCATCACGTCATGGGTAATAATACACAAGAACGATTGAGATGTTTCTTATTTTTGTTTATTCTTTGTTTCTTTGTTTCCTTTTTTAATTTTTGTTTGTTTTTCGTTGGCCGGCTTCCTTCATTAACCGGCGGCAAATAAATCTGCATTATTTTTAACTAAAATAAAGGAAAAAAATCAACCAATTTCTTGATTGTAGATTGATAATATAAATTTATATCAATTAAGTTAAAATTTGATGTTGTAGCTGATTAATTTAATTTACTAACATTATACAAAATATTTACTAACATTGTGTTGTTGTAGCTGATTAATTTAATTTGCTATTTTTAAAAATGTCCATTCATTTTAATAAATTTAATATTTAATATATCTGTAATTAACATCATGCACTCTTTCTCATAAAATTAAATTTCAGTTAATACATATCACATTTTAAAAGTTTGAAGTTTTTTATTTTCTTAAATGAATTTCAAAATTCAATTGTGAAAATTGAATCTTTTCAAAGAGATCTTATGATAAAAACTCACATCAAACTTTATCTATATTTTATATAAATGATTTAGAAAATCATTTTAGTCCCTCTCTCTCTCTATTTATATAAAATAAGGTTTTTATGTTTAAACTTTGGATAAGAAACTACTTTACTTTCGAAATTGGATTGTTAATTAATCTTAAATTTAGATGTTTGATCAACTTGAACGACTTGTTTAAACATACTTGACCTTTTACACATTTTTATACTTCGAACATGTCATTTCTATATCGTGATAAGTTTTTATTAAAATCACTTTTTAACATTTAACTATTCGTCACAAACACGTTAACTTAACAAAATTTTCATACCGTTTTATTTTGTTAGTGATGCCAACTATAGGAATCAAATATAAGAATAAACAAAAGCTAGAGGGACGCTCAAAGAAAAAAATAATTCGATATAATGTTCAAAGTGTAACCCGCAAGTTTATAATTTAATTTAACTAATTGATATTATATCTAAATCTTATCTCTCTCATAACTCATGCCTCTTTATTATATCCTTATTTTTATATATTTTTGTTATTTTTATTGTTTAATTAGTACCTTTATATATTTATATTAAATTTATTTTTTAAAAAATAAAGGAAATAAAAGGGGATGTTTGAATGTATATAATAAATTGATTTAAAATCCTTTAATAGTTGCATATATAATTTACTAGTGGGAGACGACTTCGAATCTAAAACAAATTATATATTAATAATACATGCAATTCTTGCAAGAAAAGGAATTAATTGATTAAGAATTAATTTGGATGAACACGTTCTTCCTTCATTACCCAACCGATTTATTTGTTTAATTACTTAATTATTTAATTATTATTGTTTTTCTTTGATAATGAGACACATCGAAAAAGATATTAGCAACTGCCCCATCCATTGGGGATTAAATTAATGAAATTCTGACTTAATTTCCACTTTATATTTCGATATCTTTTTTTATTTTCCTGAAAAATTTAAAATCGAAATTTCCTTTTTTTGTGATTTGTTTTTTTGTTAACTGACCATTTTCTTAAAAATAAATTACACCAATTTCTTATCTCTTTCTAATAGGATTTTGGTGCAATGTAATAAAAACAAGGGACGGTTTTTTTATCGGATATAAATTTTAAGGATACTTTCAACCATTTTACCTATTTACAATAATTTTCTTGAAAACAACTCATTTATATTACTATGTATACTATAATTTTCTAATGATTTGGCAAAATTTTAGTTTTTTCCTAAAAAAATTATTACATAAACAAAAACAGTATACATACGTATACACACACACAAAATAGGGTATTTTTTTACACATTATCAAATAACATTATAACAATGTTAATTTTGATGCCCTTTTGTGCCATTAATTTGTTTATTTCAAGCTTTTTTTCTACACATTCAATTAATGTCTAGAGGAAGTGAAATCAATAAAGAAGAAATTCAGAGATCATTAAGGGACCAAAATGAAAAAGGGAAAAGGGGAATTAATAATGAGTTAAACAAGCCTAGACTAAAAATTGTGAAAAAAGAAAAAATAAAGTATATATTTTCCCACATAAACAAACCATTTAATACAAAAAAAAAAAAGGAACAAATTATTTAAATGATTAAAGGGGGAAAAAAAAAAACCCAAATGGTAATTAGTTACGGTAATTATAATAATTAACCACAGAAAATTGGAGACTAATTAGTAAGAAATCAAAAAAGGGTAAAAAGAAGAAGAAGAAGAAGAAGAAGAAGAAGAAATTAAGCAAATTGAGTCTCTTCAAAACCATGCATTATTTGATGAGCCGAAGGAATCAACGGGAATTCACCCAATTCTTGGATAAACCCTTCAAATCCGACGACGTCGTTCCACATCCCAACCACGTCCTCTAACATCTCTTCTTCTTCTTCGTCTTCTTCTTCTTCTTCGTCTTCTTCTTGATACTCGTCTTCCTTCTTCACCATTCTTCTCCGGCACCCCACGCCGCTGACTATCTCCGTCTTCCGATTATCGAACGCAGCCGCAGGCGGAATTTCAGGGGGAAGAATCTTGCCGTCCTCCGTTGCTTCTGGCTTTCCGGTGAGCCTCTGAACGAGCTCTCTGAAATTGGCGACGTCGGTTTTAATGATCTCCGGTGCGAAGATGTGAATGATGCGAATTTTGGGCTTGGGCTTGGAAATGGGGTGGGAAGCTGAGTGAAGAGCCATGGAGGAGGGGCGAGCGGAGGTGGGCAAGAGATGAGGGCGTTGGCGTTGCTTCTTGATCAGAATGGCTTCCATTAGCTTATAATTAAAGAGAAAAAGAGAGTAAGAGAGAAAAGGGATTTTAGTTGGAGAGAAATGAAGAGAGATGGAGAGGGTATTTATAGAGAGGATTATTGTCAGTTGGAGTGAAGGATTGGATGAATCCTTCTCTCACTAAACCAACTTAATATTATTCTATCTCAAACTATTTTACCTACTAACATTATTTACACCTCAATTAATTACTATTCTATTCATTTAAACTTCATAACTTTTTATCAATCACATTTTACAAATAATAACTAAGTTTATATCTAACACCAATCTCCATCGTTCCAAATTTCAATCCACCACATTTCACCGCCATCCTTCTTCATTGATACGTTACATTCAAAATCAAAATTTGTTCTTACAAACCAACATACCTTCTTTCAACTAATATTATTATTGTTGTATTTTCAACTATCGTTTAAATTTTAGTTTTCAACTTTAAAACTCTTCCCCAAACTCCTCTCCGTTGATTAATTCTTCACTTTTTCATTTTTCGTCACTACAAAAATAAAAATCAACTCCAACAAAGGTATTAAAGGGTGACTTTGATGGTGTAATGAGCCATCAAGAGTTACCCTCAACTTCCAACAAAGGTATTAAAGGCGTTGAGAGTTACCCTAGTTTTTTAGGGTTTAATTTTAAAAAGTAACTCCTAATGGTAGTATTGCACAAACCTACGAGAGTTACCGATGAACTTCAGACAATATTAAAGAAGGCATCGGGAGTTTGTGCTTTACTTTTGATGTTAATTTATGTCATCTGTAAGAAGATAGAAGATACTTCTCTCCCAATAAACTTTTTTTGACATCGGAAAATGAGTTTTCTCTACCGTAAATGTTGATATTTATCCAATTATTTTAAAAGAATTTTTTTCTTTTAACGAACCTAGAGAGACTAAAAGCTAAACAAAAAAAAGTATGGAAGTTAAAGATTTATACATTCTTCCAAATGGTGAATGAAAAGCAAGGTTTGTACAACATATGATTATGCAACAAACACATTCTTGTAACTGAGAAAATAGTATTATATATGTCGGGATCATAGTGGAAAATTGTGTTACTGTCTTATCAATGACAATCAATGTTGCCTTTGTTACTTTAATTTGTTCATTCTCCTCTTTTTATTCAATACATAATTATATATATATATGTGTATTGGAATCTATAATTATGTGTATTGGAATCTATTTGTTGATTCAAAACTTAAAATTCTAATTTCTTTTTCTCTAGTTCTTCAACTATTTCTCGACTTTTTTTGGGTCGAAGTTTTCTCGTGATTCTATACCTAATTAGAGGTAAACCCTCGACAATATAGGTTTAATGATATCTTCACACACGCACAGCCATCGTCCGTCTGATCAAACAAATGAGAAATAAAATAATAATCATAATAATTTTTTAAATTAAATATTCATTTATTTATTGAGAAATGATTTTGATTTTCTTTTTAAAGTTCCCGACGGATTTATTGTCATCTTTAATCTAATATGCTTGTAGTTTGGACAGAGTCATGAAACGTCTTGAAAAACATGCTCCACAACTCAACCATTAACGTTTTCTATTTTGCAGGTTACATTCGTTGTTCCTATTTTATGCTTAATTCATGTTTCAACATTGTTGTTCTGCAAATCCAGCATTGTTCATCGAAGTTCTTGTTTTCGTGTATTTGTTCCAAAATATTTTGAAATTTTACTACATTTCTAAATATTTTCCATAGCGTTTATCATATGAAAATAATTTTCCTTAAAAAAATAGACTAATTGTGCGATTTAATAATTTCAACAAGTTTGTTTTCCCATATATATCAACATCATTGAAAGTATCAACACTTTTCTTGATACTTGAAAGTTGGAATTAAAATACGTAATCACAAATTGATCCATAACTATGATATTATCATATTATACATTGAAAGAAAGTCGTGTAAGGCAAGGGGCACTTTTTTTTTTTTTGTCAAGGGGCAAAACTTTATAACATATCAATAAGTCTTCATTAATATGTTAATAACATAAAGTCCTTTTTTCTAATTCATCTAATTATCATCAATGATAAGATCACAACTCACCCGTACGACTACGGATTATAGAAAGCAAAGTCTTATTGATTTCTTTTTTTTTTTTTATAGAGTTTGTTCATTTGGACTATGTTTTATCTTTCCTAATCAACACTTTGTGATTCAAATACCAATTTTGGAGAATGTTTTCATATTATTTTCAGTGCATTTCTATTTTAATTAAAATAATAAATACAAATAATATCTTGATTCTTAAACTTTTTAATTTTTTTCCATTTTTCCCATGCAGTGCTCTATTTTATTCTTGGTACTCCAAGCAGTCGCAACATTATATTAACGAATTCGAATATACAATAATCATTTATTAAAAATACAAGAATACTTAAAACAAACCTTTTAAAGAAAAAGAAGACAAATTAAAAAGTAGCACCCAAACGAAAAATATAAAAATTATAAGAACTAAAATTGCACCAAATACAAAAACTTATAACTCAAAATCAGATTAAACTCTCATATTAATTGAATTAAAAGTTTTATTTTCATGTTTTTTTTATAGAGAAGGAGAAGGAGAAGAAGAAGAGACAATATAAATTAGACAGGAAAGTGCTTCAAATATTAGTAAACATTTCCTATAATTACCATGTATGGAGCCTTAAATAAACAAGTTTAGGGGTTGGTTTAAGTAACAAAATTATGTTATGTAAAATACATAGTTGGTAGTAGTAGTTCATTATGTAATTTAAAATTACCATTATTTATTTAATCATAGAGGTTAGTGATATTCCACTCCTCTCTCTCTCTATATATATATGACATATGTTATGTTTTCATATGTTAGGGGGGAAATAATTAACAATAATAATCCGAGTAGTTTATATATATATATATTATTTGTGATAAGAAAAAAACAATTAAAGAAACGTTATTAATTATTATTACTATGATTTTGATTAAATTAGTTTGATTATTTATAAAATGAATCCGCGTAAAGAAGTTGGTAAGGAAGAGATATATGTATGTATGTATGTATGTATGAAGAAAAATGGAGAAAATGTGAGTTGGGCTCCATAAACCAAACTACAAAACAAATCTCTACATATGGAAATAATATATTCCTTCATATCTCCTCACTCTCTATATTCCTACAAATGTTCACAACATTTCAAAACCTTCCTTTTCTAGTTAACCACAACTCAACCATCCATACATACCTACACCTTTATTAATATTTTGAAATTTGTCTCAATTAAATTCTTAAATTTTTTGAATCCATATTTTAGGAATATATATATATATATTTATATTCAGTCTCTATAAAACTCATAAATATAAATAAATAAATAAGGCACATACTTCTATGTTTATTCTCATGATTAAAAAAAAAACTCATTGCTAATCGACTTTAAAAATCTAATCTTGGTTTAGGATTTATTATTATTACTTTTTAACATAAAGTTTAAAGTTTAGGTATAATGCATTTTAAGTATAGAAAACTATATGAAAAGATAATTATATGAAAGTTATTTAAAAATAAGAATATGTTTAATTTTTTAAAATTAATTTAACAAAATGATAGTTGACTTGATTCTTTTTTTCGAAAAATGGAACGTTAGATCTCCATCTTCTAATATTGTACTAGAAAAATGATTTAAATTATTGTGAAGTAAGATAGTTGTGATTATTATCTAAAATAAATGGGTTTTTTTTTTAAATACGAGTAGATTCCATGGAGACAAAAAAAAAAGAAAATTAATAACGAGGAGAGAATAGTGTTGAAGCAAATGGCAAAGGAATTTTCATTTATGAATAAGTGAGAATCACATTTTATAATTATGACAACTCTTACAATGATTTTTTGAATAAAGGGAGAGATGTGGACTTAATTGATTTTTAATATTAATAAAGAAATGATAAAGAGGTATGTAGTTTAAATTTTTATATTTTATTAAACACTACAATAAATTTGTTTTAGTTTTACCCTTATAATTGTAAATGTAGTATGATATATATTAAATTATTAAAAAAAGAATATTTGGAGAGGATGTTTTTATGACCAACAAAAGAAATTTAATCCATCATTTTCTTTTCTGCTTTATTATTCAAACTTTAAACCTCAATATATAATTATGAATGAGCATAATATTAAAATGAATAAAAAAACATATATATATATATATTTTTTATAATAATAATAATAATAAAGAAGCCCTCAAATTTACAGCTGTAGTGATTTGAGAGCCGGCAGAGAAAGTGAGAGAGAGGGTCGTCCGTGTGAGTAAGTTGAAACCGTCGGATCCGCACGTGAAAGTGACGGTGAGGATCAGAGATGACGTGGGGGTCTGACACGTCATGAGAGAGAGAGAGAGAGCACACGAGTCCCGTGCGGATGTGGGCCGGAGGCTGAGTCCGAATCGTAACGGCCAATGAGCCCAAAACGTGGGTGTCCCCTCGCCGGAAACCAAACCTGACGTCTGCCTCCTTACCTACTCTCTGCTCTCCATTTACGCCATTTGTTCTTCTTCTTCTTCTTCTTCTTCTTTCTTCCAAGTCTTGAGAGTAATGACAAAATTAAAGAATTAAGGTTTACTTTGATAATTATTATTTCATTTTTAGTATCTTACTAATAGGCTTAGTTTCACCATTATTTGAGAAAGCTTTTGGAATTCAAATTAAGTAAATGTGAACTCTCAATGGAATTCAAATGAAAACAAAGAACTACCCCCCAAACTTGGAACAATTCTATCATCTCCAAAATGAACACCCATTTTTGTTGTGTTTCCCCACATGCTCATCCACTATGCTATTTTTCTCAATATATATTCTCTTCAAATTAATTAATTCATTACATGCTTCAAGTTCAAACATCTCATCTCTCATCTCTCATCTCTCTAACAATTGGGTGCACAAGTTGGGGCTTAAAATTTCATAGTTGAGAAAAAAAACAAAGTTGACTTAAATTTGACAACGATGTTGTGTGCTTTCATATTTTTGTATAATCAAACACAGAATCTATTTAATTCTCCTAAACAAAACAATCAAGACTTTAACTACAAATGCTATTTTACCAATGTAATATATCTTGAAGAAATAATTCTTTTCAAATTAAAGCATTTTAACTCCATTCTGGTTTAAATTAATCAACATTTACTCATGTTAAATCAATTAATTATTAGCCCATTACTCCAAAAACTTACATCAATTTGTAATTACTATTATTGATATTTTTCTAAACATAAAAGGTATACCTACTTTTGTTTTTTGTTTTTTTTTTTGTCTTTAAACTCTAAATTAATAATATGGAATTTCCAAATCAAATCCAGATAGGATAGTTTGTTTGACCAAAGTTTTAATAATCATTTTCTAATGTGATTTAACATATGATTTAGGGTTAACACACACACACAAAAGTTGATATATATATATATATATATATAAAGAAAGACTATTGACATTTCAAGTCAATATCTTTATGATTAAACCACCCACAACACCAACAAAAAAAATTAAATTTATTAATCAATGAAAATGGCTGCAATTTTGTGTTTCTATTGGTGTAATTGGAAAACCTAAGATAAAGTAATTAAAGTAATCAATTCATTAATTATTTAATATAGATTGATCCTCATCTCATTTGGTCCATTCCCCCCTTTTTATTATTATACTTTTCACCACTATAGGATATTTTATATAAAATATAAACATAGAGTAATAATTTAATGGTTAATTTTGTGAAGAGTGTAATTTAAGAGATGGACTATTTGTTGTGTAATTGACTATATGTTTGAATATTGTGAGAACAAAAAAAAAAAAAAAAAAAAATACAAGATAACAAAAAAGTATTTTATATATTTGCACCATACCCACCTAATTTATTTCTAATTATTTGGAGAATAATTTTTTTTTCAACGTTTGAAACTTCAATAATAAAAATAACATTCAAATGGTACAAATTAATTAATTTATGTTAGATTTGTTGTGGTAATTAAAAATTATTTTGGTATTAGTCAATAAATAAATTGTTGGAAAATAAGGAAAAGTATGGAGTAATAATAGTGTGAACATCTTACATCATAGTGTAATTAGATACTCTAATCTCTAAGGTCAACATAAGTTTTTTTCTTAAAAAAATATTCTTATCTTTAACTTTCTTTATTTGTTATCTATATTTTATAAAAAACGAGTAGTTTTTACTTTTCAACAAGTAATGTTTTTATTTTTTGAATTTAACTAATAATTCAACAATTTTATTTAGAAAGGGTAATGCAAAAAAGTGATTATCAAATGAGGTTAAAAAATATACAATATTTCTTCTTATGGTACTTAATGAGCGGAGTTTATGCAACGTTAATTATAATGATTGCTAAAATGGTAACCGTTTATCTTAATCTACATATAGTTGGAACAAGTTTTAAAAATTACATTGTTTGCAGATATGCATTTTCAGCTATATTTGAAACAATTGGGCTTGAAAAAGATATTTGTTGGCCCATTTACTACCACAATTTCCCTTCTATTAAATGGACTTATTATGAAGCCTTCTAAGCTATTTTTGAGAACTCAATTTTCAAATTCAAGCTAATTGATTTTTAACAAATTACAAATTATTTCAAAGTTGAAGAACTAGATCTAAATTTGTCAAAAATTAAATCTAAGACTATCATCTAAGCGAGAAATATCACTATATACTTCAAAAATTGAAGTCTCTGTTTTGAAATTTTACAATATAAATTCCACATATAGAAACACTTAAATTTTTGGGGTTTTTTAAAAAATAGAAAAAAGCCTATTATTTTTAGTTTTTAAATTTTACATTTAGTTTTTGAAAATTATTAGTATTATTATATTTATAAACTGTCTCTAGTTTACCTAATTTTATTTTTATATTTTTTTTCCCAAAATTATAAAATAACTCGTTTCAAACAACTTCAGTTTCTATGCCAATACTTAAGTTAATGACAAAACTTGATTTAAATTGATGAAACATTTGAAAGTTGAGTATTTTATTTTCGATAAATCACAAAACTCATGTATTTGATTTAAATCGGGAAGTGACTGGAAAAGAAAAAAAACCAACGGCCAAGAAGACAAGAGAGTGATTGGTGGAAAAGAAATTCAGTCTTTTTCCAAAGCATTTGTGTGGTCCATTAATATTAGATCACTCCAATCTTTCCAAACCAATCATTCAATGAAAGGAAAAACAATGGTTCACTTATTTTATTATCCTTTTCCAACCTCATGTTTCCATTCCACATTTAAAATGATAAATGATATGTCATCTAATCAATAAATGGATAAAGAACGGTGAGGCCAAGTCTAGCAATGTTTTTCCATACATGAAAATATATTACACATGGACATCCTAATCTATCCATAACATAGACGCAATCTGAAGAAAAGTCAATTCGCATGCATTAACATTTAATCATCATTAAGCATCTGCATACCTTACGAGTATCTTGTAATCTAGACCCGAACCAACAAAGTAAAACCAACCAAGAAACTTGACTGACTTAACAAAAGAGTTGGCATTTTGGTAGGAATTAAACTTACCCATAACAGAAACTAAGGTTCATATAACAAAGAAGAAAAACAAACAGCTCTCCTAGAGTAGTAGTAGTAGCAGAACCAAGATGCTTAAAAGTTTACCCCACTTTTAAGTAGACAAAGGCACTTTTCTCTCTCACACTGCTTCTTCCACAAGCAAATTACAACTTGTTTTTATACCAATAAACGCCTTTCTTCTCACCTTCATCAGGCTCCACGTAAATGCACTCTTTTGCTTCTCTCCACATTGCCTTCACAACCGGGGTCCCATCAAAGTGATAGTATTGGCCCAAAATTGGCTTGATTGCCTTGGTTGCTTCCATGGCATGGTAATGTGGCATTGTGGACACCAAATGATGAGCCACATGAGTGTCCGTAATGTTGTGGAAGACCTTGTTCAAGATGCCGTAGTCTCTGTCTACGGTTGCCAAGGCACCTCTTAGCCAGTCCCATTCGGAGGAATCGTAATGTGGCAGTGCTGTGTGAGTGTGTTGAAGGTATGTGATTAGGACGAGGAATCCATTTACGATCAGAAGTGGAACTCCGTAAACACAAACCACCCAAGCCAATCCTTTGGCTAGAACAAGGCGGTAGAGCCCATAGGTGACAGTTAGCAGCCCAGCGTCCGAAATGAATATCTGTAACCGCTCACGGTCAGTGTAGATGGGACCGTATGGGTCATAGTGGCAGGCAAAACGGTCGTAGGGACGGCCAGAGACGTTGAAGGCCAAGTAAAGAGGCCAGCCTAGGACCAGTTGGATGGTGAGGGTGAGGACACGGCCTACAGGGTTGTTGATGTATGTGGAGTACCATTTCATGTCGGATTTCTGTTTAGGGACAAAGACTTCATCTCGTTCAAGAGATCCGGTGTTGGAATGGTGTCGACGGTGGCTGTATTTCCAAGAGAAGTAGGGGACCATGAGAAACGAGTGGAGGATAAGGCCAACGGTGTCATCCAGCCACTGGTAATCACTGAAGGCGTGGTGGCCACACTCGTGGGCAATGACCCAAACGCCAGTAAGGACGCAGCCTTGGGCAGCCCAGTACAAAGCCCAGGCTGGATAAAATAAGAGGCTAGGAAGATTTTGGAAATATGTGGTTGCAATGTAATAGAAGATAGAGGCTAAGGTTAGGTCATAAACGACATAGGAGAAAGAACGAAGGACTGAACGTTGAAAGCAATGAGGTGGAATAGCTTTCTTGAGCTCACCAAGTGTGAATGGGGGTTTTGTGGACGGTACTCGCTTCAAGTGGTCAGAATCTGTCTTCTTGAGAGATGAAGGAGAGGACATTCGACCTCCAGCACCCATTTTTTCAAGGATATTGACCTGGAACAAAAAAAAAAAAAACAAATCAAACAAAGGGTTTAACGTTTTAGACTTCAAAATATCTAGATCAAACAGTACCACATTAATTGCTTTAACAGATTTATAAACATAGAAATTAAATGCAAACCTAATAATTCAATGTACGCCGACCAGGAGATTAAAGGGAAAAACTTAATTAAAAGGGCCAAAAGACAAGGGGCGGAAGTACAAAACAAAATTAACTTGCCAAGACACTTAGCCGCCTCTTGAGGCGGAAAGAGAAATGATAAAACAGACAGGCAACATCAACGACGAAATATTTTTAGTAATTTAAAAGAGCAAGTGAAATCCTTCCGTTTGCATCATAATGGACGGCTAGGGATTTTACAAACTATTTGACCCTACCAAACATTTGAAATTTATCACGAAACTTAATTTAATTGATACTGAGGTTGAGAAAGACCAATTCCACCTCTCTGATGATGCCGGAAGGGAACGGAATATTCTATTTCTATCACATCTACACAAACGAAAAAAAATTGACCACTGCTCCAGTTTCAAGGAGAAGCTCAAAATACATTTATTTCCATATTTCTAGCTACCCATTATTTTTTAAGTTTTCTAGGAAACATCAGGACTGATGGAGATCTTTTAAATAAAATAAAGATTTCACTAAAAATATGTTTTTTTTTTAAATCGTTTCTGTTAAGATTTAATCCACATTATTTATTAAAACAATTTAAGTTCACCAAATCACAGTTAAAAAATAATTTTAAAAAGTATTCAGCAGAAAAGGCTGCTCGAGTTTACTCAGCACACTGTAGGACGGAAGATTTTTCTTCTTCCTTCTTTTCCTCCCTATAACAAAATATACACCAATGATACAGAAGCTAAAACCGAATTGGCGCCCATCCTAATTGACTTGGAACAAAGACCGGGAAACCCCAAATACACCTTTGAATCACATGGAAAAAGCTTTTAGTAAAAGGGAAATAACCATTCCAACAACCACCATTAAAAAATAATAAAGGAACACTTAAACTTTATTAAGAATAAGAAAATGCATTAATATCACAAACGACAAAAAACAATTTGGTGAAAAAAACAATTCCTTTTGGCATAGTTTCAAGGATCTCTAATCGAGTAGAAAAATACATCCACAGTTTCTTCTTATGAAAAATAGCATTTCGGAAGTTGAAAACGAGATATCGCCAATCAATAAACCTGTAAAAAGAGGAAAAACAAAACGAACTCCCAATTTTCCAAGAAATCAACAAATCTTCAACAACACAAACTCAAATATGCTATAGTGAAGCCATTTCAGCAAGAGTCAAACCCAGACATACAGATCGAATCCATGCGATATCAAAGAGGAAACCAACAAGCTAATAGACAAACACGAACTCTCATCAGTCATAAATCTCAGCATTCCTTAACATCACTGTTTACAAACTCTGAAAGAACCTAAAATCCAATGATTTAATGAATATAGACAAAGTAATCTCTGCTTAAAACGAAATCAAAAGCATGCAACACATTAATGAGCACTAATTCAAATCTTATCATAGATCTACACATTACAACAAACGTTAATGGGAAAATAAAACAGAAAAACAACATAAAGTCAATCACATTGAGTGAGAGAACAAAAGAAGAGAACGAGCATGATGGCGAAGAAAGAGAAAAGCGGAAACAGAATAGGAAGGGATAGAGAAGGATACCTGAAAGAGAAGAAGAGGACCGAAGTTTGAGAGAGCCTCGTACTCTCCGCTCTTTCAATCTCTCTCTTTCTCTCTCTCTCGAGAGCAATGGCCGCCGCCTTCAGATCGCCGGCAACAAAGCCTTATTTTTCTCTCTCTCTCTCTCTCTCTCTCTCTCTCTCTTGTGTGAATATTTTTCCTTTATTTGGAGGCACTTCTAGGAATATGAGCGACTTTGTATATAAGCACGAACGGCACTTGTGGCTGTGGGCCCGGTCATACTGCACTTCTACTTACGTGTCATTCTCTTATTCGTTCCTTATCTTGCGTTGGCAATTTCATCCCTGCCATTGCCTGTAAACTGAAATTATACCAATCTCCACCGTCCAATTGGGAAGTTTGATGTTTTGACGGTGTAGATCCTATCTGGGGGATCGAAAATATCTCACGGACTGAAATTTTACGCCATGTGAATTTCTTTTTTATTATTTTCTCTTTTTTCTTTTCAATCTAAACAATTAATTTTGAAATCTTTCGTATTTGTGGTTTGGGGGATTCTTACGAAAATAGGAATGCGTGGTTTAGGTGAATTTTCCTTTTTCGTTCTTCCGAAAAAAGTTTCTAATATGAATCAACATTTGTAACGGGAATAGATAGATGAAAATTCAATTCGGAATTATTATTTTGTATTAAACTATATAGGAAAATGATTAGTGGCAGGTTACACTTATTTGTGGGCGTTCTTCCCATTTAGCCGCGCATTGGATGCCTAGAGTGTCCTTCTCGTCGGTCTTCCCTTCGTCTCTTTTTGGGCTCTTTTACTTCCTCTTGGGAAGATCCTGGGTATTGTTTTGAGGGGTCTCCTCTGCTTTTTCTTAGGGAAGTGTTTGTTCTTTGTGAGCTATTTTGTTTCTCTTTCCACATAGTACGGTTTCATTGAATGTTGGTAATTAGGGTTGAGATGGGTGCTAACTTTTCTTTCAATTTATAAGTTGTACTATTGACTCACTGGCAAAGTTTAAGAAATTGAAATTTTCGGTTATAAATTATTATTTCTTCACTGTTATGGATAATTTTGGATGGAGAGTTTACAGGCTAGAACCAAGAAAGTGCAGGACCAACGGAAGAACATGCAAGGAAAAGAGAAGAATTGGGCTGAAAGGGCCAATATAACTATCTCGACTAACCATAATCTAAGGTATCAAAGCACTACACCATTATTATTTTATTGTTCTATAATTATGTTCTCTTCTAAGCTACAAAAGTACTATAGGGGGGAGACATCCTACAACAGAAGTACGTACTGTGTTTGATTAATGATGGCCTTGAAAACTAAAACGCCTATGAACCTAACTAGTACTTCCAAATAATAATAATATTGAACTTCTATTAATTATTATTTAAGTGTTACCAATGTCGATTAATGCCTAAAATAATTAACATACTTATGAGCACAAATAAAAAGTTGTTTGAATGTTCAAATATACTAAACTTTTTCTTTTAATTTACAATGTAGTGACTGACTTAATTCCAATTTTTATTGAATTTTTCAGTTCAACTATGATAGAAAATCAAACGAGTTATTTTAAATTAGTAATAGATATTTTATATCTATTAAATTACTATTTTTTTAGTGAAAATAATGGTGGAGGATTCAAATATTGAGTTTATTTGATTTTTTTAACACATACTAATGTTAGTTGAACTAAGCTCTTTTTAATACTAAAGTAGATTTACATTGAAATTTTTTATTAAATTTTTTTTTTAGATCATTCATATAAAACTAGTACAATAAATTAATTAAACACAAAAATCAAATGTCACTGTTATTGTCAAATTTTTTATAAAAAAACACACTTGACCATATATGACAACAATGATAAAAGTTACCGGATGTGTAAAACAAAACAAAAAATTGATCTATTATGAAAGTAAGAATAGTAAAATTGAGAAGAGGCCAGAAATTCAAGTTACCTCGTTATAGAGCCTTAATAAGTATATTCTATTTATAGAGAGAGTTGATCTAGGTTATTAGGTAAGAGTTTCATAGTCACCATATACTAAAATAACTTATTAAAAATGAGTATGTTTGGTTTCACATTCTTTGGTTGGAGTCGAACGAAGCGAACATCTTCGTTAGCCCATATTCCAAGCATGAGACGATCTCCTAAACAGATGCTCTTGTAAAGCATGTCCTATTGGGTGTTTGCTAAGGCTCAAGTCAATCCTTTTGCATAGGCTATTTATTTGGTCTCTAAGCTCAACTTTCAATGTTATGTATTTCTTTTCACACCACACTATATACTTGACCATATAATATAAAAACTTTCGTTCTTTTATTGTCAATTCCCCATGTATGTCTCTCTCTTGTAGGAAGCCTTTCAACATAAAACACTGTTTACGATGCTCCCTCTTGTTTATCCAAAACCTTTCAACTTGAAATGAAAATTGAAACTTGGATATATGACCGTATCGTTTTAGGGTTGCTATCGTACACAGTTTCTAGTCTTAACTCGATAGTTTTCATGTTAAAATTAATGCACAAAACAAGTTCTTGGAGTATTTTGATGATAACTATTATAAGTACTATCATTTTTGTTTCCTTTTTAACAATTAAAAAAATGATGAAAATCTATCATCTTAGACAATCACGATTAAATCTATTTTATTTTAGGATGATTAAGTATCACTATATATTTATATTATAATAAAAGAAAGTGAAATTTTCCGGACTATTGAAACATAAAAAATAGTCTTAAAAGATAGATTATATCTACGACTGTAAATTTCAAATTAGATCGAAATCATTAAATTAGATGATATTTCATATAGAAATCTAACATTTATGTGAAAACTAAATTTGTTATTTCTTCGATTTGAATGAGTTTCTTTTGAATTTTGGTCAAGTTAACTAACTAAACTAACGTTGAGCTCCATTAAGTTAAGTTGATTGCCCGAAGGTGACTAAAATCTTATATATTATTGATTTGAAAAAAGAATAATCATGCATATGCAAATATATATATAAGTGAGTATAACTATCTTATTTGGTTAACATTTTAGTTTGAAATAAAACCAAAGTCCAAATATCACAAACGGAACCACTAAAATAGTAATTTGATTTCGTAACAAATATCTAAAAATAGAATGGCATGTCAAAAGTGCAATGGTTGCACACAATTACAACTAAGTATATATTACATAACATATTACAACTTAGTATTATACATAACAAATGTCTTTCTAATTCTAAGCATATACGAAATGTGCGTTATGGTGAATAATGTCCATTCAAGTTTTTTACTACATTTGTTTTTCTTTTTCATCTTTTAGTTGATGTGACTCTAAATATTGATATTGGTTGGATTAAAATGACAGTATTTAACACAAATGAGTTGTTTATTTTCTTCTTTAACAAAAGGGAAAATGTTGAAGTGGCTAAACAACAAGGGGTTTATAATTTCTATACCATTAATTCATAATTTCGTCTTCATATCTACCTTCCTTCTACCAATGTTCATCTAATATATTTAATGGATGTTGGCAGGTTGCATTTACAATATTACTTGGAGACGTGAAATTAAGTATTGAGTAAAGTCTTATGAGTGTCTAATCCTAAATTTTCGAATAATTAAATGATTAAACTGAATTTTAATAGATTTTCTATCTATCTACTCTAAATCAATACGAAATACAAATTCAATGTACGCCATTTTATCTCATACACTTAATCATCAGCTACTTAATTAGAAAATGGTCCTACTAAGTATGATATAGTTTCGTTAAACATTGCTCGTTAATAAAAAAATTATCCATACAAACTATAATTAGAAATTTGAATCTATACTTCTAACTACTTTTCAAAATAATTATATCAAACAAAGTATAAACATAATAATAAATTAAACGCAAATGAACTTAGAATTTAGAAACAGTAACAGAAGCAATGTATAAAAACGTAGTGATTCCATATAACAATATTCGATGTAGACGAGGCTTGGAAATAGTACGTGTAGGAGGCCATGGAGCTTTTCCTGCTTCGGATTGCCACACATCTCTCAAAGTCGCCACGTCATATCAAAATAAGATGACAAAGCTGGATTCTCCATCTCTCGCCACGCTCCCTCCACGTGGCGTCTTCATTAAGACACGTGTCCCAAGATAACGTCGTCTTCATGTCTATTTAATGGTCGTCACCGTTAATCCCGTTTCTACAAGAGGCGCTTTGGAAATACTTTAGAGAAAAAGAAATTCGAAATTATTGAAAGAAAAGAAGAACAAAAAAAAAAAAAGTAAAAATGCAATCGGGAAGAAACGCGGCGGAGGCGATGAAGGAATCGGCTGCCAACGTGGGAGCCTCTGCCAAAGCTGGCATGGAAAAAACCAAAGCCACCGCTCAAGAAAAGGTTTTGAGTTTTTTTTCTTGAAGAAAAAACTTTTTTCTTTTATTTATTAACTTGCAAGTTGCACACGTGTTTGGTCGATTTGGTCGGTTTCTTTATTTATTAATTTTTTTATTGACATTTCTTTTTATTTATTTAAACTTCTAATATTTTTGGGAACTCTAGTATTTAGGGAGAACTAGAGAGGTGAAGTTATCAAAGTTGAGATTAAAAAAAATCAATGAATTAATTAATTGAATAAGGAAGTAATAATTGTAATCTTTTTGAGGACATTGACGAGAAAGGAAGGGTGGCCGGTGTTGTACAAAGGCTTTTTTTTAATAAAAACACGTGGCACGTGGTAAAATAAATATAATAATATAGAATGAATAATCACGTAAATAAATTTAAATAGAAAAGAATTGTAATGTGAATTACATTTCCACGCGTGCAAATGCCAGGTGGACAAAATGCGGGCCCACGATCCATTTGAGAAAGACATGGCGAGAGAAAGGAAAGACGAGAGGATTCAGGAGGCTGAGCTGGACAAGCAGCAGGCACGTGTAGAACACGCAGCAGAGAGACAGACCGGTACAGGACCCGGGACCCGTACCGGTTTGGGAACCGGTACCCACACCTACGACCCGACCGTGGGGGGCCGCTAAGGGGCGTGGCCAGTTATATCTGGTGTGGTCAACCGGTTTATATGAATATGGCTTGCTTGCTTTGCTATGCTTTGTTTTTTCTTTCTAAAAAAAAGAATTTTAATAATCGATATAGTTGTTGATTATGAACACTGTGTATGTATTTTATGAAATAAAATTATAGTTAAAATATAGTTGCTTGTTTTTGGTATCACTTAATGGTCGGAAAAATTAATTCTGATTTTCGTGTATCGAGTTTAGATTTTTTAAAAAATGTAATGGTTCAAATGAAACATGTAAGAGCAAAAATCAAATATAAATTGGAAATTTGGCCTAACATTTAATAGAATACAAATATAAAGTAGTAATGAAGTTTTTAGACTCTTTAAAAACAAGAAAATTGATTAAATGTAGGCTCCATATAATTTGATTTATATCCTTATGGTCGGTGGTACGAACTACTAGTTCTAAAATGTGGATCAAATTACAGCCATCAAACTTGAGACACGTAGTGTAAAAAGGAACAAAAGTAGTGGTTACGAAGGGGCTACGTCTTTGAATAAGGTGTTTATAGCTATAATATTCTGTGTGGGATTTGTGAACTTTTAGATTGTGTTCAATTTATTATGTTATATACACAAATACAAATTCAACAATATGTGTTTTCTATTACCTAATATTGTATCTTGATTTTGAATTTCAACTTCTAAAATCCATAATTATTATATTAGGGAAGATAAAAGACAAATTTTTTTTGTTATATTTTCAACTTCTAAAATCCATAATTAATATTTCATCTTTTAGTTTTAATTTCTGATGCGATTCATTGTTATTATTACTTTTTCACATGTTGGATTTGGAAATAATTTTAAAATATTATTTTGAGAAAATTCCTCGTAGATCAAATCTCTACGAACTGAAATTTAAGGCTTATTAAGTTTAAAAACGTGTAAGCTAAAAACATGTAAGTAGAAGAAAACAACGTAAATGTGAACAATGTATACATTAAAATTTTCTTTTCTACTATTATAGAATTAAATTTGAAATTTAAAATCATAAGCAATACTAAAATGTCATCGATTTAAAAGTATCAGAAACACTATCAATCTTAGAGCTTGGGAAAGATAAGCAGAATTAGTATCTGTATGTTGTCAAAGATATTGGAACACCGACATTCATACATGTATGTTGTCAAAGATATTTGAAAAGATAAGCATAATTAATATATGTGTTGTCAAATATGGTTGAGAAGATAATCTATATGTTTGAAACATATTTGAAAAGATAAGCAGAGACATTTGAAAAGATAAGCAAAAGGAAAAAGCAGATCTCTATTTAAAAGGAAAAAGTAAGATCTCTATTTAAAGGCCAATTGAGAAACTGAGGTTTACAAAATAAAAAGGTAAGATCTCTATTTATAAAGAATTATTTATGATTTTAATGTACATCAATTTTAATATGCAACCGGGTTTTAATATATAAACATTAATAAGTATATCGTTAACAGTTATTTTGGTAGCAAATTTCAATTAATTATGATCAAAATTATAGTTGATAGAATAAGTTTGTGGTTGGGTATATTTGAAATTGATTAAAAGTTGAGAGGGTAAAATTGATCTAAAATGTTTCTCTTTTTTTTTCAAGATTGTTAGCTTTTTCTAATATATAGTATTAGAATAAAATGTGTTTTTAAAGGGTAAAGAATTGATGGGAAGGCATATTTTGAGTTGCCAATATTGAACTCCCCTTTTACCAAATGGCTTATATTAAAAAATGAAAATAGGTCCAAAATGTCTAAATGGAAGCATGCAAGTAAAATAGGGTATAGGGAGAATGAGAATGAAACGAATATTGGATAGGAATGGGGTCTTCAAAACTGTAATTTTGACTTTCTCTTAACCATAATAAAAACTGTCAATTTCCACTGAGTTGCATTGCCCTGTTCATCCATAATTCAAGATAGATACCTTTATCTAATACAAATAACTGAACCAAAGGCTTACGCTACAACACTAAATTTGGGGGTAAAAAGAGAAAATAAGAAAAACGGATTTCTTCACACGCCAGATTTGCGCAATTCGGCGGCACCGTGTGCAAAATGACATCTCTCTCCAAACGTGCAAGATCCTTTTGCAAAATTATCACAAAGTTTTGTTTTAAAATTGTTACCTGCGGGACCAGCCGTACCGCCTGTTGCTCCAGTAGCCGATTTTGGAGGTCCTGCCATCGAAACTGTCACGATAAGCTCCTGCACCATTGCGCTTGCTTCCTTAATCTGGTCGAACGATCCCTCGAGTTCAATATTCCTGAGGTTGGGATCTGATTCATGGTCCCTAATGGAAAGTTTGGCTCCTGTTCGACGACAAATCTGCTTGGAATTAATGCCACCCTTCCCTATAATGGCTCCAGCCAGGGAAGCATCTACACTAATTTTTGCCGTGGAAGAGGCACCAAAGCTGGCTGCAAGGCCTGGTGGACCTGCATCCATCCTACTGGCTAAACGGTTTGGAATATGTCCCATGGACCGAGGATCGTCGTGAGATGGAGCTGAAGGCTTTCCAAGTTCCCATTCTGCGTGAGCAAAATGGCACTTGTCGCCAAATTTGCAGCCTTCAGCAGAGTTATACTTGTTGCACATACGACTTTTAACAGCCTGGGTGGCTGAGCCATTGGACATTGGAGGAGGGGGTGCCCCCATATTTCTAGGTGCTGGAGGAGCAGGTGGTAGGTTCATCATTTGCGCAACCGCGTTATAACCGCCCGGGACATAATGCAGGAAATGACATGCTTCACCAAATGGGCAGCCAGTAGTGCTGAAAACAAAATAGAAACAATCAGTCTACCGATATTCTCCACATATGTAAGACGAACTCATTTCATATGCATGACAAATTGAAAGCTTTTGACATCAATTGCACAAAAAGATGAATATCAGACACACTTCCATTGTTTAGATTCAGATTTAAAATAATTATGCTCGGTATTTTGCAAAAGAAACAAAAATGATATTCAAAATCATAAGCAACGGAAAATAAATGTTGATATTTTATTATTCCTCCACTCATTGGTGAAAGATAGCATAAATAGGGAGAAAAATAAAACATATAATGGAGATCCTGAAATTGCAGCAGCTTGATTCAGTGAAAAATAACTCAAAAGACAGTTATAAAACATGTCGAGTAAATCCTATTCAGGTAAGGCTGTAATGGAGGTGCTAATTCACAACCTTATGAGCAGCAGAAAAGAATTTGCAAACAGAGATTCTGAAATATCAAAAGTAGGGTTCACCAAGAATAATTTAGATAAGAGAGAAGAATATTCATTATATATCTCACAGAGTCTGTAAAAAATGGTTCCAATAAATTTGAGAAGATTCATACACAAACAAGTACATTAAAGCACTTTCAGAATGTACAGTTCAAAGGCATCCTCTGTAAAGTGCCAATAAGGACAGTGTTTGAGTAATTAACGAGCACTACCCATAAATAACACTTGACACAAAAAAAATCACGTAAAAAGAAACCCTGCGAACCAAGTATTTGTGACATCTATTAACAAGACATAGACTTGCCAGAAAGATTTTAGAGAAAAATCGTAATGATCAGTATAAGCTGGAGAAAATATCACCACTTCCCAGTTCAATTTTCCTTTTCACAGGAATAAGTATCACTGTTGATCTCCATAGAAGTTACACTCTAAATAGTGGTTAAGTCTTTTATACTTAAAGAGATATTTATATAGTTAGACAATAAATAGATTTTACACGTATGCAATTTGTCTCTTTCATGAGCAAAATTATAGAGATTCAGAAAATTAGATTCTTACAATAATTTATAAAGATTCAGAAAAGGATAAGTTTCTATGTATTTATTTAGATGAGTGAAGATTTGAACCTGTAAAATTTGGTGCATGGCTTCGATTTGCTTGCTACACCAGTTGATAAGTACTCCATGTCTGTTACAAAAAATTTATTATTGTTTTCTTAGTCAATTTTCCTAGAGTTTAATGTAATTACTCTAAAATGCCTGAGAGTTTATGAACTGCTAACCAACAAATAACTTAAGATTTAATATGCCCGTATAAGATTTTAATGTCTCTGTATGTATATTCAGGTGGTCTCAATTAGGTGGGGTGGCTTTCACAGTTATAGTACCTCCTGCAGTTAACAAATTTATGGGAAAACCAACAATTTATGCACCTAAATGTTTGAAATTGTTCAAAAAGTCATATTATGATCAATTATCAATCAATACTCATTAGTTTCTTTAACAAATTATCCTATTTGTTAGAACAGTATCTTTGACCTTTCACAAAGTTTTTTATTCTTTAGCTGGCATCACAAAATAGTTTAAACCCTTTATAGCTTCTTAAATCTTTCCCACGTAGGAAGTTCACAAGCAAAGTTTCAGCAAACTCAAACCCACAAATCTGTAATTCTAAATCCGAATTCAGAAACCGCACCCCCCCCCCCCCCCCCAAAAAAAAAAAAAACCCCACCACCAAAAATAACAAAAGTAAACGAAATAGAATGACCGCCATCGATTGCTTAACATTGAACTACGAACCTATAGTTGATACAAAAATCTGGACAGAAACAGGACAAAGTAATACATACAGTAGAGCTCAAGAAGTTTAAAAAAGTAGTGAAATTGAGAAGTAAAAGAAGGAAGGGAAGGAGGAAGAAACCTTGCTTATTTTTCTTCAAGCCGCCATTAGCCTTTAATCCAACCTCGGCCCTTCCTCTCTTGCGCGTATCCATTGGTAATAAACCCAGATCGAGATCCACAACAAACTAAAGAACTCGAAAAGAATACGTCTAAAACGATAAGATTAAAAATTCTAAATGCTACAAAAAAAAAAAAAAAAAAAAAAAAAGAATGAATCGAAAACCCTAACTCCAACCCTAAAAGAGAGGGAAGGGTTTTGCAAATATGAAAGTGAGTGAAAGGATGAGAACTCTTTCGGTGGGAAAAAATAGACAGCAAAGTTGATATTGAAATTTATCGTTTTACTTTTTTATTTAAGGAAATCAGTGATTACGTAAATGATTAAAAGGTAAATATATTGGTTTAAGGCTTATTATTATTATTATTATTATTATTATTATTATTTAATTTTCCTTATTTTTCACTTTTATATTTAATTGCTATATTTGTTTTTAGAAAATATATTCTATTTTTGTGGACCGTTTTTCCATTTTTTTTCATTTTCTTTTTAAAATATATTATATTTCATTTAATTACATTGTAATCCTAATTTTTTAATTATATTTCATGTAACCTAATTTGAGAAGGAGATGAGCACGAATTCTATTCCTATGATCTAGTCTTTTCTGTCTCGACTATTCTTTGCTTTTTTTCTTTCAGGACGAAGATCATAATAAAGATGTAAGAATAATCTTACAATCCAAACTACCCGACCCATATTATATGAGTTGAGTTAGATTGAAAATTTTGGTTTTTTTCGAGTTTGGTTGGGTCTCGAGTTGGAGGTTGAAAAATTCAGTTAACCTAATCCGACCCAATCTAAACTGAATTAATAATATATATATTATATTATATTATATTATTTTTATTAAAGTCTTCTCATTTTTAAGGTACAGTTTAAACTTTACACCTTAAAATGTTTTTTTTCTATTCAAATTGATTGATTATTTTGATAGGTTGGATTTTGTTTTAAATTGATTCATGATCTTTCACCATTTTGGTCCTAGAAATGAACTTGTGAGCTTTTGCATGCTTAAATAAGCACAAATTGAAGCAGAGGCTAAGAAAAGTAAAGTGTTGTGCAAGTAGGAAGTGCATAGTATATTTATACTTACATAGCTCAAGTTTTAAAAGCTTTTGCTTGTATCTAACATTTCTTTATTTATCAAAGATTTCATTTATCTAAAATATTTTGTTAATTCAGAAATATTTACCGATGTTTAAAACTTTTAACCCATGCATGTTTGAAACTTTAAATTTATGAATACATACAACAATTTTAGGAATGAAAAAAAGAAAAAACAATACAACTCGACAACTGAATCCATAAAATATAGATGGGTAATCGGGATTACACCCAGTATGCTGATGGCACTAAGACAAATCTGGCCTATTCTCTGTTTTCTTCTTCCTCAAGGATGAAGGATATTCAACTAAGACAAACTCACTTTTTACCTTTTTAAATTTATTACTAGTGCATAGGTTTGAATTTAAAATTTATTAGACAAAGATCTAAATAATTATGAAAGGGGGAAGTTCGATAACTCATTTCAAGAGTGGAATCGAAATCTACACTTTCTAAATAAAGAAATTGACCGTTAATTTATTTTATAACAGATACCCATTTTAAAACTTTTTATTCAATCACTAATTGTTAAAAAATAATTGAAATGCTTGAACTCATTGAAGCATGTTCAAATTAGAATTGCAAGATATATGATCGAATGTTGTTAGCTTTTCAAATATTCCATTTAAATGATTTAAAGATTGAAAGGCAAATGACAAAAAAAACAAAACAAGAAGAAGAAAAGAGAGACAAAAATTGGGTAACATCATGTGCAGTTTTTCCATCCTCCAGAACACCTGCTGCTTCAATTCTCCAACAAGAAGACTGCGCCCAACTAACGGACATTACTGGCAAAATCCCTCAATGAAATTCCCAGAAAGAAATAGATCAGATTCATGCTGGCAGTATGGCAATTTGAAGGATGGAACTTGATCAAATTTCTTCGGGTATGTCGAGACCTGAAATCAATCCTGGGATATAATCATGAGGAATCATCTCTCGACTCCCTGGCTCTTCATGTGGGAATGGATACTCATCCATGCCAAATGGAAATGAATAATCTGTAAGAATTGGTGAACTGAGGGAATATAAGTTATGGTTATCTTCCTGGACAAGTGATGGCATCTGATGGTCGGCAATCGGGTGGTGGGAGCTTTCTCCATGGTCCGGTCCCATCTTCCTATGCTTAGATTTTGCAGATTTAGAAGAGTCGGCGACTCCCAGCTTATGCTTTCCCAGTGACTGTGACTTTGAAACAGAGCGAGACTTGAGATCGATTATTGGAAAAACAGAGGAAGCCCATCCGTGGAAATCTTCTTTGCAAGCTCTTGCAGCATCCCTGAGTCATTGAAAACACAAATATTCTTCGTCAGGAATTTCAAAGACATTCACAAGCTTTGTTTTTTAGATTGTTTCAATATCAGATTTCATTGACAATCCATCCCACCGTGTCATCTCTTGATTCTTTTCGTCTTATTAGGGTTCAATCCATAACAGAAAAATCTTGTCCAAGGTGGAGAGAAAAATGAAACCAAGATAATGCTACCTAAAGATTATACTTGACATGCTATCAATTTTTTTGTTCAAAAACAGGAAAGTATGTGAATAATCCAGTATAAAGCTGGACTTTTCCAGTTGAAGATCAAGTTATGAGCACATTCTAGCCAGAAACATGAGTTGGAGTTAAACTTGAAAAAACATAGAAATAGGGGAGACATCAACCAATCTCTGAACTCAAGGTAATACGATACCCAAAGGAGGAATCAGGAGATATACACGTCATAATTTCGCAGTTTAAGATGCTGAAAGAGTGGGATAAAAAAATGATCATACCTGAAACGTGTCTCTGCAACTTTTGTTCGCTTTCGAGCGCCAGAAGATTCACATGTATCCAGGTTGACCAAGGGCAAGTAAACTGAATCAGATACTATCAAGTCAACCGAAGATGGAAATGGCACGTTAAGATCATTCTCTCCCTGGAACTCAAGTGTTAACTCCAACTGCTCTGTAGTGACTGATGCTCGTTCCCCATGGTAGGATTGGGGCTTCTTATCATCCATCCTTGTAGAACAAACATCATTAAGTGCAGCAGCTAGTAACTTGAAGTTGTGTCCTGTGTTGCCAAATTTCAACTTACCTGTTGTTTCCCTCCCAAAATACCGAGTAATGTGGTTACCGGTTGAAAAATACCTTGCACCAGAATAGAAACCATTCCAAGAAAGTGAAGAATCTAAACGGTTGCCACGTATTCTAGCCTTCCACACAGTTGAGAGCAGCGCAGTGAAGTGCTTCTGAAGTAAGTACTCTCTATCAGGCTGCTCAGCAGCTAAATCTAACAGTACTCGAATATTTTCCTGAAATAAAAGAAAGCGGTGACTGAGAATTCTTCTATCACGAGTATCAAAAAGCTCAGAGCGCGCACACATATTCTTAAGAAATTTGACACCCAACTGTAACACAAAACAATATTCCCAAGAGTAAGTCCGCTACATACATAAATTTGATGAACCAAGAGATGAGAACAAATAAATAGCTTGCACAACTTTAACTAACAAATAAATACCTCCGTGATTTTGAGAAGAGCTTTCCCAGAGCTAGCATTTGTGATCTTCTCACTATTTGGATTATCTGGAGCAGATATAACATACCTTTGTACGAGTTCCCTATACCTTTCGCAGCAATGAACAGGATGACGGTATCTGCCTCTATAAAACCCACCAGCAGTCATACTGTATAAAGTTGAACTAATCATGCTCCAGTGTGTACCATATTCATGTACCATAGCACACAGTATTGCATCCTCTTGTGGCAACCAAAAGTCAGGGGAAGGAACACAATCCCTTGACCAAATATTCCCCTTTTTAAGTTTCTCTGGTTTTATTGTCAAAACACGCTTAACTGGCATGGAAGTAATAGATATTTTCCCTCCCATTCTATTACGGCCAACTACTTTATGTTCAAGATCAACACCGTTCTCCCGTGGTTTTACTTCCATGGCTTCATCATATTGCACACCTGACACATTAGGATGATCTTGTGGGAAAGTATCCACAATATTTTTCTTCAATTTTTTAGATTTCTTCTTCAGGGACTTGCCTGACTCGCTGTCCAGACTAAGCTCAGCCTTTTTACGTTTTTTCTGTAAGCTTGACTGTGCTGATAAAGATTCAAGAACATCTTCACTGCATATATCTTCATCGTCTGTAGACAAGAATTCCACTGATGCTTCTTTTTTCACTGCTTTTAGCTCGGAAGAAAGAGAGGCCTTCTTCAGAGATTTGAACTTGGCTTTCTTTGATTTCTTTTTAGCCTTTGGTTTTAATTCACTATGTGTTTCATTCCTGCAAGGAAAATAGGAGTTGAACCGATTAAAGAACTCTCAATTTAAGAAACAAAATGCACAAACCATGACATACAAGATCCACATTGACAAGGCTATTGATTCCCAAACTCTGGTCCTTGTGACCATATCTCACTGTAAGATTTTGTTGTTCCATAGTCATGTTTATCAGCATGGAAAAGTATTGAGTGTATAGTTAAAATATTTGTAAAAGATTAAATTTACCATAACTAATAAACAAGAATTTTTGTATTTACTGATTATTTAACATGATATAAGAGCAAAAGTTTCTAATAAGAAATCAAAAAATTGTTTTACCTTGTAGGATCACAATTTTCAGCCTCCTCTGCTTCTTTCCGCTTGGCTTCAAATTCCAAATCCTCCATCAACTGAATAATAAAAGTTTAGAATAAAGGAAGTAAGTACATAAGATGAAACTCTACTTAAATTTTTTCTTTTGGGTTAGAAAAATAAATTGATTCATTGACACGATGAAATCATACAAAAAGATGGGGAAAAGTTATCCCCTCATTTGGAGAGCAGAATATTTGCTCCAAACCTGATTTTGTGCCAAGGCCTCAACTTGCTGTCTATATGCTTCAGTTGCAAATTCAGCATCCCAGCCTGTTGAACACAGATAGAGCATTAATCATTTTTAAAAGAAACCAAAAGTAATCACAAATGTACATGAGATATAAAGTCAATTTTAAATCGTGCACAAACAATATGTACTCAAATATAAAAAGTTTTTATAATAGAAGGATGGATAGGTGTCTCATATTTTCTACTAGTCTATAAGTAAAATGCATACTAAATATTCTTTTCTGAAAAGAAAATTTTTGCAATTAAAGTGAATCACAATTATATTCTCCAAATTGTTTCGAATGGAAGCCAAAACACGGTGACCAGAAAAAATATTTAAGACTGAAAATATAGCAAAATTACTGTTATCATCACAAGACAACATAACAATGCACATACTTTCATATACAAGAGGTTCCTCGTCTTCATCAATCTCAGCTTCCATCTCCTCTTTATACTTCTCAAGACGATCCAGTTCCCATTCTGTTTCTTCAAACTGGACATCAGACTCCACAGCCGCTTTGTCATGTACAGGGTCCCACAGTTCCAGAAAACGTATTGCATACCGATCAATTGGACGTAGTCGGTCATCAATGGACGAGATGGTTTGTCCAGTTGCAGCAGCTCCAGCCGCCATTTGCTTGACATCCGCCAGCATGTCAACATCATCTTCTTTGCTAGCTACAATTACAGCTCTCTCTTCATTAAGATCATTAGCTCCGTGTATTATTGCCTCATTATCTTTGTTGGATATAATCATGCCATTAACTTGATCCCCACCTTCATCAAGCTTCATTTCATCATCATTCATAAACTCATCATCTTCCATCCTCCCAATCACTTCTTCTGTAAATTCCTGATTATCCACAGCTTCTTCTTCTTCAACTTTCTTCAAAGCCATATAATCAGCTTCATCTTCTACAATCTTTAAAGCAGCCTCCACGTCTGCATTAGATACAGAAACCTCATTCGCATTGGTGCACTGATTCTTTTCTTTTTGCATATTTTTAATGGCAAGAGACCTGTGACCGGAGAACAACTCCATGGGATCAAGCTTCTGGAAAAATTCAGTGTTATAACTACCACTTTGGATGACAAGATTATCAAGAGCACGCTTCTGATTTGCCTTCTTTAAAATATTCTCTTCAATGGTGCTTTCACTAATCAGACGATATATATGAACTTCCCTTGTCTGTCCTATGCGGTGACAGCGATCTTGAGCTTGTTGATCCATAGCAGGGTTCCAATCACTGTCGTAAAAGATAACAGTGTCTGCACCAACAAGATTGATACCTACACCCCCACTGCGAGTCGATAAAATGAAAAGAAAAATTTTAGGGTTGGTGTTAAATCGTTGCATTAATGTCTGTCTCTCTTCAGGCTGAGTGGATCCATCCAGACGCATGTAAGTGTAACCATACAGATTGATGAATGCCTCCAAGATATCAAGCATTTTTGTCATTTGAGTGAATATTAATGCTCGGTGACCTTCAGATTTTAGTTTCCTAAGTAGAATAGCAAGTTCCTGCAATTTGCCGCAGTCAAATTGTATTAGCCTTCTGTCTGGGAAATACACTTGTCTTCGAATAATTGCAGACCGGATTGGAGTTAAAAGGGGAAACAGGAATCGGGAGCAGTTTTGCTCATAAGATGGATCCAGAAACACATCAGAACAGCTTCTACTATACCAGCACAGAGGTGCTGGGGCCCTTGCTGCTGGAATTGCAAAGGTGAAGCTTTCAACTAAGCCCATCATCATCTGGAAACGTTCTACTGGTGAAAGGACAATGTCAGCAATTTTTGAGGAATAACAATAAGACGAGGGATCCGACTTCTCATGGCATATGTCATAAACCGGATGCCTAATTGTCACCAACTCCCTAAGGGATGTGGAATAAATTGGCTTTTTGTCACATCTCAAGGAATTCCACCATGCCATAGCTTCAGCTCGTTCCATTGCCTGCCTTACTCTTTCCTCCATAATTGCATTTTGGATGTCTGCAAAAATACTTGATCCATGCAATCTCTTCCGATATCTAAATCCAGATCCAATTTCCTCGGATTTATTCACACTGGTAGAACCCTTAATTAAACTTGATGGAGTAGCAATAGCTCTCACTTCATCTACCTCCCATGAAGTCATGCTAAAGTCTAGATGAGTGAATAAAAATCCTAAACCCTTAAGGTCAACTCTAGAAAACAGGCCAGGTGATAACGCAGAACATACAGATGAACTCAACTGCATGACTATACCCGCCATATCAAAAGAACTGATGATTGGACGACCCTCAAACAAATCAGGATGATTACAAACTTTTCTAAGTTGCATAATAACATTAATCATACTAAAGAAATTGCCACTGGCAAGAGTAGCTTGTGTTTCTGAACTAGCAATATAGTCCTCATATAATTGACGTTGCCTTCTTGACAATCTACAGTTTATGACATGCTCATATTTCTTTGGCAGCTGCTTCTCTACATCTCTTTTCAGTCGACGAAGTATAAAGGGGCGCAGAACATTGTGCAGACGATCAAGAACTTCCTTATTCACTTTTTCTTGCCCCTCTACCATTCCAGAAATTGGATTGCAAAACCAATCCTTGAATTCCTGATGAGATTGAAAAATATGGGGCATCAAAAAGTGCATCAAGGACCAAAGCTCCATCAGATCATTTTGAAGGGGGGTACCAGTTAATAAAATTCGTCGTTTGGAATTGAAGTTCAAGAGAGTTTGCCATCTTTGTGACTTCCAGTTTTTAATTAGATGAGCTTCATCTAGTATTAGATACTTCCACTTTTTGCGTTTGAAAACTTTAGAATCTTGGATAACCAACCTGTAAGTGGTTATGCATACATGAAATGAGTTTGGTTTCATCCACCCTTGCCTCTTAACCTTTCGCTCTTTTGCGCTTCCAAAGTAAGTTAAAATTTTAAAAGCAGGACACCATTTGAGAAACTCAGTCTCCCAATTAAGCATGACACTCGTTGGGACCACGATAAGATGGGGGCCCCATATTCCCTTTTCACAAGCAAGATGAGCAAGCAAAGCAATGGTCATGATTGTCTTCCCAAGCCCCATCTCATCAGCAAGAATCCCATTTAGTCTTTTCTCATACATTGTCACAAGCCAATCCAAGCCAATATGCTGATATTCACGCAAGGAGTGCTTAAGAAGGAAAGGGAATTTTGTTCGCACTTTAGTTGTGGAGAATGTGTTCCCAGTTGGTTGTGCAGATCTTGCTGCAGCTGCAGCATCGAAAATTCTGTCCTCACTCTCCGTTTCTCCAGAATTTTCGAAGGATCCTTTCCTTTCAGGAGGTGAGCTTGCAGAGTGACATTTATTGGGGTCAATATTATCGTCCACACAGAAATCAAGGCGCACTGGCTCAATTCCTTCATGAGATGGAGAATCCAGGCAAGGGGATTTTGAACGCACTGTAGTTGTGGGAAATGTGTTCCCAGACGGTTGTACAGATCTTTCTGCAGCTGCAGCATCAAAAATTCCATCCTCACTTTCCCTTCCTTCAAAATTTTCTAAGGATCCTTTCCCCTCTGGAGGTGAACTTGCAGACGAATGAGATTTACCAGGGTCAACATTTTTGTGCACAGAGACATCAAGGCCCGTTGGCTCAATTTCTTCATGAGATGGAGAATTCGTAAGGTCGTCTGAACAAGCAGAAGTATCTTCAGTGTCATAATCTGAATCATAGTCGTTGTAGTGATCCTGCAGATAAGATTGAAATTACAACAGACACATGTTCCGCCGTTACCCCCACCAGAAAGTAAGAAATACTATAAAAACAATTAAACTAAAAAACCTACCTTTCCATACCTTGCAAGCAGTTCTTCTATAGGTATTTCACTCTCATTCTGTAGCATTAAAATCTGCAGACACACACAAATAAAAAGTAATAAAAATAAAGAAATAAAGAACTGCTAAGAGAAGATAAGAGACAAAAGAAATTGGAACCATAATAGCATCTCATTGAATGAAAAACTCTCAAATCTCTCCAGAAAACATAAGTTGCTCATTACCTCATCCTTGCCATTATTTGATTCCACTTTGTCCAATTTCTCCTCCTCAGATAAAGTCGTTTCATCATCCTAGATACAGATCAAGTGAAGCAAAAATTTGTTAGAATTTTGCATCAATCAAGAATGATACCACAACCACTTGGTTGGCATCACCAGTACCCTAAACATCTTGAAATTTAAAAAAGATGTCCTTCCATTTCCAAGTGTACAAGATGTTAGACCAGTGACATCGTACCACATGCAATGCTATACAAAAGCTAAAATCTATATCTTAAGAACTTTTTTTAACGCGGAGTATAAGTTTGTCAAAGATTATAAATGTGGTTCCACTTTCCAAATTCCAAATGAATCCAATGTCTAGTTGCAACTTTCCTAATCTGCAAATTGCCCCTTTTTATGTAAGAAACTGAGAAATATATTGTTGCAATTTGACTCATCCTCATATGCCTTGAGCCATAGCTTAAACAGGTAAAATTGGTTTCTTAACTTTTTTTTAATAGAAATAACCATTGAGAAAGAATGAAATATTACGAGGGTATTAATAAAAATAAATAAATAAACCCTAAACCTCAAGAAGCTCCAGCTAAGAATAATGCTTCAAAGATAATAGTTACATAAAGTCTTTGAAATTGAAGCCCAAAGAAAAACATGAAACTTCGCCAAAGATTAGAGATCACTCGGGGTTTTTTAACCCCTAAACAATAAGCACTCTATTATTTCTATCCCCAAAATATTCTATAGCAGCTTAAAGATGGTTGAGTTCAGTTAGCACCGGACCAATATGCTTAACTGAACAAAGCCTACTAAGTGTGGGTTGGTTCAGTTCAATATGATTCATTGGTTAGTTTAACGTTCACCTAATGATCCAAAGGAAATCTTGGTAGAAAAGTCTCCATAACCATTACTCTGAAAGGACAGGCTTCTTAATACTTGTTTCCAAACCACCACACTTGATCCCCATGCAAACAAGACTAAAGTTGGCCTCTAACCAACCAAATGACCATCAACTATTTCCCACTTAAATAAAATGAATTAATTGAAGGGCGAATAAAATCAGAAAGAACTTCAAGCAGAACTCTTATCAGACACCAAATTAATCCTTCAACAAACGTAAGGTAAGGTTGCATGATGCAACAGCGTTTTGTGCATTTATTAGTCATGCAAGAGAGGCATCATTTTTAAATGAAGAAACAAAAACTAAAGATAGCACGGCAGAAGGCAAACTTTAACACTGTTAGATCAAGTTATTTGAATCCATATATCGTACCTTATCTTCTCCACCAGTAAAATCATAGTCACCATCTTCCTGCATAGAGACAACAGTGCAAAAATAATTATACTAACCAACTTTCCATGAGCCCATCAACACCAATACAAACCCATTCACGAGTTAGTATACACAGGAAAGAGAACATATTCGCAAAAAATTAATAGGTAGTGCAGTATATCTTTCTCCTTTATTTCTATAACGAATAAGCAAATTTTCATTGAGTAAAAATGAAAGAATACAAGGGCTAGAAAAAATAAAAAGAAATGGAAGAGGCCTGAAAGTAACACCTCTTTTCTTTCTTATTAATAACAACAATTTTTATGGAGCAAAATAACGGAATACGAGGGTTTACAAAAAAACAAGTTCACAAAAAAGTGAAGCTAACTGGAGGAACGGGCTCCAGATATACAAGGCCTCTAAATAAAGCAAGATAAAGGTATGAGCATAATTACAAAAAAAAACCTTTGAAGCTAATTAAGCTCCTTCCCTCTAGCCTCTAGTAAGGCATGCAAAAAGTAAATGGTTTTATCAAGTTCAAAACTATACCTTCTGCCAATCCACAATCTAAGCATCAAAAAACAATAAATTTTGATCTCAAACAGTCAACAGTTAATAGATTTATTGAACCACCAATTCACCCAAAAGCTTAACCTGGTGGTTGAAGACAAATTTAAATATATATCACCAACACTCCCCCTCACTTGTGAGCTTGAAATATTTGGAAGGCCCAACAAGTGAAAATCAATCAATTTTACCTCCCTTGTGGACTTGAAATATTTGAAAAACCCAACAAGTGGAAATCAATTTTAATTGGGGAGGAAACGACAATGTAGGGGCTTGAACACGGGACTTCCCTAGACCACTGCTCTAATACCATATTGAAAGCAATAAACACGAAGCCAAGGCTTGCGTGGAAACCCGAGAACCGGGAGAAAAACCACGATGTTTTTAGTTTTATTATTTTTCTGATGAAATCAATCCAATAGGTACAAAGAAAGAGAATAAATAGAATACAATGAGGAGTTAAAAAAGGAAAAGATTAGGAAATAAAGAAAATCTTCCAAAATACTTTTCAAAAATACTCCAGGGGCCAAGCCCACTAATTCTAACAAGATTAATTATATTAAAAAAGAGCCCTCATTGAACCAGACCAAAACATGCTACAATTGAAGCCTGGAATTTGCACATATGGCCTACAATACAATAGCTGCACGCTGAAGTTTTGCAAGCTCCATACTTACAGCAACCATATCTTAACAATAACATGAGCATCAACCTTCTTATTCTTTTAGAAGAGAGATTTCAAAGAGAACATAAAAGAACCAAATGAGCCAAAACAATCAACTAACAAAAAAAGAAGATAGAACTCAGACTGAACCCATCATTTAAATAACAGATGCAGCATATGCATAACAAGAAAGAATCTACTTTTATTTTCTAAAAAAGAAAAGAAAAAGTAAGAAAAACAATAGTCTTACACGTTCTTCAGTAAAATCATAAAATACATCGTCCTTGGGAAAAGCCACGGGTAGCGTGGACAAATTTTTTGTTTCACGAGTCTCTCTCTTTGTATGGTTTTCTATATTTGACGATTCCCCATTGCTTTCGTTCTGAAATGATGGAATACATATTAGCATGAATGATTTAAATTATCCTGAGTTTGAACACAAATCAGATACACATACAACTTACACAACGACGACCAGTGAAAGTAAGTGAGCCAATTTCATGAACCTTACGTGATGTAGAACACTCATTCCATTTTCCTGGAGCATATATCTCAACAACTCAGTTTAACATATTCCACAAATTAACATGAATGACATTAGTGGTATCTTGTCCTTACCATGATCTTCTACTTCTGTCTCTTCCGCTCCTCCAGTACTTGTTTCAGGGCTAACTTCTAAATCATCTGCATCATAGACATTTTTTTAGCTGATAATTTCCACAAACCAGACTATTTAAGTTGGCCAGTTTTACAATGTCTACCACTCACTAACTTACATATAAGGAGGGTAAATTAATAACAACGGTGAATTAAGAAATGACAGCATACACTCATAGATAAAGAATCCTAAAGAAACAATCAGCCAAGGATATCAATTTATAAAGCCCTTGTGACCTTGATTACTAAAAAGGTAAGAAGGCACAGGAGTGTATGAGACTTCGTATAGACCCATAATTCGTTCTTGATGAAAGAAACAGTGGCGTTAAATATGCAAGGGGTCTAAGAAGAAATGGGAACCAGAGGAACCTCCGAAACTGTTTTCTTTTGTTTTTATCTTTTTCACTCCTTTGTTATTATTCTTGCATTCTTATCTTTTTCACTCCTCTGTATCCCTGGAACATTTGCTCTTTTACATTATAATTATATTAATGAGAGTTTTTTTTCCTTTTTGTTATAAATAATAATAATACAAATTACCTGCCCAGGAATCTGCAAAAACAAATCAGCCCCAAACTTATTTACCCACTAATCAGAAACCAACCTGGCCTGTCAAATGCATGATTAAAAGTAAGAAAATGATAATGGTTGACCATGCACCTTTCTCTCCACTATATCTTTTAAGAAGCTCTTCAAGAGGAAGATCCACTTCATTTTGCAAAGCTTCCAATTCTTCTTGCCTTTCTTCTTTAGTTATTAAAGCTTCATCTTCATCTATGGTCTGCTCATTATCTTCCTAAAACATTTGTGACAAACCATATTACTTGTAAGGAAATTGAGATTGAAATTACCAAAAAACACAAGAGTCCACAGTATGTAAAGCAATAAGAAAAAAGCAAGAGGTGCCAAAAACTATATGACATCAAAGATTACTATTGAGACCTCCAACAGATCTCCAAGCAAGAATACTACAACGTAGAATGAAGTATCAAGAAATATGATCTGAACAAATTGAAATTTAGCATCTAAAACACTGAAAGGCAGGAGCTAAATATAAAATTTATGGTGGAGCTAGGAATGAATTTAGTAGTGTTAGGTCAAAAATTTTAAGAACTGAGGGGCAAAATTATGCCCCACCCAATTGGTGGTCAAGAAATCTCATATGGATTTTGAACCAAAGTAAGACAACCATTGGTGAAAGTTGAAGACATTTATATTGATGAAACACATTGGCCCTGGATCCAAATCCAACTGCCATCACAAGGTTTAGGTTACAACAACCATATCTTTCTTCTTTGTTTTTTACTGAGAGTAACCAAATCAACTACACCTCAATTAATCCCATACAATAACTGTTCGGCCCTTTAACATCTGTCTTATAAGAATCTTATCCCTAACAGATGATCACTACAAAGTTTGAACATACATCTCAAAAGTTTTTTACTTTTTTATCCTAATGCCTACCCCATAACAATTGGGCCAAGTGATTCAAGATCCACATTTTATAATTGTTCAGTCGAATCATTGGATGTCCCCCCCCCCAAAAAAAAAGAAGAAAAAACTAGGAAAAGAAGGAAAGTGGGAAGAAGCAAACCGCCAAAGTTTATGTGTCAATTAAAAATAGTTGCATCTGACAACAAATTTACTATTAAATATTTATAAAGTAGAGAAAGGAACAATGGACATACAGATTCATCTTCAGAGTGTACATCGAATTCTTCATCAAAGTCCACAGAATCTGACTCGTGTTCTGTGAAATATATTCTCAATTGTTTCAACTTAAAAACTATAACATTTTCAAAGTAATCACATAGAATATCACAATATTCAGCATACCAACATTTAACTCTGTAGGTTCAACAGCCTTGCTTTCATCAATCTCTTGGACGTGAGCATTGTGTGGCTCATTTGTAGAATTCACCTGCGATGGTTTATAAGTTTCCACAAGATTTTCTGCCAGCATTGTCGAGTACCTAAAGTGGCAACATGATATTTCACCGCATTAGGTTGTAATGTACAGGGTTAAGGATTAAAAAGATATTGTACATAATGCATTCAAAATCATCTCCTCCCCCCAACATCAAGAGCCAAGCCTATCAGTCAAATCAAATCAGGCACCTTTCTGTTTGCCCTAGAAGAAACTCGAGATGTTTGTCAAGAGCCTTTTTCTTTTTCTCGTCAAGCTCAGTTCGATGTTTGTAAAGCACCTGAAATTAGAACTTCATCATTTCCAGTTTTGAAGAAAATCAAAAACTTATCATCTCATCCAAAGGAAACCATGGGCTTTGAGAAAATAGTATTTAATCAATGAACTTGCCAGCTTTTCTATTTTCATCCAAAACTTCTTTACATCCTTTGAGATATTGAGAGCAAGTTTTCTCAATCGTTGCTCCTCCTCCTGTTCAAAATGGACAATAGTACATTCAGAATTATGATCCTATGAATAACATTAACACCAGGGACTCTTTAAAAGTAGTGTTCAAACATAATTTTCTGTTTTTAGAAATAAAAAGCAAATAATTCCTAGTAAAGAAATCTTGTCTGGATATTGATCGCAATGGACAAAAATAACAAATAATTTTAAACAATTATTTAATTTCAAAAGTAATACAAAACGGTTTCAAAATATTAGAAAACGGCTTTTTAAAAATAAAATTAAGAGATACATCCAAGCAACTTCTAGATTTTTTGGTTCGTTCCCAGGTCACTGTTGTTTTGTTTGAAAACCAACAAGAATATTTCTAATTAGAGAGTATTTGGAACCTTCAACTTCCTTTCTTCCCTTGTAGCTTGATCTACCATGCCTTTGCTAGCTCTTAGAGCAACCCTTTTTGCCTGAGCTAATTTCCATTTCCGCTCAGACTCAAAGTCCTGCAAATAATCAATTTACTTGTATGAATGAAATAATAGAAAATTTATCCAAAAAATTCAACTTTGAATCACCAGACATCCTTATATAGAAAATTCGAAAGTGATGGAGTGAAATGCATGTAGTTTAAATCATTCAAACCAAAGAGGAACTCAATTTTAAATTGACGGCTTGGTCATTCACCTTTGATAGCCAGACCATCTCTTCTAAAACATGATCCCAATGTGTTTTAGGTCGATTGGGTTCTTTTGAAGCTTCAAGTGCCTGAAATACCAAATAACCATCATAATATCAGGAGTAGACAAAAAAATCACAAGAATTGATTGAGATCCTTGGAGAAATCCCAATGTGTGTAAGCGTGAATATCCATGTTAGCATGTGAAAAGAGTAGTTAGATAGATTGATGGATGGATTGAGGGAAAAAGATGCAACCCAAGCAGCTTCCATAAGTAATCTAAAATTCTCTGTTCCCCAGAGAGGTATAATACCTTTTGGCGCTTAGCTCTTGACTCATGATCAAGTTTAGACCTGGGGCCTTTAGATGTCATGGCTTTTTCTGTATTTATAATATGCTGGCTACACAATTGAAGAACCCTGCAATTTACATGACAATCATGTGAATATCAATTCAAAACTGGCTGAAATTATTTATTTTAGCTAAACAGATGAAAATATTTAGTTTCGATTGCTTAGCAAAACAATCCATCCAATAAAAAAAAACCTCAGAACATTAAACAGATATATACACATTTCAATAATTTTTTTCTTGAAGAAAAGAAAACCCTAATGCTGAACAATGCATTGGTTATAATTCGACCCATTAAGGCAGTTTCCAAAATCACATGGTAGGAATCTTAAATATTGCTTGAACCTCGGCCTCAATATTGTTGACTCATCAATTCTTCTCGTGCATTTTAATGAGAAGTTGCGACATGCTCTGATATCACTCCATGTATAGATGACTACAAAACTTAGCATGCTTCATATAGGGAATCAACCAAAACAGTTCCAAACCTAACGATTTTCTCTGCACCTATCTATCCGCCATAGTGGATAACTATAAAACTATAAGTACGTTTCTTTTTTAAAACCCACTTCATATTATCCCAAGAGATCAGAAAATAAAAATAAAAAAAACAGCCAAACTAAGTTTTTCAGCTCATGTTAAAGAATCTTTTTTTTTTTTCTCCACGTTCAAACCAAAAAGAAAAAGTACCAGAATCGCTTACGTTCATTTCTTTGCTCGACTCCGACTATTTCTTCGCAACCAAACAACGCCTCGACCATGTCGGTACAACCTGCTTCTTCACAAAGGAAGTCCTAAATGTCTGAAATTAGAAACGAAAATGAGACACAAAGAACAAGAAAATGCAAGCTCATGTCGAAGTAGGACCTAGAAGCGGTCGTTTTCGAGGGGAGGTGTAGGGTTGTAGAAGAAGGGAATCAGCGTAACGAAGATCCGAGGAACGTGACTTCGAGATCCAAGTGAGTGAGCTGTCTGTCTCCGAAGTCCAGGGGTTCTTCCTCGTTCGGCGACTCCAGTTAAATCGCCTCCGCCGGCGGCGACGGTGGTAGTTATGGATAAAACCCTCGATCTACGGTCAGTGATCTAACGAAATATAATCCGACGGCAGGAAAGTGAGAGGAAGAGGCGATGAGAGATTGAATTCGGAATTCTGAATTTTTTTTTGTTTTCTTCTCTACATAAACCATTAATTTTTAACCCCAAACAAAAATTAATAATAATAAATACCGACCTACGCTTTTACGCATACGATTTTCTCTCTTTCAAATACATCTGTCTATAAAATTATCTCAAGAGGGAAAAATACATGTAGAAGCTTATAATTTCAAAATTAATTATATATAGAAATAGGATTTTTTTTATCACTTGTTACAAAAAAGTAATAATGATAACTTTATTAATGTTGGAGTTTTGTGAATATTGAAGGGACGTCTTTGTAATATTGAAGAGTATAAATACAGTATTTACGATATTATTATGAGAACTATTAGTTTTAACTTTGTTTGATGTATAACAAAGTCTACGTGTCCATGAATAATATGAGTCAAGAGAGTATATGCTAATATGACATGTGTTTATCTATGAGATAGTCTTTGCTCTTATAAGGACTTAAGATTTATGAATTAGAGACTTGAAAAAACACATTGTCAACCTCTTTGTTTTTCGTTACTTAAGTGCATTGGGTTTTCACATATTTGATCGAACATCTTGTTGTATTCCATCAAATAGAAGATTCTAAATAAAGTCTCAATGCAACAAGAAAACTATGTCAAATTGTGAGAAATAATTATCATTTAACTTTATTTTGTCGTTTCTCGTACATGTAGGACATCAAATAAACGTTGGCATAATTAAAGACTAAACACTATGAAACTCAAAATAATATAGACTATCATCCAAGAAAAGTTTGAGAATTTTTTGATCGAATTAATATATTTTTTTATAAATATGAAAATTGATATAATTCTTAGGGTGTGTTTTGGAGGAAAAGTTGGGTTATGGAAAGTTGGTGTTATGATAATATGTGTTTGAGAAATAAGTCACGAGGTGATTATAATAAAATGTGTTTGGGAGAGGGTTATCTATGAAGAGTTATGGGATGGTTATAATAAAATGTGTTTCGGAAAAAGTTGTGTAGTTAGTGTTATGAAATTTATTTTTCTATACATTTTTTAAAAATCCTATTATAAATCCAACACAAATTTCGTATATTTAACTTACTAAATTATATATTTTCGTAAAATAATTTTAAGTAATTTATTTAAATCCAATGTCTATTTCCAACTTTTTTTTTTAAGTAATTGATGTGTGCAAAGAATTTTGTATTCTATATCAAATACACAAATTTCGTATAATTATTTTTTTGAAATATCATATTTTCGTAGAACATTTTTCAACCATTTTTTAAATATGATGTCAATTTTTAACTTTTTGATGTAATTGTTACGTGCAAATAAATTATTATATTTTAAAAAAATCATATTCTAACTCAAGTATACAGATTTTGTATATTTATTTTACTAAATCGTTATAGTTTTCGCAAAACAATTTGCGTTTGATTTCTTTAAATACTATATGAAATTTTTTAACATTTTTTAAGTAATCATTACTATTGAATAATATATTGTTTTTCATTTTAAAGATAAAACAATCTCACTTTTATCTAAACATTTTTTTCTCTTTTTAAATAACTAAAAAATTATTAAAAAATTACAATGAATCAATAAAAGATATAAAAATAAGGAAGAAGAAGAGAAAATTTGGTAATGGTTTGGTAAAAAATTTAGATTTAAAATTTTAAATAAATCTTAAATAAAATTCCACCATTAAATTGATTTTTTAAAAGAAGAGTCTTATAATTTAAATACTTAAATATATATATATATATATATATATATATATATATATATATATATATATATATATATATATATATATATGTATATATATTTGTTATATATGTTTTAGGTTATTCAACGATTCAAAAGTTATTAAATTTTCTGATTTGATTTTGTTTTGATTTTTTTGTTTTTCATAAATTTAATAAAAATTAAATTATTTAATTTAAATTTATCAAAAATATTTTAAATAAAATACTTAAAAGGTGAAAACCAATCAAAGAAGAAAGATAAATAAAAGACACGAAATAATAAAATTAAAAAAGTAAATGTGAGACTAAATGTGTAAACTAATCATAATCAGTATTTAATTTAAATTAATTTCATAAATAAAATAAATTAAAATTAATATTCTTTTAAGATTATTAATTAATTTTTAAAAAAGACCTTCCATAGATAAAAGAGTAAATTATTTTATAAAAATGAAATTATAAAATTATGAGAATTGAAAATGTATGATTAGAGAGAATTAAAAAGTTAGGTTTAGAGGGAAATGAGAAAGAAGAGGGTTATGTAGTCCTTCTCGAAACAAGGGTTTGATTACCATAATCCTAACCTAATAATGATAGCACTAAGAGATCGGGTTTAAATTAATACAGCTGAGGTACGTTGGTATTTATGGAAAGTATTTTTAAAAATCGGAACGAATTAACTTTACCTTGGTAAATCATAAATTTAAAAAAATCAAAACGACATGTCGACCAACCCTCAAGGATCGGTTCCAAATAAAAACATCGGCATTTTCTTCCCCAATCTTAGCGTCAGCTGGACTTCAATGTCCATCTCCTCTCTCTCTCTCCTCTTTCTGACATCGATTAACCTTTCATCCTGATTTTCTGTTTAATTAGGATGATGGGAATTGAATCAAGTAACGCACAATTTCAGTTTCCAACCATGTTTTTTCGCCTTCGGTCTTCAAGCGTTTTCATGCCGTCGCTCCATCGGTTATTATCAATCGCTTCGCTACCGACCCATTTTCCAGCTGCCGCGATCCACACCAGAGGCGTGGCGGCAAGATCATCCGGCTAGCTTCTCATTGGTCGCTCTGGTTTTTAACCAAGATTAGACGATGACTCTTCACAGAAGTTTCTCCTGGAACAATTTTGCGCCACTAGCATTTTTGTTTGGTAGATTCGTTTGCAGGTTTGTTTCACCTTTTCCGCATCTGTTATTATGTGGGTATTTGTTTGTTTAGCAATTTCGATTTTCCCCTTTCAACTTGACTTTAGTGGCGTTTGACTTGATGGGTTAGCTCGAAGTGGTATCTCCTGTGTTTTCTATGCATTTTTGTTGCGTTTTCTAGTGACAGCTCCGATCGGCGGTAATCGTTTTCTTTTGGTACTCTAGCTTTTGGATTTTTATGGTTTCTGTTTTGACATGAACTTGATTTCCTTGAGTTTATTTGAATTGACTGAGATCATCTTCAATCTGTCAAAACTTTATAATACATGCATTTGGGGGGGGGGGGGGGGGGGGGGGGGGGGGAAGATGGAGGTGCTTGACAATCGATTATTGGCTGTAGACCATGTGTTTTTTTTTCTGGTCGAAGTTGACCATCCACCACTTTTTTTTTAGATTGGTTGAAAGACAACGAAATAGAATAATTTATGCAGCTCTTTTGTTGTAATGGCAATTCTCTAAGTATTGCTGTCTATTGACTCGTAGTTGATGACTGCAAGATTATCCACATCTACCGGATTTTCCTTAGATAATAGTGATTCTTTTGGGAAAATTTCCAGATTGGAGTGTGATACTTGCTCATCGCATTAATGGAAAACTAAACGACCGAAATGATAATGGAGGGGTCCTTAAGTGAAGGTGGAGGAGGGTTTCTTTCTATTGGTATATTAATACACAATGTTTCTTATCTTTGTTTTATGAAACACTTCGAGGCTTAGTTGATTAGAGTTGGGAATCTCACCCCGTATCTGATAACAATAGAGGTATAGTTTTCTAAGAATCTGAATTCCTTTATAGTTTTATCTGTTGGTTTCAACCCTATGGGTTGCAGTTGAGTTCTTCGTGTAGGCCTAGTCATACTGAGATTTTTTATCCATCAAAGGAATCCACTGAAGTGTTGTTCAGAAGATGATCTCCTCGATGGTAGGGACAACCTTTCTTGGTATCTATATTTACATTTCAACTGGAAACTAGGTCTTTGTTGTGTTTGGATTATTGGAGTAAAGATCTGATAGCTTGTGTTTTTCATGTTCTCCAGCCAAAGTCTAAGTTAGAAGACTGCTAAAGACAACTACATGATGCTTAAAATTTTGAGCTTTAACAGGCAGCTGGTTAGGAGCTGTTTTCCTTGCCAGTTTTCTATTTCTAAGGACAAAAACTAATGAACGCATATTTGGTCCACTAGTTTCTAAAGCTGTATTCTCTTCTCCTGTTCCTTTAGTCTGTGAACCTCTCACAGATGGCTTCGTTTTCTACAAGAATTGAAGCTCTTCTTCCCACATGAAGCATGAGCATGTGCAAGTAGTTGCAAACAGGCAAATCGTCTCCATAATAGTTCATAGTAGTTTCGAAAGCAATGACATAAATTGTTCTGAAAATGATCTCTTCAATATGTTCAAAATTCTGTCCGCCAAAACCTGATCCTGATATAGTTGTTACTCACTTGAATTTCCATTTTAGCTGCATTTAACAGTAACAAGCACAACACTTGAATTTCCATTTTAGCTGCATTTAACAGTAACAAGCACAACACTTGAATTTCCATTTTAGCTGCATTTAACAGTAACAAGCACAACAATTCCAGTTTATTGATATTGCGTGAATATGTATTTATGTCAAAGGGATAAGTTGCTATTCTCCCATTCAGATTCGATTTAGGGGAGGGAGGATGCCGTTGATCAATTAGCAGCTGATTGACATAAGATAAGAGATGGCATGATCTGAATCCTCAATATGCTGGCAGGTTATTTCTTAACTTGCATGCAATTCTAAATCATCAGAAGTGTTTCCTGAGTTGGAAGATACAATATTCTTGTTTGATTTGCTTTACATAACATATATCAATCAAAGCTCTTGGAAATAAGACGTTCCCAATTTGAATTTGATCTAGAAAACATGCCATCGCTTTGCTTGTATATAAAGACAACTCAAATTATTTCCCTTACCCCCATTCCTTTACCAATGTCAAATTATTTTATTGATTTATTTTTACTTCGGCTTGCAGTTTATACGTGCAACTTGATGGTGAAAGAGGACTGGGAAGAATTCAGAGCAATGTAGCTGGGAGATGAAGTTAAGCCATGATGCAATTATAAGCTACAGAATGCTAAATTTTCACAACGTTGTTTACTATCCCTTCTAGAGCCACAGATATTTATAAGAAAAGGCAATCCCTCCCCCTCCCCCTCCCTGGCAGAGAACCATAAAAGAAGCAGAAAAAACAAAAGAATTTGATCCACTACCATAGAATAATTTTGGATACAACTCAATAATTGTAGACATTTCCATTTTCAGACTTGGCACTGGCACTTGCACTTGCACTGGCACTTGGTAGCTCAAGTATTGTTGTTTTTGTCAACTAATTGGTCATTCACATTCGGCTGCGCCCCTTCTGTTATGCATTAAAAGAAGATAGTTAGATACAAATATCCACTTCGCTAGTTCAACAATTGATAAACGAATCCCAACACAGTATCGTCAAATTTAGTGAAATCACCCCTTTTACAGATTCGATACAATAATGCACATGAAAGAACAGATAAAAATGTGAAATGAATTAAAAGAAGATAGCTTCAGTTCCTGCCGTGCTTTCTCTGGAAGCTAATTTCGTGAAAGCAACTGCCGTGTTTAAAATCAGGAGTTTCGTTTATCTCTATTCATTGTCGACATAACATGTAGAATTTGAAATCAATACATGATGAAAGAGAAATTCCAGCTTTAATTCTGTGAAATGTACACGGGCATTAACAAATTTTTAACATGCTAACCAAAACCCATTCCAGGTTTTTCATACAAACACTTTTAAGTGATTATTTCTAACAAAAGTGGAAGATATGAGATGTACAACAGAATGAAGAGATGCTACTATCAAGTACACATATATTCATTACCACTTTCACCATCAGATGCATAAGTTAGTCTAGAAATTGCATCAACAAGTGCCTGCTCGTGATCCTGCACGTTGAATATGAAACGGGATTTACCTTGTAGTGGAAAGGAAAGATGGAACAGAGAAAAATGAAATTGGAATAACATTGATATGGACCATACTTTAAGCATTTTCTTTGCCTTTTCGAGCTCCGCAGGGTCAGGATTACTTGTATTGAAAACTTTCTCTACCTGTTGTTGGAAATCACCAAATGGATCACTGTTTGAAATTTTATCCAATCTGTTTCCAATATATATAAACTTACCTCCTGTACCAATGCCTCTGTATTAAGTAATTCTATATCGTCCAGCCCTTTCTTTCCAACACCATTTTGTGATGGAGAAACTTCCTTTCTGGAGTGGCTCTTTGAGTGTCCTCTCCCTCTACCACCACCACCACCCAAGCTTTGCGATCTTCTATAGACACGGCTTTGCCCTCCATGCCCTCCTCGATGAGTCATTCCTGGATCCTCGCTATCCCATCGAATATCCTCAGGCGGGATCTGCAGGTATACCAGGTAGCAGAAAAATTAGTCACTGCACAAAATTGGACTTTACAACCCAACCACACCAAAATGTAACATATTCCATCAAGCAAGCTTTATCCGAACACCGTAACATCCTAAGCATAACATATTTCTTGAAAATCACATTTTGGGAAGAAGAGAATTCTAATATTTTTCTTCACAGGTTATACATATAAACTGTAAAGGCCAACCTTCCAACCTAAAAATAAGATCAAACGATGAAGGGTAGGTTGGAGCAATTCTAACTAAATTTATTTTTTTGGTCTCAAGTAAACAAACTAAACTTTGATAAGAGAGACCTACTAGTACTTTGAGTAGCAAGAGGAGCCGGTAAACCAAACTGGGGTTCACCAAAATTACACTTTGGTTCAACATTTATGCACTTTTACATATGAATGGAAGTAGCATAACTCGAGGAATTAAGGTATGTGAAGCCTAAGATTTAGTAATATGTTCATCATTCATAAAACCAAAATCCACTTTTGAAAATTAACACTTTCTAAAAAACTACATAAAATAGCTTTTATTTTCTAAAGAATGTACCGAATCTCGTTTACTCTTGTGCATTTTCCTAAAAGTGGTCAACATTTATCATATTCCGTAATTCACTCCTTGGAACTTAAAAACCACAGTTCAAGAAACAAATAAAATCTCACAAGGGATGCAGAGAAATACTTTGGCACAAAAATAGAAAGCAAAACTAAAACATACCTCTTTAATATCAACCCATTCCCACGTCTCTCTTGCTGTATTTATATCATAAACCAAAGCATGCTGGCCCTGAAAAAAATTACGGTATGAAGCAAAGAAAATAACCAACAGTCAGCACACAAGAAAATATTATCCCAAAGAGCCAATCGGCAGCTGCTACCATAGGCATTTGTGCATTTGAAAACTAACCAGATAATTATAAAATTCGAGATGAGGCAAAGTAATAATGTGAATTTGAAACATCCAAACATACATGTTAAAAAACAAACAAAAATAAGTTCAAAACAACACTTGAGGCAATTTTTTGAGACTCAGACGTACCTTAACAGGATCATAATCTTTTATGACAGCCTCATAAAAGCTGTTGTCCTCAGGCCATCTGGTCCACACTTTCCTTCCAATTAAAGTGTCATATGGTGGAGCTTCAGCAGATTCATTTGCCAGAAGGGTACCAGAACACTGATTATTTAACTGTCTGCTTCCAGCAGGAACGGAAGAAGAGTACTGCATCGGTTTCATAGATGAAAAACCAGGTAGTGGTGCATTCTAATAAGAAAAAATGAAGAGAGCTAAAATAAGCAGAAAATTTTATTTATGTGTTGCTGCAAAAAAAGGGGGAAGAGCCCTGTGATTCAACAAAAAACATGGTTTAGGATCCAGGATCAACATGCGAAAGCCTACCAGTTGACTTGTTTTCTGCTTCTTGCGCGATGCAGAAACAGTTGGACTGGGTACAACATCATGCATCGGCTGGGACGAACTGCGTCTTGCATTTAGGTGCCCACCTGCCTGTCTCCATTCCCTTGTACCATCTCAAAACATAACACAAATAAATTTCAAATGGAAATACGTACATCTCCTCAATGAATTAATTCTAAAATTCAATTGCTTTGGGAACATTCTAACCTAATCTCACGGATGATATCATCGGAATTAACCCTGGCAAGCAACTCTCTGTGTTCATCATCTGATACTCTCAATTCTTTCCTGAGCTCTGTTATTAAGCTTTCCTTGTCCTGCCAAACGTTGAGTATAAACCTCAGTGAATCCAAACTTAAAATAAATGGTAGATGTAGATAAAATATATATTAGGAGAATTTGAGAAAGATGGACACACCCAGGTAATGGCATCTGCTTGGGCTTTAAATGCACGCAGTACGGAGCAGTAAGCTTCTTGTTCGAGATGATGAATCTGGGCCTCCATGTCATGCACTCTAGAATATGGGAAAGAACTCAAAGCAGGCATCCCCTTTCCAGAAACACGACCTCCTCTAGAAACTCTGTTATGACGTGATGGTGGAAGATCATCATCAGTACCTGCAGTTATTTCATATGCAGGATACATGATTTTAAAGGATATTACACCTAGAATAACTCATGATTTCCCCAATAACATGGTGATATTCTGATAGCATCCTCCGGGTTCCTTTAAACTGGCTATAACAACAATATCCCTATCTATCCTGTATGCTTTATGCTAGGAACAATTCAATCGAAACAGGATATTGAGAGAACTCATAATCCAGAAAAATCTGAATCTCCATAGTCCTAAATTGAATAACTCCTCTGCTTGAGGGTTCAACTTTTCGTTTTTGTTCAGGTTCATACCTGCCTCATTATGTCCTTGAGAAATCGGAACCAAAGAGAAAATTCCTTAGCTTGTCAATCAAGCGACAAAGGCCACACACCGTGATCAAGCACAATAGTCTAAAATCTCCCTTCTTCTCGCATGGAAATTTTCGCGAAGAATTACAAAAATTAAAACCTAAATAACGGAAAAGATAAACCCAGTACTTCAAGAAAAAAACAACCAAAAAAAAAAAAAAAAAAGGAAAAAACTCAATTAAACCTTCATTCCATGGACGCCCCAAGTGACGAAACCCCAATTTCCGTTAATACACCAAAACGAAAAAAAAAAAAAAAAAAAAACGAAAACCTATTTCGAAGCCCTCGTCGAAGTAACCACCAAATCAATCACTTCTACTGAACAGAACAATGAAAGAACACCCAATTGCAGATATAAAAGGCCGAACACGCTCAAAGAAGAAAAAGGCCCCAAATTGCATTCGAAAGAACTACACATTCCCATAGAACAAAATCCAAATCATTCCAACTTACCGCTACTGTCGGAGGCTTCATAGTTCATGATCAATGACAAGAACCTGAAAGAATGGAAATAAACGAGCGGGGAAAGAGTTTGAAAGAGATTATGGACGAAGAAGAAGCTGGAGAAGTGGATTAAACGCAAGAAAAAGGCGGGATCTTGAACAAGGGGTGAATGGGTTGAAACGGGGAAGTAGAAGAGTAAAGAATAAAAAATAAAATAAAAAAGGTGGGAAAAAGGGTAAAACAAGAAATCAATGAAAAGAGAGTTTTGAGGAAGAAGTGAATGCTCACTGATTATGTGCAGAAGAGAGGTGTGTTGTTGTTCTTCGTTCGTTTCGTCCCCAATGAATATGAAAACCGCAGCACCAAAAATAACGCTAAACGCCCAACAGCTCACAATAATCCCCAACACTACAACTACTAAAACAATTCTATTTTCTATAATTCTAAATTCTATTTTTTACTTTTCTCTCTCTCTCTCTCTATTTATATAAGAAAGACTTATAGCTAAATTTCAAAATTACATAACTCTACTTTTCAAACAAAAATTCATAACTTAAAATTTATTTTGTATTCAACTTATTTTTTTTATATGTGGTTTTAGTTACTTTCCATCATCTAAAATAATCCAATATCCTATGTATTAAATATATTGTAAAGTATTAAAAACTTTAAATACCAATTTTGATTCTGTATATTTGAAAAATATACTTTAGGAAGACCTTCAAACACCTAATATGATTAAAACTTTGATTCTTTAATTAGCTAATTTTTGAAGATGTTATTGCACTTTACTATATTTAATTTCGTGCCAAATGTTTTGTCATCTTATATTCTGATCCAACAGCTTTTTTCAGTCTAAAAAACATATTTTCTTCGTTTGGTGTAGATCTTCAACGTCGCTTTCTTTTATGGCATTCACGGAGTTTTCATTCTATTGAATACTAGTTGTGATTGGTTCGAGTTATGGGTAGATGATTCATGTTGCTTTGTTATCCCCTCCCCACATCTTTGGTGTACATACCCTTTTCATTGGTGTCCACCTCTAGTTAGGTGTTGGAAGTTGAACATAGATGTCGATGGTTCTTCAAAAAAAGAAAAAATAATGAAGAAAAAATTGTCGTTTAATTTGAACTATTGAGATCGTAGAATTGTGATTATGAGCTATTGTAAGTCGTTCATTCCTAAGAAGTAAAGCATGTGTCTGCTAGAAATCGAAGTTGTAGTGATCGGACTCTAATTCTCTATTAATGGTGGAGGCAGACCTCAAACACATTTGAAGTTAATAAGGTCCACATACATTTGCCACACCCCTCACAAAACTAATCTAACATTATTTTGAAAGTGTTATTATCAAAACTGGTAGAGAGTAATTGATGTTGAATTTTTGGATGCTTTTGGTTTTTTCTAACTTTCAAAACAAAGAAAAACAAAACATTTTAATGTGAAATAAAAGTTGTGTCTCCTGACATCAATTATATATATTTAGTATAAGATTCCAAATATCCCATTTGAAGTCAAAAGATATTCGGTGATTTTGGTATATATTTTTCCATTCACACATTAAGATAAACACAAGCCCTAAAAAACTAATTTTACATAAACAATTATATATTATAAACTTTGTAAGTGTATGTATAGTGGGAAAAAAGGTAGACAAAGTGAAGCTTTAAACAACCTTTTTGGCCTTTAGTTTCCTTTGCATCTATATCTCATCATTTGTTTTATTTTTCTCAACACAAAATCTATACTGCTTACCCGAATATATTCATGAAGTATCCAAGATAAATAAACGGATCATACAATATGTGATAGATTTTTTTGGTATTATAACGGAAATAACATTTGTTAGTGAATTCCACGTAATTTTCAATAAATTTACCGTTTATTACTATTACATTACATTGTACATGTAAATTAAACAACAACAAACACAATAAAACAAAACTCGCTTTTCACATTACCATTAATTTAAAACATATACTTTGACGATGCATTTGGAGATATAAATATTTCTATATTCCATTCTGATGGCGCACACACATTAAAGAAGAGGAAAAAGGCATCAATACATTTTTGAAAAACAATTTGGTAAAAGGTAAAAAAAGAAGAGAGATATAGGACAAAGAAAGGCATAGAAGAAGAATAAAAAGAAAAATGATATATATATATATATATATATTTATAATGTATCTTTGGAAATAACAAAGCAATGGGAAAGAACATGTAATGGCAATGGCAATGGCACGTTGTTTGATTTGAATTTCACGTGGTGAGTCACATGAGATATCTATTTTGTACATTTTTATTTATATTGTTTTTGGTAATTTAGTACTTAATTTAATTTAATTTGATGCAAAGCTCAATGTAAATTAATTGAGTCAGAAAGGCATGCAGAGTATTAGTCAATTAATTCAGCAATCACATGCTCCTAATCATGTTTCTTAATTACTTTATTTATATACACACAGTCACACATTAGCTAGACAAAGATCTTCTCCATTTTCTTCATTCTTAATTTTTTTTTATCTCTCTTCAACGTAACTACTTTTTTCTTTTCCTTTTCTAAATTAATGTATCCAATGCATAACGATAATTAGCTCTCTTAAAATAGCTAAACAACCGTTAAATCATAAGCACTTTCAATTTAGCTCTTCAAACTTGAAGAGAAAAAGAAAAAGAAAAAAACAATTAATTAAAAACTCAAAACACCCATAAATGATTTGATTGATACTTTACTTTGAAGGGATTTATATATACATATAGCTAGAAAGATGGGTTTTTTTTTAAAGGCACAATTAAGAGATTGTGGGTATGTGTGTTGAAGATCAGAAGAGAGAATAGAATGAGAAACAATCAATCAAAAGCTGATGTAAATAATAATTACCTGATCTAAGAATAATAATATAACAATTAATATTCCTCTTTATCATAACATGAAAGAGAGAGGACAAAAGAGGGCAGGCAGAGGCTATAAAATTAATATAAACCCATCTACTCTAAACTCCATACTTTTTCACTCAAAGTTAGTAGAGATATGAAGAAGATCAAACTTGGTGGTTTAAACTCCTCCAAATCTTTCTGTTCCCTTTTCCTACTTATAATTTCGATCCAAATCCTCACCATTTCCTCCTCTTGTTCTTGCCATCAACTTCAAATTGCCAACACCATCTTAGCAACAATGGATCAAACCAGAAGCTTTCCTAGAAGACTTTTATTGGTTTCTTCAACAACTTTGAAGATGAAGAATAATAACAACAACTCCAACAATCAAGATCAGCCCAAGAAAGCTGTGGAACAAAGCTTCAAGAAAGTCCCCCCAAGTGGAGCTAATCCCATTCAAAATAAGTAGTTCATATTTCTGTTTTTGGAGAATTTGAAAGCGCATATGAAACTTTCGATCTCAAGAAAAGAAAGTGGTTAGCTTAACTTTTGAAGTACGACGACTCTTGTTAGAAGGAAGCATCAGTTAACACAACACCGGGTTAGGTTAGATTTTTTTCTCACTTGTTTGAACTTGAATTTTCGATTTAGAAAAAAAATGAATGAGTTGTCTTTTAAACTTTTACAGCTAGGGTTACTTTAGTTGGAAGAAAGTTGTTAGTTAAAAGTTTAGTATATTTTTTCCTTGTTTTTCTAGGAATCTATTTTGTTTTTGCTTGTACATAAATTATAAGTTTGAGGAATTTATCGAGGAAGGTAATGAGGTTTTATTTGGATTAAAGCTTAATTGGGTTTAGATCTTACCCTAGTTTGTTCTTTAATTAGTTCATTTGATTCATATTACTTGATGGGATTTAGGGTTTTTGTTCACTGGATATACTTTTGAGAAAGAGAGTTATTGGAATGGAAATTTAAGGTGAGAAAGTAATTAAATGGGGAAGAAATAGAATGATAATTTGATTTTGTAGTTTCAAATTAATTAGAAAAAGGAATTTTTTAGAAGTATTTTTCATAAATTGGTACTAATTAATATTTTGAATTGATTATTTCAACCAGTTGGGAATAGGCTTTTGAAATCAGTGATTCAGTGTCCTTAATTTCAAGCTAAAAATAAGGTAATTAACAATGAGTAGTCAAGTTAAAATAGAAGAGAGAGAGAGAAGAATCCATGGGGGAAATTACATTCAAAACTAATTAGTTTGGGCGTAATTTAAACTTCGTTATTTAAACCATAAAACTAATTAATATTTTGAATTGGAAGGTTTACTTTAAAAAAAAATAGCAAAATTATTTTTAAATTGTTACAATAACAAAATAAAAAGATATGGAAAAAAACGAAACTCCTAAATGCCCTTACTCATTTGAGAAAAATTCAAATACCTTGTAATTAAATAACATATCTCAAATACAATCAAATCGTATGAAAATATAATTTTTCCTAAAAACATGAAATTATACATATTGCCATTTAAAAAAAGATTATAAATTAGTTGAAATTTTTTCATACTAAATATAGTTTGCAAATATAGTGTATTTGTGACTATGTGATATTCCACTTCCTTTTTTGTATCGTGAAAATATACTTTATTTGTAAAAAAAAAAATTGTACTACAAGCAGGGCTAAAAACGAGTAAAAAATTTTGTAAAAAAACCCGTTTTTACCAAAATTCTTAATATTTTTTTTTTTTTTTGTTATTTTTGTGTGTGTGATTCAAAATTTTGTCATTTATCTCTAAAACGGTAACCGTTATCATGTTTAGTAAGAGAGATAGACGAGAGATCCCAGGCCCATTGGGCCATACACATTGCTAGAGAGAGAGCCCAACTGCAGAACCCAATAAGTGAGAGTCCCAACTCAACTTACCATGGTTAGCATTGACAAAATTTATGTACGGATGCGGAGTATCTTCTATTATCGTCACATGAATGGATAGAGTCGAGCCTCTAATCTCGGAGCTGATATCATAAGTATGGCTAGTTGAGTTACACTGATATTGGCTATATTAAAAGAGATATTATTATAAGAAGAAGATTTTTCATTTCGTTTTCATAGTTTAGTCTCTAATATACAATCATTTAATTCAAATAAAACGTAACCCATCAAGTGTTAAGGTGTACACTTATATAATTTAATTAATTAAGAGATATCTTCGAACCGAAAGGTCATATATTTAAAATTATTCTTAATTAAGTTATACTCACTTTTATCTTTTTAATTTTTATTTATTTACATCTTAAATTGTGTAAATATCTAAATTGTTGTCACCTAAAAAGTGTATAACTATAGGTAAGAAGTAGATGGATGTTGTAAAAAAATAATTATAATATATTGAACCCTATCCAACATATTTGAAGATTTCAATCCTTTATTTTACCAAACATAAAGTGATTAAGTGTCTCATTTCAATTGATCATTTTAACATTATGAACTTTGTCTTTATTTTTCTTCTTCTTCTTAATCTATCCTTTGTCCACAATAGTCAAATAAAAATCATCTTGTAGTTAATCCAAGTTTACAAGAAACTTTAATTTGTATACATATGTATATTACTTGGAGGCCAAGGCTAATTTCAAAATCTATCATTTTACAACACCTTATGAGCTTGGTTAAATTTTGGATAATATATTAATTGAATTTGAGTGTTTAATTAAACAAATAAAATCTGTTTAGATTTGATTAGATTGAGTAATTCATATATATATACAGAGGCATGTTCACATTCTAATTAACATATTTTTTATACTAAAACCACATATTAATAATATGATCTGACTATATAAAAAAAACACATTAGGATAAAATATCTACCGATTCAAATGAGACTATAAATTAAGTTTTGAAAAAAAACAAAATATGTGACAACTCTAAAAGAACAATGTTGGATCTAATGTTATAACAAGACATTTAACAAAGTAAAAGGAGTAAAGAAACAATAATACAAGATACTTGAAAAATCAATTTGATTTCCATACTACATTTGATTGAGAAAATATATTTATTATTAGAGTATGAATGAACTACAAGTATGCAACTTATCTTTCAATAGACCTATCTTGAGATGCTACTATAAAATCACTCTAGACGATCACTTAAGCTCCTCCTAAATAGTTTATACTTAATCGATACGGCCGTTGCAAAAGTTAGGTTTTCCATGAATCGGTTAACTCCAGCAATATAACTGATTTGGCTCCCCTAAGTACTATATTCCAACTTCTCAATGAATGTTATTAAACAATATGTCAGAAGCTAACATTCATCATGAGCACCAATAACGATCTTTTTTCACGGTACAGAAACTTCTTCCATGAACACACAGAACATTCGGCCAATATCATACACTTCGTAGGTTAATACATTTTACTTTTATTGCACCCCAGAAGAAAAACACACAACCATTCAAAAGAAGGAAAGACAATCATCGGATCATAAACACCATCAACCACAATAACCAAAACAAAAAATAAAAGTTTTAACAAGATAATAAAAATAACATTTTAATTTACTGTAAACACTGAAAACATTAACAAAATAATATATTCTAAAGGTATAAATTAAATTCAAATAAATAATTAGAAATATTACAAATGAAATGAATCAATTTACTCCAAATGAAGAAATCAAATTCGACATACACATAATCAATCCCAAGATTTCAAACTTATAAAAAATCATATTTAAAAGATAAAAACTTATATCCAATAAGAGTATATTTAGAAGACAAAAAATGAATTGTTAAATCAATTCCATAAGAATCGAAAGAAGAGAGAGAGAGAGAAGATGTTCCATGTTTAGAAGACAAAAAAGAAATACCAAGACTTTCTCACCAATTTAATTTTGTTTTTGCGCAACTCCGGTAAGCCGTGGCGCCAGCAGTGGTCGTCGGTCGTCACCATGACCCTAAATTGCTAAAACCCCCCATCCTTCTTCTCTATATTTACCCAATTGCCACTGTTTAAATTAAGCATTTGCGTGTCAAAGCATCGACGAAAATAAAATAAATAATACACAAAAAGTAAAAGCTTAGGGATAAGTGTTGGGAATATTTTTTAAAAATTGCCCATCTAACTTAATTAACTCTCCATCCCCCAAAAAGCCTAGAAAAAGATTTGTCATATCATCATCTAATTCTATACGATCCATAAATCAAGGTTAGGTATTCGTAGCTAGATCGTTGTTACGAGTCAAATGTTCAACTTTTTACTTTTTTTTTTCTTTTCTTTCTAATTTATTATATGTTATTAAGAATTGTAAGATTGCATATTTTTAAAAGAGATAAAAATATACTATATTCTAAATTTCAAATTAAATGCTAAAAAGACTACTGTTTTATTATTAATATTTTTTAATAACTTCCGTGATTGATTGTTTAAAATTGTGTTTGTGTTTTTCATCTCCAAAGTGATTTTTTACAAACACAAGCAAAACTTTTGAAATAAAAATAAGTTTTAAATACTGTAGTTTTTCAAAGATCAACACATATTTTGAAAGGTGGCAAGAGTGTATATTTTATATATATAAAAAAATGGAGAATTGTCTTTTTGTTCTTTTGGGTATGGAGAATAGATGCGCATATAGGTGTGAGAGTTTTAAAAATGATACCTTCTTAATAGCTTAGTTATTAAGATTTGGTAGGTGTGTTTTATGAGTTATCAAGAGTAGGTTTTTTTTATTTAAAAAAATAATTTAAATAAATATATAACAATTTAAAAAAGTTTTTAAAAACTTAGGACCAAATATATAAAATTTAAAAACTCAAGAATCAAACCTAACTCTTCATAATAATAATTGTGTGACTAAAAGAAATAACATTTTAAAAACATAAGAATCAATATACTAATTATTAAAAAAAAAACAATAATTAAAAAAGTCACAAATGAGAGTAATGTTTATAATCTATAGTGTGTCTTCTACTTTTCTTTTTTTTTTTGCACATGAAAATTTTATTTACTATTCTTTTAATTAAGCCAAACGAGTTTGTGGAATTAGTTGCATTAATTATAGAAATGGATAAATGTTATAGGCATATAATTGATTATGGAAAAACTCAACAATATCTAAAAGATAAGCATCAATCATTGAATTTCATGCGTATAAAAAAAACATATACAAATAAATAAATAAGGGTTTTTGAAAACTTTTAAATAAAAAAGAAATCTTATTAATTAAAGCCATCGTACAAAAAATGAGTAAAATCGTATCTCTTTGAGATGAATATAATACATATATGTATATAGTATAATAGTACAACAAATATATGATAATTTATCTTATCTTCCCTATAAAAGGGAATAATTTATTGTTTAAATCTAAAAGTTGAATAATATTTAACAACAACAACATTAAATATTTAGATTCTTTTCCCCCATTTCACTCATGTCTCTAATTAACAATGCCTCTTTCTCTCATTTTCCTATATATTCCTACGTTAAATATATACAGAATTAGCAATAAATGAAGAGAGAGATAGAAAGAGTAACACAACCAAATAAAAACTTTGTTTTAAAAAATACCCTAATCGATCCATAATTAATGTTACCGCCTAAATATTTTCAAACTTAGGACCCTTTGGGGAAAATGTTAACATATTAAAATAACCATACCATAGGTAACAATTTTATATCTATGATCCCCATAAGTGAAGCCTGGATTTAAGGTTAATGATTGTGGTCCAAATATTGCCATATTAATTTTCATTTTGAAAAAAAAAAAAAAAAGTAACGAATACATGTTTAAATCTCCATACTCGAAATTTGTTGTACTAAAAAAGTATTCTAATATAAACCAGACATCGTTCAAAAATTTTGTTTATGTTTCATCTATAGAATTTACAATATTACACATTTAATTCTACTTGTAATGAAAATGAGTGAAACTTAATAAAAATTAGGATTATTTCAATCGATAAGTTTAATCCTTCGAAGTTTCAAGTTTGTCTAAAAGACCCGCCAATTTTAAAATGTATTTAAGAGATAAAAAAAAGTTTAAAAAGTCTTTGAACTTTAACGATGTGTCATGTTTACATAATAATCAAACTATAGATCAAATCTACATTATATTGATTTTTATATTTAGTAAATTTATAAAAAAATTAAAATATAAAAATATGTTTCAAAACGATCTTTCAAGTACACACAAAATTTAAATTCATACACATTTTAAATTTAGAACTAGATCTACTATACACAAAATTGAAAATTCATATTCTTACACAATCGTGTAATAAACGTGTAATATAAGCGTTAAATTAATAAATTTTATTTATTTTTTAAAAAAACACCAACTTCTCCACCACCTTTATCCAAAAAGAGTCACATGGCATCAACTTTAAATAGTCCAAAAGGCAAAGGGCAAAAATGTCAAAGAAACGTCTTTATAAACAACTAAAAGGTAACCTTATTGCAAAAATATGAAAATCGAAATGAAAATGAGTTCCTATACTTCTTCTTCTTCTTCTTCCCTCCAAGTTTTGCCTTCACCTTCATCTTCAACCTTAAGATTAGCCATCAAATTCAAAGCCCTTTTGCAGACTCTCATTCTCTCTTTAGCTAGAGCGATCTCTCGAGCCAAAACAACGGCATTTCAATCAGCCAATACAGCTTTAAAAAGGAACAAGAAAAAGCTTTTGTATGGCTCCTTTAGACTTCACTACAATTGGTGTTCTGTTTCTTCTAATAAATATTCTCACGTGACTCCTGCGGTTCTCACTTGCGACCACGGTATCGGCGGTGGCGGAGGCGGAGGCGATCAACTTGGTGGGTATTTGCAATGGCTTGAGGAGAGAGATGTTAATAAAAAGAGTAATCATAATAGTAATGTTGAAGATGATCATGAAGATCAGAGTGTTAATGAGATTGATAAATTGGCTGAGATTTTTATTGCAAGATGTCATGAGAAATTCAAGCTTGAAAAACAAGAATCTTATAGGAGATTTCAAGACATGATGGCAAGAAGCTTTTGAGGGTTTTTTGTTTTTATTTCCATCTCTTTGATTGTTATCTGAAAAAAAAAAGGGATCGAATTGTAGAGGATGATATGAAACTAAAATCGTCATATAATCTCTTTCAATTTTTGTTTCATTTTCTTTTAGTCTTGTAAATTAGAATAAACATGACAATTCGAAATAACATGTCAATTATAGTTAGAATTAAAAAGATATTAGTTTTACAATTTTTGCCATGTAATTTACTTGTTTTATTCTTATGTGTATAATGTGTCGTAAATGTGATTAGAATAATGATATCTTAACTCAAAAATACTTTAGAATAATAAATATTTTGGTTATGAAAATTAATTGTCATGTCATTTTTTTAAATTTAAAATTGAAATAAATATGAAAAGAAAAAAATTGTCAAATACATTCACATTTGTTAAACTAATTCATCCAAATTTCCATCTTCAATCTCATCTCATCTCACCGATAAAAAAGAATGGAGAAATTGTTACGAAAACTAATTAATTGCTATAGTTTTTCTTTTTATAAGAGCAATAAACGAGGAATAATGTGAACATACGACCATAGTTTTATATTTAATCACATGTGAGTTTAGAGATTTTGACTACGATATTATATCTTAACTAACTAAATTATATATGTTTAGTATTTTTAATAATGGAGAATTATATTATGTTTGATGATTTTTTTTATTACTTAAAAAATAATTTCTTCTGTGCATCCTTCTTCTAACATTAATTTTTTTTAAAAAATAAATACTTGAATAAAGTATCCATAATTCGTACTTTTTGTTAATGATTTTTAGAAATAAGAAGAAGAAACTAAAAAAAAATTCCAATTTTTTGTAAATAAATTTAGAAATATTTTATAAAGGAAAATTAAAAGAAACTATACTTAAATACATCCTCTATATTAAAACATAAAAAAAAAAAAAATCAAAATCAAATGAGAATATATATTACCAAACATGAGTTTGTGTATATAAATTATATATTTTAATGATATATTATTTTCTTAGTTATTATTATGAACATTTAAAATAGTTGACTGAATCTACTAATTAGAATCGTTAAGATACCCTTTTTATTTAATTATATATTTCTAGGAGACTTTTTTTTAATAGATAAAATTTGAAATAATTTAACTATAATTGTCTGTTTTAAAAATAAATTAGAAATTAAACCCATGTTGTTTTTAATAATTTTATAAAATTAATAATGACTTTCATGTTTAAGAAAATGTACCATAATAGATGCAATGTCTATCTGTTTTTGATTCCTTGGTATCAAGATGGTTGGCCAAGCCCCTCTCCCATTTTCCTTAACATTCAATTACAAGAGTTAGTCATAAATATAATGAGAGCCTTTCCCTATAGTTTATTTGTTAAAAAATCTATTCTGGTGTCACAGTCGAATATGAATATCGAGGAAATATAATATTATAAATAAAAGAAATTAAAGAAAATAAATTCTCTCTCGTAACTTCAATTTATTTGAAATTTTAATCACGTGTGTCAAGACCTTTATTTATAGACAAGTGTCATATTCAGACACATGAACAATAAATGGAGTTGAACTAAGAGTTTAATCTTATTTATCAAAAAAGAAAAATGAATAGTAGAGAAAATTACGTATTAATTTTGAGATATATATGTTAATATGGTTTAAGAAAATTGAATATTTTAGATCACACATCATCTCATTTGTTATGATCTTGATAATTGTAAAGTGGTTAAGGATTTTGTGTGTGTGTTTTAGATTGGGTTAATATTTCAAAAAGTAAGGGGTTTGGTAATATATTAATTAAACAAAAAAGTTATTTAATTATTTTTTGTTTTTTCCTCGACAAGTATCATTTTCACATATGTTGTCAAATAAGAAAAACCATGTCATCAAAATCTCGGTTCGAAATTGGGTATATTTACGAGACTAAATATAGTCAAGGTGACTGAAAGAGATATAAAATCAGTACTAAAATGAGATTGTGAAATTACAAATCGAATCCAAAACTCTCGTATAAACACATTTCAACCTGCAAACAAACTCGACAACCACTAAAAGTGGATTTGAAGTATATGCACGATCGAAATACAAAATCGACTTTATAGTGTCACTCTTATACATATTCAATCAGGATATGATCTACTTGAGAAATTTTCACAAAATAAATAAGAAAGAGTACGACCATAAGTCAACAACAAATGTCAAAAAAGGAAAAAAAGGAGTGGCCTACCTGCCTTGCAGATTGCCAACCACAAAAGGAAAAAACTAATAAGAAGGAAAAAAGAAATAGAAGAAGTCGATGTGTTGATGATTTTGTTATTAAATTGATCCAAAAGAGTGCAAGTTGGTTAATCATAATTAAATTATATAATAATCTTTGGAATATGTAGATTTCTTGCTTCAAAAAACTTATGGTTTAAATAATTAGCCAATTTGACTTGGCCACATGGCCAATTCATATGATATCTAAATTTGTTCTTTTCTATGAAGCCTAACATGGTATAGACAAAACAATGGATATATTACATTTATTTCAAGAAGCAAAACTAAACCCAATTTGGCCTTCTCTCAATTGCCAATTATTTTGTTTTTTCTTCTACAAATTCTACTTTTTATTCTATTCAAAAGGAGAGAAAATTAGTTCTTTACTTTTTCCATTAGAATAGATTAAAATATTTCAGATTTTTTAAAAAAATATATGTGTCAACACTACAAACATGTTATAGAATATAATTTTAAACAAAAGGTTGGATAATAAATTATATTAATCGATTGTAATTTGTTATGAATTATACGTTGAACTTGGGTTGTTGTTCCATCTTTGATACTTGATTAATTATCTATGTTGAATGTGTAGACTTTGTTTAAGAGAGTTTTCTAATTGTTAAGATCTCGGGTGTAAAATTATATTTAAACTTTTCAAATGGAAAAAATTAAAATTTCTCTATCCATTGAGTTGTCACGTGGATTTCGAAAGTTTGAACTTGGTTAATCCTTCGACCTAACTATTGGACTTATTAATTGAACTTTGGGTCTCGTTAAGTTTTTGACTAAAATTAAGTTTTTTTTGGCTTAATTGAACGTTAGCCTATATATTAACATAAGATTGAACAAATTATTTAATTTGATCAAACGACCACGATAAAAACATGTGACATTATAAACAAATTTCAATATTTTAGAACACAGTCAACTTTTAATTAATAGTAAATTTAATCATTTTAAAAATTATACATAATAAATTTTAAAAATGATGTAATAATTTGTGATTGTTCAACTTTTCATCACATTTGATCATTTATCTATGATGTCGTACCGAAGTGGTAATGATATATTTCAATACGTCAATATCATGATTCAGTTAATGATAAACACATCATATAGTCATAATTCAAAGTACATTGACATAATTGAATAAAACTCGTTTTTATCTTAAAATCAATATAGTTACTTTTTGATGAAAAGCAAATATGAAATGTTGATGAATCATACACAATAAATTGATGAAGGAGCACATGATTTCATTTTCCCTTACCTAATCAAAAGCTCACACTTTCTTCTTCTCTCTTCTTCCTTTTTTCCGTATCTAAATCTTCTTCCGATCAAAAAAGCCATAACCACTCTCAAATTTCTTATGTCACTTTCCAGCTTGTGTTGATCCAAATGAAAGGCCATATCATTGAAAGTTAACTAAAGGCTTAAAGCTGGCTTTTCTTTCCGTTGTTCATCTACATGAGAAAAAAAGGAGAATGCTCTGAAGGTGTTTGAAGAAAGTTCTGAATGAAAGATTCTGTTTTATTTTATATATAACTCCACCGCCAGTGATTATAGGACCTCAATTTTAGGATCACTTAATGGCTTTTTATGATCTTCACAATATTGTCTTTGTTTCTTTTTGTTTGTTTGTTATAAGATTGGAGGATTTTCTCTTTCTTTAGGGTGAAGATTTAGGTGTGTTTTGACCTCTTGTTAGAAGGACAATATCGAAGATTGTATTTGTCACTAAATTAGGTTAGTGTCGAACAAATTATCAAATTAATATTTTTTTTTTTTTGTTAAAGGGTTTTATAATTAGAGTTGACGAGAGCATACGAATGATCACTGATATTGAAAAAAATAAGAAAATAGAAACATGTAGCGAACACTTGAGAATTTTAAACAAAATGACATATGAATGAACCAACTTTATATAAATCGAAGTAAAAGTGATTCCAAATACCACATTATAGAAAAAAATTAAAACAAAATCGTTAAAGACTATATCTATACCTATAAAGTGCATGTTCTTTTTCTTCTTTTAAATGTAAGTCCTTGTTAAACATGTTTAGTATTTGATGCAACTATTTACTTAAACTATTTAAAAATTCCTATGAGCGATTATTGTTAAAAAAAAATGACCAGTTCTTCTAGCAACCAAATGTTTTAGTATTGGATAGTCGTCTAGTAAGTTAGTTGAAGTTGTATGGTGCAATCTATCTCGAATGATAAGAGAATAAAGCAAAAATATCCTTGAAAATAACAAAAAAAAAAAAAGAAAAGAAAAATAGTTGATTTTTAAATATAGCAAAATGAATAAAAATATAACAAGATTTTTCTTGCTAAGAAGACTCGTAGGAGTTACATAAAATACAACAAAATTTAAGCCAAAATCAACTCAAAACATCAAATTTTACCAAATGTGAAAATAAAAATTTCTTCTCATTTTCAAAAGTTTAGTGTATGTAATAGTTAAATACATTAGTTATGGTTTTACTATGTTTTATTTTGGAAAATTTAGAAAATTTATATTTTACTTGAAATTTAGGTTTTTATTTTTATTTGAGAAGAAAATTGGTGAAAAATTAGAATAATAAAAACAATTTGTTAAATTTTAATTCTAAGGTATTTTTTAGACAAAGCTTTTAACGATTTCCTTCCAAACTAACGGTAAAGTTATATATTTTAATTAAAAGGATATTTTATGAAAACTAAAAAGTGAAAAACCCATAAGCCGAAGAAGCCCTAACTAAGGACTGTGTTCGCTCCATTTTTCAAGCTTTCTTCAAAGAAGAGCTCACGGCTTTACTATCTCTTCAGCGCCAACAACGCTCCATAAACCTTCACCAAGATGGAGGATTTGAAGAAGAGGAAGCTGGAGGAGACCGTCGGCAATGCCGAATTTTCTTCTCTCGAACATTTGCGAACTCTCCTCGAACCACTTCCCAAGCCTCAACTCGTCGATCTCCTTGCCAGACTGTGCGTCTCTTCTCCTTTCTGACTCTATTATATTAAACTACACTTTCATTTGCACTTCCTTCTTCTTATTTGTCTTCGTGAATTGAATACTCGTTATTAAACAGTTAAAGAAACTTGAAATTTGTTTCTAGTTTGTTAGTTAGTTTTTCTTCATTGTAACTAATTATTAGCCTTTCTCGTATGTGTATAAATACCCTGAGTAAGTCATTAATAAAGATGAGAAACTCAATTATATTCTTCCACCCCTTTAATACTCGCGTTTTAGTTTCTTAGTTCTACTTCTTTTTCGGAACTGATCTTGCCTTCTGTTTACTAGGAAAAAAATGTTATTGTTTGAGATATGGGGTTCAAGAGAATTTGGTAAGCCTAGCGTTAAGTCATTTATGTGACTGTTGGATGACCTTTTCTAGGGTTTTGGGTTTTTAGTTCCCATTGTAACTGAATTTTGGAATTTTTTTGGTGAGTTGATGGATGGGGCATTCCCCAATGTAAACCCACCTGTAAACATCTCCCCAAGTTTTAAGACGGTCTTGGTTCTAATGCTGGAGTTAGTCTTTTCCGAAGACGTCCTTGTGCTCGACGAGGAATTCAATGTTACTGTTTGAGAGTTTGTTATATTTCAGATATAATAAGACTTGCAGTTCTAACTGATAGAGATGTCATTGACTGTTTAGTTTCGATCTCATTACTTCGATGTCACCAAATAGCCTTGTTCTTAGCGTTTTTTTTAACCCTAACTGGGTTGTTCGGGTCCTTCACTCCTTGAATCATGCTTGTAGAGATCCCCCCTCCACCCCACATTAATCCCAATATGTTGGAGAGTCAACAGGGATTTTAAGGTTTTAAGTTTTCGTCTTGGAGCTTCAACCCATGACCTTGGAAGGTATCTCCAAGCATTTGAAGTCTTTACTATTAGACCCCAAATGGTTGTTTTTTTCTAAGAATTAGCACGGAATTTGGCCTTCTTACACGAACGTCAGTGAAGCCTCATTTCGTAGCCTTAAAGAAATAGTATCTCTATTCCTTATGAGTTATGAGCAGATACGTTTTTTATATATTACAAAGCACATGAAGATGATGTGCTTCGTTTTGTCTAAGTGTGCCCTGTTGAGATTTTGTTCATTTGAATTCTATTCGAATTAAATTTAATTCAACAGAAGCAATTTATCAAAGAACTCTCAAATAATTTATTAAAGAGTTACCCTAACATTTGACACAGATGCGACATGTCAATTTTCGAAAAAGTAAGACAAAACACAGTGGAAACATGTTAATTTTTTTTTTAACAAGAAAAAGATAATCTTCCATGGATGCATGGAGTTCTCTTGGCCAAGAATGAAGGCAAGAAACTATCACTCACATTGAATGAACGTCTTCTATGTTTCTACCGTGCATATGCCTCTAGATTATTTACCGATCGAATAGTCTTTCTTGCAGTGTAAATATTTATTACCGAACTTCAAATTCTTCCATAAGGACAGAAGATCCCCAAACAGCGAAAGAAAACCCCACTTCTCAAATTGGAAAAAGAAAATCCCCTTCTCAAATTGCCACCTCACCTGCGTATTCAACAAATAAATATTTCATCAGAACTTATCTTCAAGTCTAACACCAAACAATATTTTTTTTTATATGAAAACTTATCTTTAATAAATTGCTTCCGACAAAATAATATCACATTGTTAATATTTCAAATCGAATTCAGATTTTACTTATAAGTTCAATAATTATCCCAAATGAATTTTAACTCGAAACAATTTTGTTTGAAAAAAATCTTGTCTTTTATAGTTCTTGAAAAAAGAATCCTTTGAAAGTTACTTCCATTTCTAAAACTGTGGTAAGAATGATTTTTTGTGGGTATTACACAGTGGAAATCACGAGGGTGTTGCTTCAATTGTATGCTGTGTGATTGACATGGTGAATGTGTGTTTATTTGCGTTGCATGTTGAGGCATAAAGAGGGTCCCAGTATCCTTCCATTGCAGAAGAAATAAAAAGTGTTGCCAGTGCAGATCCTGTCAACCGAAAGCTTTTTGTTCGTGGCTTGGCTTGGAATACCACTTCAGAAACATTGTGTGCTGTGAGTGCAGTTGGTTGTTGCTTGTGTTTGCCTGTCATGTTTGTGATTGTTCTTTAGACTCCTATGTTTCTAGTCCCGAAACATTAAACCTTGGAATCCCTTTCTTTTTTCTTTTAGTAACATTTTTTCTCACAGGCTTCTGTCTCCTACAAAGAACAGTGTTCAGTTGCTTTTTTTCCTAATGAAGTTGTTATAATTATATCATGTTCAGGCATTTAGCGTGCATGGGGAAATTGAAGAAGGAGCTGTTATCTATGACAAAGCAACAGGGAAGTCCCGTGGATATGGTTTCATTACTTACAAGCACATGGAGTCAACTAAAGCTGCTTTAAAAGCGCCTAGCAAAATAATTGAGGTAAGCACTAAATCCCTTCCAAATGATGTGGAAATATTTTCCATTTTATAAGACAAATTTTTGGAGTTAAATGTGTGAGAAATAGTTGGGATGGACGATGGAGTGAAGCAGTTAGCATATCTTATTTGGATTAGGAATTATAAGGAATCATAAATCCTCCTTTTTCTAGAGTTCAGAGCTCCCTCCCCCGACCCAAAAAAAAAACCATCCTGTATCCTTTTGAGTGAGATTTATTTTGAGCGTTGCAGTTCTTCCCTTATCACTTTTGAGTAGGTTCATCATCTCCAATCATTTTATTAATAGTTGGTTATTGTCGAGGAAAGTTTTGTTTATCCATCAATTTTAAAAAAATAGTTGGTCTCGTAGCCACCAAGGGCAGTCCCTTTGGTTGGGGCCCGTGGTCTCTCTTTTCTTTGAGTTTAGCAAATACCGGCCGGTAATTGAACCATGGACCTTTAGAATATATAGAATATATGGTAATTGGTGTCTTATCCACTGCACTATGTTTGGATTGGCAAGACTTGCAGTCTCTCAATAAACCTACATGGAGGTTGAGTATGTGAATCAACAGGTTAGTATAATAAGAAAAAAGCCTTGATGTCGGCAAAGTCTAGGCCTTGGGGCAGATGGAGAATTATAGGCTTGAGCAAAAATAGTATTTGGTATCATCATTTCTTTGTTTAATAGGACGATAGCTTTTGGCTTATGGAGGGGTATATTTTTTTTCATAATTTGTACTGAATCTAATTTTATAAAGATTGAAACTTAATAAGACTCCTATATGCAAGTTGTATATCCTGTTTTTGACGAATAATTCATAACTTCAACAAAATTTATGCCTTTAAAGAAAGATATGAAGGGTAGTTGATTGATTGGCTACCCATCTGCAAGCTAAGGATAGATAAGATGAACTTTTAATGGACGCAAGCATCTTTTTGTTCCACCATATTATAGATGCTGGCTTTTTCTAAGATGGTTCTAAGGGAATTCAAATATATGTATTTGATCAATACTTCATAATTCTAGGGTCGCATGGCTGTCTGCAATCTGGCATGTGAGGGTCTAAGTGGATCAAGTACAACTCCAGATTTAGCTCAGAGAAAGCTGTACATTGGTGGTTTATCACCAGATATTACAAGTGAAGTATTGCTGAATTTCTTTGGAAGGTATGGTGACATAGAAGAAGGTTCAGTTGCCTATGATAAGGATACAAATGAATCACGGTTAGTAACATTTTTTGAAATTATTGTTACTTTACTTTCTCCATTGATGTCTTAATTTTCTTTTATCTTATTGGACTTACATATGCCGCACCTATAAATTTCTACTTCTTTGTGTGTAGAGGGTTTGGATTTGTTACCTATACCACCGCAGAGGCTGCAAAGAAGGCAATAGATGATCCAGACAAGACCTTTGGGGTGAGTGAGTAATGAGACTTGCTAATAGCTTTTTTGAAACAGATGGCTTAATTTTATTACAGAAGATTCCAATATTTTAATGCTTAGATATGTGGTAATTTATTTTCGAGCAAAAAAATAAAAATGTCCAGAATTGAAAGTTAGAATTGTTTGATTTTGAACAGGTACAAAAATATCTGGTTTAGTTCAACTTATTTGCCGAGTATGTAAGAAGTCTTACATGACTTCTCTCATCAAGCACAAGCGATCTTTTAGATTAAGTGTAGAATTATGGAAGCATTTTTATCTTTAACTTTGGAAGTGGGAAAGGGGTAAGAAACAAAAACAATATTATAGAAGTATAAACGGAGGCTTTTTGTAAATTATTAAAATGAAGAATGTTTTCACAAGCAAGAGCCATACTACAGCTGTTTAGTACAACTTGTCAAATTATTTTGAATGATTTTTAACCTTTGATGAATATTATAATATATTAATGTGGTGAGTGGTTGCAGGGAAGGAACATCATTGTGAAGCTTGCAGATTCACACAGGAACAAGATGATGCAGGCACAAGTATCCCCAGCTATTCCTTCTATGCCATACCCAGTAGCCGCTGGATATCCTCAACCTGGGAAACCTCATGGCGGTGTTGCCCCTGTTGGCTATGCTTATCCTCAAGCTCTTGGATCATATCCTGCTTCGTATCCCAGTCCTACGACAGCGCATGCTTCATATGCAAGCCAACCCCAAATGCCATATCCCCATCAAGTGATTGGAAAGAAAGATGCTACTGGACTTCATCCCATCACACCTGCTGGAATGGGAGGCTATCCATATTATATGGCGAAACAATAGCTATGGATGTGATCTATGGGAGGTGAATTTCAAAACGTGATATTAACTTCCTTTACCATCCAGATTTAGCCTACATGCAAATAATATGTTTATGTCATTTTTATTATTGGAATTATGCATAAACGTACTATAAATTTGTAGGTTTTAGTTTGGACTCAACTTTTACATTAATGTCAATGGAAAATCTGATGATCTAATTGAAGAAATATTTGCACTGGGTTAAAATGTAGGGTTAAATTTTGTTACTCGTTTTAAAGTGCCACGACAAGTTTAGTTTAGGGGAGAATGTGATGTAATATGAAAAGGGGAATTTGCTATTTCAATAGAACAATGGAAAAAATTTCATTTATTCCATTGTCTTTGTGCAAGGATGCTGCTGCTTATTATTAGTTTTTATCATTCAATTGTTCATGGGTAGCTGGTTTTTGCAGGAACCTTGACATTAGTAAGCGCCTCTAGAAATTGGTCGCTCGGATTTGATTGAAGTGTGAACATTAAAGGTGGCCTAGCGAAAATTTTCCAAGTAAACTCTTCATCTTTTTGTTCCTTGTCTGTGTAAAATTTATTACCACCTAGAAATTATGCATACTAGTCATTTTTAGGATTAGAGGTAGTTAATCTTGAGCATGGAAAATATTGGTGTTAGCTATTTAAATATTGAACATACGACAATATTCTTGATATTCCTCTTCTGTCAATCATATTCTCTGAATTGCATTTTATTATTCCTGTCTAATGAAGTTGGAATTTAGAAAACGAGTCTTTATGTTAGTCATGTTATTCCTCTTCTGTCACTATATCTTCAAATTTAGTCATGTTATTTTAAATCTTTATGTTAGTGTTTATTGTTAGTTTAGTGAACTAATTTGGAGGTTTATTAGTGGATTTTTTTTCCAGAATAATAAATAATTTATACTTTATGAAAAAAAAAAACCACCCAGAGACAAAAACTCATTACACTTCATACTTGATTTTGTGATAGCATATAAATAGTTTGTCCTTTTTGCCATTTTTTACAATTTTCCTTTATTTTATTTTAAAAGTATTTGGATTAAATTTTGACATAAGAATACATGGTTCAAAGTTCGAGGACCAAGGTATTATTTTAAGCATGGCTTTTATTAATTTTGTTACTCAAGAAAGATTTATTTCTCCACCTTGCAAGCTAGAGATGTAAAGTAGTTTATCGAGGTTGATTTTTAGTTAATATTAATTTCAAGTGGGGTTATTATAGGAATGAATGAATTTTTATAGATAAATACTTTCAAGGTTTAATGAAAGTTTTAATCCTTCCCCTACACGATGACCTAAAATATTATTACGTAGTCCTCAGAATTCATTTTAGAAATTCTACCAGCGATCATTAAACTCATAGAAATGGATTTTGTATAACATACATAAAGCTCTTCATGTTAAATACAATTGTTGTAGCAATTTTTGGTTATCGAGGCCAAAAATGAGCTCTAGTCATATTTAGTAATATGCAATGAAAATTGATCTAATTGTAATAGAATTTGATTGAGTATGAAACACAAATGCCATTTGATTGTGTTTTTATTACATTTACATATTCTGAATCTGTCATACTTTTTCCATTATTGTTAGAATAAAGGTAAGAGTAAATATAAGAGTTGTAATTCTCATATTGTTACAATAATATTTGTGATGGTAATATTAAACATACAAAGTTTTGTGTAATTTTCAAACATATTTAGATTGACCACACTCTGTTTCTCAATTAGAGTGTGTTTTGATGGCAAATTTGAAAGTAGAATTTATAGTTCATTAGGATTACATAATACATGTAAATAATAAAAAATGTAATTAGTTGTATTTACTTTTTAGATTACCATTATGATTTAAATCATTGTTAGGACTCCACGGAAATTTTGCATACCGTGAAACCCTCACTTTCTAACATTTCTTCCAACTTTTAAGATTCATTAGTTTTTTAAAAGCATTAAATGGTATGTGTTGGTAGGGGACACCTCTTTGAACCTTTTCCCACTACTTTGAGTAAATTTTTATTTGTTTTGTTTTGTTTTGTTTTATATATTTAATCATATACGTTTTTTTTTTACTAATAGGAATAATGTCTTCTTTAAGTAATTATGGAGTAATGCTTTTGAACCATCAAATATTGGTCAGGTATTAAAAGTTATTTATGAAGTTTAATTATCTATACTAAGTTAAGAGTTTATTTATAAAGTAGTAAAGTTGAGATATATATGATATTTAATTTCAGGAAGGACATGGAGATTGTAATTCAAAATTTCTTCATCAGAAATCTAAAATTGTTAGATTTGTAGAGGAAATCTTTGGTGTTTACTACTATTTTATATCTAGAGTGCCGTCTAGATTATCTATGAAAAAATGTTTTTCAAGAATATAACACTTTTGTTTGAAAAGATAATGTAATGGGAAAATGAGTATATTTTGGAGTATTGTTTATGTTTATTAAAAAGGAACAGAAGAAAAAAGTAAAATAGATGAGATTCACTATTGAAGATTCTGAAATCTTGTAAGACAAGACTATTGCTTTTATTTGGCAGTGGCAGATATCCAATCCTAAGTTCAGGTCTTTGTTTTTGTGATGGCATGTGGAATTGCTTATGAGAGGCCCCATTTTCCTTTCCTCTTCCCTCCAATTATTGCTTCTCCCAAAAACTCTTTTCTTCTTTCTCCATTTTTCTAATAAATCTTTCTCAACTTTATTATATTTTCAGTGTTACATAGGATTATGTGCATAAAAATACCTATTTTTTTTTAAAAAAATAATTATAACATCGATCTAAATGGATGTTTAATTTATCGTTGATACCATACCATCGCAACACAATTTTGCTCCTAAAATCACTTCAAAAATGTCAGAAAAGGCAATTCTGAGTTTTTTTGTTTTTATATATATATACAAAATTGTTGAATAGTTATTATAAATGACTTCAAAGGTAAAGATTTAAATTGATTTGTACATCGTTACATCAACAATAAAATTACTTTTAACTACAAATGATAATTTAACAATTTGATAAAAAGGGAAGATTTGGATGTAAGATCTTTGATAGGAACCATAGATTCTTGACCACTTTGTGTTGTCATTATCTTTTATTTTGAAAGTTAATTAAGCACTATAGTCCAGTAGATATATTATTAAGCACAATTTATATTGGAATCCAATTTATGAAAATGCATTTATGAAAACATAAAATAAAATTATGAATTGAATTCTGGGTTTTCACATCTTCGTTTTTAAATTTCTACTCAACAATTAGTTTAATTATATTCCAAACCTTTAGATAATTGTCCTTAAAGTTCAATTTGAAATGACATATGGATATTTCCATTTTTCAATTTGAATGAAATCAAGAACCTCAATAAATACTGGAGTAGAGTTTGAAATAAGATAGGAACCATAGCTTTAAGGATGGATGAGAAAAGAAGAAGTACTGCATGGGCTTTAAATGCTGTACTATATTTCATCTATTATTGCCCAATATTGTTTCAACTTTTTAAAATTAAAAAGAAAAAGTGGAAAAATAATTTACAAAGATTTAGTTTTTCTTTTCCCTTCACATTATTAATTCTCTTCCAATAATGTATGAAAAAGGTAATAAAAGAAAGAAAGAAAGAAAGAGTCATTATGAATGTAGAAAGTAGAGAACCATTTAGCTTCACCACAAAATGCTTGTTGGTGTTGAGAATTAGACATTATGATTATAAATAAAAATTAATAGTCAAAAGTCAACCATGTGTGACAAAAATATCATATTTTAAACTTATTTGAAATACTATATTTATTTCCATCACAAAAATCCTTAAATATTTTAAATTATATATACATACATATATATTTATAATTATCATATCCTTCGAAATGAATACATTTTAATTATATCATAAATGTAGGATTAAATCTATATTTAAATTGTTTTTAACATCATAATTAACAAAATGTTATTATATATCCTTATCACAATTTTGGGTAAACTCAAGGGTGTAGTAAGAAAATCTATTTTGAAAATTTTGTTTTTCTTAAATTGAACCCTAAAAACCCTAAAAAATTCAGTCTATATTCAAAATTTTTTAAAATTTTTTAAAAAAAGAATAATAAATTTTGGATAATTTTATTGTTGAATAAAATTATTTTGTAGGAACTTATTTATTTGTGACCACATATTTGATATATTGTTGTTTTATATATAGAAAAATGGGGAAATAATTGACAAGTTCTCTTACATGATTACTTCTCAATAATGCATCCAAAATAAAAGGCAACAAAATTTATATTAAAAAAGGTATCCAATTTAAGAAAAATTATCGAATATCTTGTTAAAAAAAATGTGGCCACTTTTAGTAGGAGGTTCGTGTTTTATATCATTTTAGTTTTAACAAACATGCAAAATATTTATACTATATAGAATATTTTATTTTGTTATACGGACCGTAAATGTTTTAGAATTTTATTATATTTATGTAAATTATCTAAAATATTATATTTATATTTATTTAGCTTTCAAAAATTTCAAGTACTTGATCTTTCGTTTTTATGTCGGATAGTTCGACATGATATTATATATCTTTAGCAATCAATCAAGTTTAAGTAGACAAAAAGTTTGGAAGATAAACAAAATATTATGCAAGAAACAAAAGTTTCATGGTAAATTGTGCTAACAAAAGCTTGAACTTCAGTACAAGTTTTTAAAACCAACGATTTAAAAGCAATTGAATTGGGTAAGAGACATCCCAACAAACTAAGAATATTTAAAGAAAAGGCAAGGTTGTAATTAGAAAAAAAATAAAGAGGAAAGAGAGATTGAAAGAGAAGTTATTTTCACAACGATATACATACTTTCTATTTTTCTACCACAAACATTTAAAAGAAAAAGTTACTCAAATCTGTGTGGTGTGGTAGGGAGAAAGAGACACATAAATGTGCTCCTAGTGGATGCATCCAGGTTTTTGGTGACAAAATACAACACAAGGGAAAAAGAGAAAAGAAAGACTTCGGTTGTGACAAAGAAATTCAGGCTATCAGATACGATACAGAGCCGCACAAACCCATCATGGTTCAAAATTCCTCTCTCATTTTTTAGCCTTTCCTTTTTTCTTCTTCCATTGTTTTTGACAGAGGTTGAGGAAAAGTTCAAGTGTGACAGTAGCTAACAATACCCAAGAAGGAAGGAAAAAAAGAAAAAAAAAGAAAAAAGAAACCCCTTTGGCTGGCAATGGCCCAATGTCAGGTCTTTCTACTTTTTGGTGTCCTTACATCACTGCCATTTCTATTGGTTTTTTCTTCCCTCACCCTTCTTTCCCATTCAACCTTTTAAACCCATTTCACTCTCTTCCCTTTTCTTATCTCTACCACTGTATCTTTTGCTTTCCCTTTCTTTTTTCTCACAAGAGGGACTCGTAATGACGACCCCTCTTTCTTAATGGAAGAGATTTAGGAGGGGGTATTTTCTTTTCTTTTCTTCTTTCTGATGGAAATGGATTGCAGCTCTTTGACTGAGTCAGGTGGGTCTTCAAATTCCTCACCACCTAATTCATCAGCTGAATCACTCAATGGCCTCAAATTTGGGCAGAAAATTTATTTTGAAGATGTGGGTATTGGAGAACTTCCCAAATCAGGTGGGGGATCTTTCTCATCTTCAGCTGTAATTGCATCAACACCCACCAAGAAACCTAGGGGAGGAGTTGTTCAGGCGGCTCAGCCTCCTAGGTGCCAGGTTGAAGGCTGTAGGGTAGATCTCACTGATGCTAAAGCTTACTACTCCAGACACAAAGTTTGTACTATGCACTCAAAATCCCCTAAAGTCATTGTTGCTGGTCTTGAGCAAAGGTTTTGTCAACAGTGTAGCAGGTCAGTTGGCTTTTCAAAATCATTCTCTTCATCAGTTCTTATTGTTGGTCTCTGATTTTTTTCTTACGGTTGTTGGGTGTCCTTTAAGTATATGCTGGAGCTATCCCTAGGTTTTTCTGTGATCTGTTAGTTGATGGTAGGTTTAATTTATAAAATACTTTTTACTTCCTTTTGGGTCTTATGAGTAGTGATTAAATTTCTCTCTACCAAATATGACTGAAAGATTCTTTTTACTGTTTTCTTTGTCATTTCTCTTTGTTTATGTCATGTTGGGGAATTGACAAAAATAGGCCAAAAATGGGGTAGAAATAGAGTTTTAGGATTGATTGTAGAAAATAGGCCAAAACCTTGAAGATGAATGTAAAAACTAAAAGTAATCAGCAAGATTTGCATCATTAATACTGCAGTAGCAAAAGGAGAGCATTTATTGAGTTCTAAAGCACACAATATTGTCATAATAGGATTTCAAGTCTTTCTCAAAAAGCTTGAAATGCCAAAGGAGTAAATATTCTATAAACAGTTCACTGTAGGATAAAAAAAAAAGAGAAGGAAAGTCTTGAAGTTGCAGAAGAAAAGTCTTCAACTTAGAATTGTCAGTGAGATGACTTTAGTGATCTTGCAAACAACACAGGACACAATTTTATAAGCATCTTCCACCTGCATTAAAAAAATGAACCTTTTTTACATCGTGATCATGCAAACAACGCAAGCACAAACCAAGCAAGTATAAAACTATTACTACGTACCAAGACGGGTACTAATCTTGTATGCTCGACTTCTGGATGTATGAAATTGGATTGGTACACGTTAATCTATTGTGGCCTGTTTCTTTACATCGACCACATTTATGCAATTTTGGTGCTTCACCGACACTTGGAATCCTCTTTTTCTTCGGTCGACCAACTCTTTTGACTACTTTCGGAGGTAAGACAGTCATATGTACATATTCTTCGGTTGTCTTCCATTCCGACTGATTCCCAACTGGGTAGACGGCCTCCGAATATGCTGCCAACAAACATTCATTAGTGTAATAGTTAGCACATAAGCTATAAACATTTATATTGCGATCCCGTGCAACAGCAATGGCATGTGCGCATGGTAGTTGCTCAGCTTGAAACTCCTTACAAGTGCACTCTTGAGTATGAAGATTTATGACCTCCTCTTTATCTAAATCTTTAACATGGAATTGGTAACAATCAATTGGGTTGACTTTCATTGTCAAAGCTCGTTCTTGTTTCTTTTGTAGAACTAACTCTGCCCATTTAGTCAATGTAGACGTCACTTTAATGCCTTCTTCTCGACGCTCCCAAAACCAACGTTGTAGCAAAGCTCGAACATGTTCAAGGAATGAAGCAATAGGCAAATCTCTAGGTTCTTTCAGTATAGAATTCATGGACTCTGCTATATTTGTTGTCATCATATTATATCGTCTTCCTGGACAGTGAAAACGAGACCAACGTGTTATTCCAACATCGTTTAAATATTTTCCTGAATCATTAGGAAATGCAAGAATACTTCTCCACGCTTCTGAGAACGTTGATTCACGGTATGTTCTAGATGCATTGTAAAACAAAGTAGCTATAGTGTCATTCTTGTATTTATCATTCAAATTTTGAGTCAAGTGTTGGACACAAAGTCCATGGAATGCGGAGGGAAAAACCGATGCAATACACTTAGAAAAACATGTTTTTCGATCTGTCACGAAGCCTAGATTAGGCACCTCTCCTATTGCACCTTTCAATTTCTCTAAGAACCACTGTATTGAAGCATCTGTTTCTCTGTCCACCACTCCAAAGGCAAGAGGATAAATTTGATTGTTACCATCCAAGCAAACAGCAACTATCAACTGACCCCGATATTTGTTCTTAAGGAATGTTCCATCCATGACTATAACCGGTCTAATGCAGTTTAAGAATCCTCGAACACATGGACCAACAGCCATAAAAAGATATTTGAAGAAACGATTATCTTCAAGTTCCATGTGAAATATTGTACCTACATTTGCAAGTTTGAGAGCTTCACCATATCTAAGCAATAGATTATATGACTCTTCAGGACACCCGCGCACTCGTTCATACGCATTTTCTCTAGCGCGCCATGCTTTTTCATAACTCATATTTATGCCATAGTCTTGCCTCATGTCTTCTATGATATCACGCGGTTTGTATAGACGACCGACTCCCTTGAACTTTGACTTTATTAATTCTCCAACAACCCAAGATTTTGCTTGCCTATGGTCACGATTCAAAACGTCAAGAGAACACGAATGAACTTTGACATACTTTTTAATCTTAAATATATTTGAATCCTTCAATCTCATCGCTCGCAGTCTCCAACCACACTTGTTGTCAATGCATCTAACAAAGAGAACCTCTTTTGTAGACTTTTTTACTACAAACTGAAAATTTTTTTTCATTGCCAAGACACTTAATCTCATTGACAAATCTTTTTTGGAAAAAAATATTTGTCCTACATCAAACTCCTCACTTGTAGAGCTTTCTTCGGACCAATCATTCATGTCTGTCTTCAACTTTTGGCTAGAAGAGCTGTAACGAACTTTAGATTTTCCTTTGCAATCTTTTGTAGGACCATCTCTATGTTGTGGGATGTCAAATGATTCACTATTCATCTCTACTGGCTCCCATGTAAAAGTCTCATCTTTCGAATCATATGACTCATATGATTCCCATATAGCCGAAGTGGTCCCTATCACGTTATCACACAAGCCAACTTCAACTTCACGAACATGGACTTCATTCTCATTTAATGTATCCATTACAATTGGAGGATGAGGGTTTAAGTTATGAGCTTGGTTGCTGCCAGATACTGAATTGTAATCTTTGCTTAACACTTTTTTGCTTTGATTACTTTTAGGCTCAAATGAGACGTATAAAGGGACCTTTAATGGATTTTCACTAAGAAGATAAAACTTCAAATCACGGTCATTGCTTAACTCAAATGTAGGAGCTTCGTGTTCCACTTTTATCTCATATATGCATCTTATCATTACGTCGAACTTTGAAGGGTCAACTTCTGCAAGGTCATATAATTCTGCCTGTAAATCTTTATGTGTTATTTCTTTACTGACAACGATGCCTTTTAACATGCCTCCTTCGTATTTTCTTCGCCTCTCATCCCACATACCACCGTAACGCACTAACATGGGAATATGTGACATCCTTAAACCACCTTATACTTTTCAATTGCTGCAAAAAATGATTTGAAGTTAGCATTTGACATATCACATAAACAAAGTTTATTAAAAAACAGTAGGTAAATACTAAATAAAACGTGCATAGTCACACCCTACATGTTTACGATCTTGACAGCTACAAAATGTTTAGGATATTGCGAGATACAAAAAACAATAGCTAAAAGTCACCCTAAATCAATTCATTTCAGATTAAACATTTCAATTTAAGAACCTGCAAGATGTCTGCGAGATGTTTGCGAGATGTCTACCAGATGTTTGCGAGATAAAATAATAATAATGATAAATTGCTAACATCATTTGAAACATCTATAAAGCAACCTTAAATCAACCCTAAATCAACTTGAAACAATAAAAAATAATATTTGATTTATACATTTAAGATGCAAAAATATATATACATATAACACAACACAATTCAGATTCGGATTTAAAAATTAAAACAAACCACAATGCGTGAGATGTTCGCCGGAGTAGATGATGAACGACACCGGAGTAAAGCGGAAAGTTGACAAACTTTTGAGAGAGGAGAAGAATCGCAAATGAGTTTTTCTTTTTTCTTTTTCCTTTACATAATCTATGAGAAGGAGGAGAAATGCTTCTTTTTTCTTTACGTAATCTATGAGACTGCAAGAGAAGGATTCTTCTTTTTTTTTCCCTTTACGTAATCTATGAGGAGAGGAGAAGAAGGCTGCGTTCGCAATTCTGTTTTTTTTTCTTCAGGTGAATGACATTGAAGAGAGAGAGAGAGGGGTTGGAAAAGAAGAGAAGAGCAAATGTGAATTAAAATTAAAAGAGGGTATTTTCGTCATTTCACCTCCAATTTATCCTAAATCTCAACTTTTCTACAATCAATCCTAAAACTCTATTTATACCCCATTTTTGGCCTATTTTTGTCAATTTCCCATGTCATGTTTTGAGTTTCATATTTGTTTTAAGCTTAGATCATCTCTTTCCTTGTACCAGTTTGGTTGAATCTGTAGATGCATATTAATATGGAGCTGTAGCATGAGGTTGAATGCAGTTATATTGTCAAGGTTTTATCTTCATGTAATTAGATTTTAGGGGTTTGGGTGAGGCCAACAACATTGATTTTTTTAAAAAAATGAAGTTAGATTTTTTTCTTCTTACAACATCCAAATTCTTGTTTCTGAACCAAGCAGACCCTACTAAAAAGGTTGTAGAACCAAGTAGCATCCAAAGACTATTATATTTGTTTTTGATGCCCTTCTGTTAGCTCTGTTCTAATGGGATATTGTCAAATTTCCACCTTTAGCTTGATATCAAATCTGGTGCGGGGATGCCAGTCAGTAGACTCAGTACAATGGCCTACAACATCATCATTTTGTTTATTCTTTTTGGTGCAAGTGATTGTGTTGCTTTCTCCTTTTAACTTTTTGAAATTCTCATAACCCAGAATGCCATACATGTTTTGTTGCAGCCTCCTTTAAGGCGTCAAAAACGAATATTTCAATTTATTCTTATTGTTTTACAAATAGCTGCAGCTAGGAATATTAATAAAATGGAAGCAAATGAACTTGAAACTCAATCCCCTAAAGTCCTTCCTATTGTGGTCAACATAAAAACAGAGGAAAGTAACAAAAACCCTTTGGAGTTGGACTCCAGCTACATACATAAAAGTAAGAAAAAGGAGTTTGATTCTTCTGCTGATGGGAGTGCTTGTCCCTCTGGACCTCTAGTTTGCCTCTTTTAAACTTCATTTCTGATAGAGACAAGGGGTCTATTTCATGAGGAAAAACGTAGTAGATGTGAGATTTTTATTCTGAAATTCCATAGATAAACAAAGGTATTTTGAAATTATTGTCTTAAGACCAGTTGTTGAAGGAAAAAATTATCTCTGGTGCTGTGTTAGTTATTCAGGTGCAGTAATTTGTGTGACGTTTTTATGTGGTACCATTGGTCAAACGTCAAAGTAAAATTAGAAAAAGGTTATTTGGTGCTTTGGCACAGAGCACCGAGCCAGATAAACTTAGGGACTTATATACACATGTAGGATATAGGATTGAATAGTATTGCTTCGTAATACTCTGTTGTGTTTATGGCTGTTTCCATTTGTATACTTCTGATTACATTAGGATTCTAAGAAACGAATGATAAAAAGGAACAGGAGAGACAGATGCTTAGAGAAGAATACTGATGTGTCATCAAATGAAGAATAGTCTTAGGAAGATTACAGAATTGAACAGTTGTGAACTCCTCAGTGCTTTTCTTTATGCGTTTGAAGTCGTAGTTCTTGAAGCCTAACCTTTGTGCTCCTTATCATGTATATTGACATATACTTGAACTTGATGCTTCAAAAATTTTCTTCCTGGGTCATTTGAGCAATATGCCTGTCTTTCTGTTAGCTATTTTGCCCAAACTCAGACCACACTCAGTTAGTTTAGAGACAAGCTACCAGTTCCGGTAACTAGGTGAGATCCTCCATTGGAACCCATCTCAATCTTAAGAAATCTCTTATCAACTTGTCAATAAATCCATAGTAAGGCTATATGTCCATAATGCACCTGTGACTTCTCTTAGCTATATTTTGGTTCAATTTGGACGAAATGAATTCAAGGTGTCAACTTGGTGGCAAAATCAAAACTTTGAGAGGCCCACTTTACTGCAGCAAACCCTCTCCCCTTTTTGTTCAAGGAGCTGATTCCCTTAGTAGGCTAACCTTTTGGATTCTGGTTTATGTTGAAAATTTTCTAGATATGAAGGAACTTGTTCAATATTTAAATTTCTTTGAAGTAGTTTAGGGCTTCATAATAACTTGTTTAGATATTGAGCTGCGGGCATCGATTATTTAACGAAAACTGGAAACTAGAGGCCAGGGGTGGCCGACTCTTTTGGGGTTTCTACTGGTAAGTTCCTGTTTCCTGTCTTAGCTTTTAGTAATTTTAGTTCTATGTCCAGCCTTATGATTGAGTATGTATTTGGACAAATAATTGAGAAGATAGAAGTTGTCAGCTACGTTGAAATCAAGAACGCAAGACCAACCTTGTCTTTAAATGGACTATCAGTAGCACAAGATTGATACCCTCCGTTTTTGTTTTCAAATGCTAATAATGTATAAATGATGCTAGATTACAAGGAATATTCAGTACTGTAACAGAATTGATTGGGGCATTCTTTTTTAATAATGAGAACCAAGTGGAGTGATATAGGATCTATCTTTAGAAGTGGACAAATGACGATGGTAGGATGAGATCTTGAATCTTTACGTCACTTGGTGGAACTTTTTGGAATCTTTTGGGGCTTAAATTAATTTCTTCAATGAAAATAGTTTCTTACTAAAAAGAAGTGATGTAGGATGAGTAGTGGTTCATCCACCAGATTTTGGTTCTCAACTCATTAGAAATGTAGGACACGGTTGTATAAACTACAGAATAGATCCTGTTCAAATAAGGAAGTGAAGTAGACAGGTAATGGTAGATGGATGAAGAAAGCGATTTAACTCACAAGTAATACCAGATTACCAAGTCATTTTAATCTCAATATTGAATCAAATTGATTAGCAACGGGAAAAATATGGTTAAAGAGTTCCTATACACAGATGAAGCTTATGAACTCAACTATGGTGCAATTTCTTAAAACTTGTGCGACTTCAACTTTACTACAGTACGTGTGGTTTCTCTTTCTTGTTGTGTTAAAGGGTGATCTTCTGAACTGATGAACCTCAAAAGGTCAGCTTTTGGTAGTTATTTTCTTTTCATTTATTTACTTATTTTTGTAATATTTTGATTCCATATTTTGAAATCGAGAACAGCTTTTTGGAGGCTAATCACCTAATGATATGGATAATCTCTTGGTCCTTATTATTTCCTTTATCAAACTTTCTCCTCATATTTGATATTGCGTAGAATTTGAACATTTAGTATTTGGTGATGTGTTGTGTTTTTCTTCTCTAGTAATTTACTACAACTGATTGCTGGTTTGGTTTTTTCCAGATTCCACCAACTTCCTGAATTTGATCAAGGAAAACGTAGTTGTCGCAGGCGTTTGGCTGGTCATAATGAGCGTCGTAGGAAGCCTCCACCTGGGTCACTGTTATCCACTCGTTATGGCCGCTTCTCTTCATCTATCTTTGGTTAGACATCACCATCACCATTCTTTCAGCTTCACCTACCAAATTCTTTTATTAACTTCAGGTTTTATGCAAGACTAACTAATATGTTTGCTGCTTGTAATGATAGAAAACAGCAACAGAGTTGGAAGCTTTCTAATGGATTTTAGTGCATATCCAAAGCTAGCAGGAAAAGATGTCTGGTCGACGGGTACGAAAGCATCTGAACGAGTACCGGGAAACCCAAACGTCAGTTCCATGGGGAAATATGTCCCACATCCCTGGCAGAGCAACTCTGAGAACAATCAACCTGAACTTCTCTTGCCAGTTTCTGCAGGTGGAACCAGTTTTTCTGGTCCTGGGAATCCTTCTGGTGGAGAATGCATTAATTCAGTTACTGACTCATCTTGTGCTCTCTCTCTTCTGTCAAATGAATCATGGGGCTCCAGAAACCGAACGACGACTATCGAGGTAAACGCCTTGTTGAATGCTGAAGGTACACTTGTGGCTCAAACAACAGCGGATGCCGCTACCAATCATTTTCCGACAATGTCGTGGGGTTTCAAGGGGAATGAAGCTCCCACTAGCAGCTTTCGGGACCTGACATCTGATCTGGGTCTCAATCACCAAGTTTCACATGCTCTTACCAGTTCTTTCTCTGGTGATGTCCAGTTTCCGCATCTAGCTAGGAGGCCATATATGGAACTTGGGCATTCGGGTGCCTTCGACTCGACTCAACATCTGCACTGGTCACTTTGAAGTGATGCAACGCTTCAAGTCTTCGAGTTCTAGTGAACTCACTCTCTTTTAGGCTTTGAATAATTGGCTTGGCACATCGAAGTCGAAGTTATCGTTTTTCCCCTGGAATTTTTATTATGGAACTACCAGGTGCTTTTGTGTTTGCTCTGTGTTTGTCAACTGCTATATGCTAGCAACTAAAGGAACGTTTTGATTCAGACGTGTTTTCTGTTATTCTATTTGGAAAAGTACTTTTTTATCAATGAATATTTGGGATTCACAGTTTAATTTGGTCCTTATATTTTGGAAAAGTGATGTTTTAGTAGCTTTCAAATATAATAATTAAGTACAATCTGACAATCATTTTATTTTTGTTTGCCTGTATTCTTTTTCTTTACCTACCATTAAAAAAACCCGTCAAAACATTTATTCCCTATTAAAAGATCTACTTTTTAAAGATGAATAGGTTCTCAGTTAAAGTCATTTGTTCAAGTTTGTTCAAATCCTGTATTCTTTTATTAAAGAGAAGCCACTGATAATCAATCCTGATTTTTTTTATTTGAGTTTGAAAGTTCATATCTTTATATCCACTTGTTCTACCCATATAAAAAAAAAAAAAAAAAACTTAAAGGGTAAATTTGTGACAAATTTCCATATCATTGTTCTTGAAAGTAAAAAATCAAGCAGCCACCAGATTCACCAAGCAACTAACCATTATATATGCAATAAAAAGCGGAGAAGCTCGTTAAATTCAGAATACCACAAAAAGATTAATGTCTCTAAGTTTGAATAAATTAAGATACCCTTCTAAAGAATATTCAACATTAACTTCACAGAAAACTTACCCGCCAAATTTGTGCGAGTCGCTGTCAGGAAACTCAAATCCAACATTACCGTTCAAATTCTCTTATATTTTGCACTAAAAGGGACACAAATAGGAAGGAGCTTGGCCCAAGTAATGATTGTATAAAGCAGACTTGGTGTTCTGAACTCCTACTTCTATGCCTCAATCTGAACAAACTTGCTCAATGTCCGGCTATCCATTGACTAGGATAAGTAATTCTAGAAGTGGAGCATTGCTATTCCGACTTCCGAACAGCAACTTCAGATCGGATTGCTTTCTGAGAGACTACGCCGTTTGTGTTGAAAACGTTGACAAAAAAGGCACACTAAAGCACATGATGCAAACCTCGATAGGAAGGGGGGACTCGTTAACAACAATGGACATGGTAGGGATGATCTAAAAGTACCTAAAAGCACCGTTTTAAGCACTTCATGGATTACGCTATGTCCTTGTTTATTTTATGGTGGTTCTTCCATTGGGCCAACTTCCAAAAATCCCATCTCAGGCAAACCGTTTGGAGGGAAAGGAAATTAGTTCAGTGATCATCTTCACTAATTCCAGGGCAGTTAGATAGGAGGGAATCCATTGAGTCGTACTGGCATCAACAGCAGAATGATGTTACGGTAAGTAAAATGCCACATGCTTGAACAAATTCTCTTTAAAGAATGGTGTAATACACTCACCTGGTATCCACAGAAAAGGCAATATCGATGTTCATCTCTCAGTTTCATCAAAATATCCTCCAAATCCTGGATCCATCACAAGAATATTTTATTCCAATTCCCAAGCAAAAGCTCATTTGATTTAAATAGAGTGAGATTATGGTGTAACGGCCTGACAGGCAGGTTATTATGTCTAGAAAAGGAGTCTCATCATAAAAGATATTGAATGCACATAAATGATAAAACTTAATTTTGTTATAACAGATTTACTTAAACATCATTTCAATTGTTATTTAGGTTGTACAATGGGTCTTTGAGTTTTAAAGTTATTGAAGTGTACAAGTTTCCTCTCTACGTAATGTGTGTGAGCTTCTTTGGTATCCGGTTATTTAGATGGCCAAGTTTGTGTAGGGTTGTTTAGCAAGTTAATTGCGAGGAGGGTATCTTTTGAACAATCACTAAATCATTTTAGGTGGAGACAAGAGTAGTGGGAGGCTCTCAAATCTCCCCTCGGCTAGTAAAGATTATGCATGTTCTCTTACAGACTTATTTACCATGGTAATCATCCTTCCTAACTATATATTTGTATTATTAGCCTAATTCTAAAAACAAAACTATTTGTATTCTTAGCTAAATTCCAAAAATAAAAACAAGGCTTTAACAACTAGTTTTTTCAGTTTTCGACACTCGACTTGGTTTTTTAAAACATTCCTAAAAGGTAGACAACAAAACGAAGAAATCAATTGGTAGATGTAGAGTTGTTTATAATTTATAAGCTTAATTTTCAAAACTCAAAAAACCGAATAGTTATCAAAGGGGGCTTAAATAAAACTGGTTCCATCAACCAAGATTTTCATCCTACAGATGATTTTTCTTTATTAGCATCCACCAGACCCTTCCAATAAACGGTCAAGAAAAATGATCCAAGAAATAAAAGTCACGAAAGGCATTCAATTGATCAGAGCATTGACAATGAAGTACCCTGTAAACCCCATTAAAATGGGAAAAAAAAGACCACCACAGTTTGATAGGAATTTGTGGCATTCCCTTTACCAAAGCATTGCTACTTAGTTCATGCTAAAACTGCAACTCTCCACAGGCTACTAAGTTTACCTTTTTCCTATTGTAATCGAACTTTCATTCAGAAAGAATGGAAGATTACAATGACATCTAAAAACAAGCCCACGAAAAGGAAGTCCCACTAGGAAGGGACTCAAGCCAATAACAATAAGACCTAACGTACAATACCAAAAAAAAAAAAAAAAAAAATTGTCCCCCTAAAGAAAAACATAGAGCTTGACGAGGGGCCAATATCACAAGCCTAACCCTAAACCCTCTCTATAACTCAAATCAATTTCAAACTATGCAAGCCAATGGTCAATTATAAGGTAATATGATTTTAACTAACTCCAGCTTCAGAATGCAAATCAATTTCATACTATGCAAATAAATGATCAACAATGACCTACCAATATCATAGAAAACAGAGAAGCTTTATTTGAAACTAAATGGGGGTGGAGGATGGTGAAGTTTGTAGAAAAGAACTGTACCTCTTCTGTTATAATCTCTTCCTCTTCTTCTTCTTGTTCTCCTTCCTCCTCATTGTCCTTCTCTGGCTCCACAACTTCCTTATTCTCCAATTGATCAAGTGCTGCTTTGGCCTTGTTGTAATTGACCACAATTCTTCGACTTCTCCATTGCAACTTCTGTCGAGACCCAAATTCCTCCATCAAGGCCTCCTGATGGCTCCTCTTTTTCTCAGCTCTAATCTCTTCTTGCTTCACCTTCTCTTTAATCGGATCTTGCCTGCCAATTCCAGCTCGCGACCGTCGAATCTCAAGTCCCACAGGCTCTGCAAGTCCGGATCCCTCCTTGCCCAAAGCTGCCCCGGGAGTGTACCCCATCTGCTTCAACAATTTAAACCCAATGTTGGATTGTGGAATCGGAGCCTCTATTCTAGCCAATGTCTGTTCGTCCTCTTCGTGTTGCTTCCGTTCTCTATCCCGTCTGCGCTGTTCTTGCCAATTGAAGGTTTTGGGTTTCTTATTCGATGATTGGACAACAGGGGTTTTATTAGCAGCAACCTGTAATCAAACCTCAGTTAGAGCCCTAGAAAAAAAATAAAAAATAAATAGAGTATCTAACCCTAGAATTTAGATAAAATGAAGCAGCAAATCCGTGGTGAAGAGTTAAAGCAAAGATTAGTAGTTGTTACCTTTCTGAATATGGATTTGGAAGAGGTAGTATCGTCTGGAGGAAGCAACTTAGAGAGGTCGCCCATGTAGTCTTCTTCTTCTTCGTCTGGTTCATTGGTTTGCCTGAAATCCGATTCCGCCATAGCTTGGGACAAAAATATGGTATTGAGTTCAGGCCAATACACGCTAGGTGCTGTTTAGTGTCTACGCTTAGGTGCTGAAAGCCGATCTATCTATCCATGTCAATGTCTATAGTGTTGTGAAAATGTGACAACCGGAATGCGAGTATCTAAATAAACTAAACTAAAAGTTATTCAAAATAGAAATTTTTTAACAAATATTTGTACACAAAATTAACAATTTTTCTAAATAAAAACTAAGAAACTATCCCAAAAATTTCACAAACTCCAATTTATTTTTTAATTTCAACTAATAACATTTTTTTTTTTTAATCTCGAAGAACCATGACAAAGTAGTTGAATATAGAGTGAAAATTCCAACGGCTAAATTCCAACTTAAGAAGATTAGTATTGTGATTTATATATCCTTCCAGCATTTTCCAACGGTCTAACCGTTTCAGCCGACGTGGACGCCAGCTCATCAAATTCTCACAATCACAAAAACTTCGTCGTCTTCATCGCCTTAACTTTCTACCATTTTCTGCAGGCAAGTTTTTTCACACTTCACTTGCGTCCATACAAATCCCTTCCATTTGCTCTCCCTCTCTCTCTCAGGTACATTTTCCATACCCTAACTTCCTTCCTCAGAAGAACTTCTTATGCCGCCGTTTTTCTTGTTGGAAGCACGTTTCGTTACTGAGAAAGAAAGAGTAACAAGAAACGCTTCAATGTTTTACTCTGAATCTTTTTGTACGTTTCTATTCTAACTTGAAATTTCGTTCTTCTGACTTCTTCTTTGCTTTAAATCTTCTTGATTCTTTGTTCCATGAAAACAGAGAACATCAAACTCGACTGTCTTTTTTTGGAGAAATGCTCCAACAGCGTCTGTTTACGTATTTTACTCTCGTTGTCTATTTCACGATTCTGACTTCACTTGCTCGGGCATTCACTAATCCGCCGGATGGTAACTGTTCCCAATACATATTTATTGTTTGAATGTAGGCCGTTAACTTTAGTTTCTTGGCTTTGTTTTAGGAACAAGAATATTGGAAAATGAACACCGGTTTTTCTGGTTATAGTTTCTTGACATTTCTGATAGCTTCCTGATTATAATCTATCTTGAGGAGGTTATATGAAAATTGCTGTATTTCAAAGCTTTCTATTTATTTTGTTATTGATGAATAGATACTGTGTACCGTACAGTTATAGCTCTTCAGGATTTGTATAGTGCTATGAACTACCCACTAGAGCTTAAAGGATGGAGAAAAGAAGGTGGAGATCCTTGTGAGGAATCATGGACTGGAGTGTCTTGCTCCGGTTCTTCTGTAATATACCTGTAATGACTTAATTTTGCCTTGAACTATGCATCATATGCTTATTCTTGATATTATGTTTCCTTTCTTGATCGAAGCATGAACTAAATCTGCAGTAAACTCCATGGACTAAATCTCACTGGGAATCTTGGAGGGCAGCTCAGCAACCTCATCAATTTGAAGCAATTGTAAGTTAATTTTTCGGCTAATCGAGCAATTTTCAATGCTGCTAATTACAGTGTAATTACGTCTGTTTAATCTTCTCTTTAGGGATGTTAGCTCTAATAGACTTACGGGTGAAATTCCGCACAACTTGCCTCCTAATGTGACTCATATGTAAGTTGCATGTGCTGTTTTTTCATCCATAGTTTGTTTTTTATTTAGAGGGTTGATTTTCTATTTGAAAAGGGCATGTACCCAGTTACTCCATCTAAGAGATCTAGTAAAATTCTTATATGTTGCAGAAATATGGCATTCAACCATTTAAGCCAAAATATTCCACATACTTTATCTTATATGGGAAATCTCCGACATCTGTAAGTTGATATTTGACTATCGCTGGGTTAATGTTTAATGGTCCTTGGTTCTGATATTCTTATTCATATTCTTCTGCATGCAGAAATCTTAGCCATAATACTCTATCTGGTGTGATTGGAAATGTGTTCACTGGTTTACAGAATTTGAGAGAGATGTACGCTTCTTTCTTTTCTCTATTAATGCTATTTCTGCCTTTAAATTGAACTGATATGAACGGACTATTCTATCAAGTTAACGGCTCATTGCTTCTCACTGCATGTCATTCTTATTTACCTCAACAAAACTCCGTTGATAATCTTTCTACAATTCGAGTCTTGTATTCAGATTAACTCATAATACTTCGGGGTATTTAAATTTTTACATACAATCCTTTTTGGTCAAGAGATTCAACGATAGTCTATTCCTCATTCACAGGGATTTATCATATAATGACTTTACTGGAGATTTGCCAAGTTCATTTGGTTCCCTGACAAACATCACTAGACTGTGAGTTTCTTGCATTTGATTATTTCTTCTTCTTTCTTCGCACAACAATTTGAACAACTATTTATCACATTAATGCTATCTAGTCTAGGTTCTTGCAGAATAACAAATTCACTGGATCAGTTGCCTACTTGTCTCACCTTCCATTAATTGACTTGTATGTTTTCCATGGCTTCATTTTCTCCGTCCTGTATAGAATCTCTGACTTAGTTCATCTAGCTACTTTTGTATTCACTTACGTATCTCTTCTTCTTTCAGGAACATCCAAGACAATTATTTTAGTGGCATTATTCCGGAAAATTTTAGAAATATTCCAAATTTGTGGTAAGCTTTTAAAATTTCAACTGTTGGTGGTTAATTTCTTTTGCCTAAACTGACCATGAAGTTCACTCAAAAGAAAATTTCACTTGGCCTCTGTTTAGGATTGGGGGTAATAGGTTGCGTCCAGAAGTCAATTCTCCACCCTGGGACTTTCCCCTAGAAAAAACACCTGTTGGGCAGGACATCAGTGGTCCTCCAACAACGAAGTCAAACGCCATCCAGAATTATCCCTCTTGGAGTGTAGTCAGGCATGAGAAGAAAAGACTTGGTCCTGGTGGAATGGTTCTCCTGGTTGGTGGGTTAACACTAGTTGTAACCTTTGCAGCACTCTTTTTAGTATTTGCCATGAAGAAAGTGCATGAAAATAACATAAATTTGAAGATTGGGAACATATTACCCCGTTCTCTTCCTCTGGACAAAGCTGAAGGTGAATCCTTCTCCTTATAAGGTTCTTACAGATTTTTGCTCTTCCATTGCCAGATATCTTCATTTGGGATCTTGGTGCTCTTTAACTATAAATAGATCGAAGCCTATTGGCTATTTCATACAACTAATTGAATATTTTTTTCAAAGAAAACCCAATTTACATCGGTTGATATCTGACATTAATCAGTAGTCCCATAGATCTTTGTTCTATCAATGAAAAACATGCCTCTGGCTCTGGACTACAATTTCTTGTACAGATATTAAGTACTTCTTTTATGTCATAGATGATTCGTCTGCTGCACCAGAAGAAAGCTCACAAAACTTTCCCTTGGGTTCTCAACTGATGGGTGTTCCAAGGCCTATACCTTTATTAAATCACACGAGAACCGAGAAAGTATCTGGAAGAAGAGGTTTCTCAAAGAGATGCAGGATTCTAGTGAGAACAAAAGTTTACACTCTGGCAGAGCTTCAATCCGCTACCAACAACTTTAGTCAAGAGAATCTTCTAGGAGAGGGATCTCTTGGTGCTGTTTATAGGGCTGAATTTCCCGACGGCCAAGTAAATATGATCCCAATACAAGCAAAGTTTGACCTGAATTTCCTGAATTTCTATGAACTTTTTTCTGACTTCTAATTTCTAACCAGGTTTTGGCTGTGAAAAATATCCACATGGGAACGCTCTTGTTTACAGAAGAAGAGCAGTTTCTGGATGTGGTATGGACTGCTTCCCGTTTGAGGCACCCAAACATCGTTACGCTGATTGGATACTGTGTAGAGTATGGACAACATATACTCGGATATGAATACGTTCGAAATCTTTCTCTCGACGAAGCTTTACACTGTGAAGCATACATGCCTCTGTCATGGACTGTCCGCCTCCAGATTGCTCTTGGAGTTGCTAGGGCTTTAGAGTAAGCAAATTATTTGATCATCAAGTTCATATTGTCTGAACTTGGACTGACTAGGAGTCCTCCAAACTTAGGAGAGCCAAAGGCCTTTAGTTCATTTGTGATTCTGCATTCTATATGCAAAATATTCTTTTAAAACTTAGTTTGGCATCCTAATCTTCAATCTATGACTGACTTGATAGGAATTCCACGGTTTATACTGTTGCTATTTTTATAGCTTTTCTTTTCTATAAATATTTTGAAAATACAAGTTACTCTAAATGCTAAACTTACCCTTATTCTTTGTTGATGTGTAAAATATCTGGTTCAATCCTTCAAAAACCATTCTCTTACCTTGAGACAAGATTTTCATTAGTAGTTGTATACTTGAGGGTTTAAAACTGTTTTCCTTTCGGGTTTTCAGTTATCTGCATACGAGTTTTTTCCCTCCATTTGCTCACTGCAATCTAAAGGCTGCCAATATCTTACTGGATGAAGAACTGATGCCTCGTATTTGTGATTGTGGGCTGTCTGTTTTGAGGCCACTTGTGAGCAATAGAGTTAAAACGAAGGTAAAATACTGTTGACAACATGCTTTTTGAAAGAGAAACCTTGTTTATAAACTAGATATGGGTGCTGTGAATATCCATTTCTACAATTTGAAGCTTCACATTGTTTACTTATGGTATTTTTTCATATGAAAATATTGATGAAAACAGGCTTCTGAGATTGTCAGTGCTGATAGAGGCTACCTTGCACCTGAACATGGCCAACCAGTATTTGATAATACGAGAAGTGATGTGTATTCTTTTGGAGTGTTGCTTTTGGAGCTTGTCACAGGGAGAAAACCATATGACAAGTACAATTCATCCAAACTACTCTTCGTTTTCTCTTTCTATGCAAACTCTTGTTGCCGTCTCAGTAAATAATTTTATTCTTCTTACTCAGTTTGAAACCGAGGAAAGAGCAATTGTTGGTGAAATGGGCTTCATCTCAGCTTCATGTCAACACGAGTTTAGAACAAATGGTTGATCCAAGCATCAAAGGAACATTTTCCTCCAAGGCTCTCTCAAGCTTTGTGGATATTGTCTCCCTTTGTATACAGGTAATTTGTTCGTGTCTAATACATTTCTACCATTGTTCAACATTTTACATGGTAGGTTGGCTATATTATTTAAGGATTTTGGTAGACTGATTTCAAGTAGCATCAAGTATTTGGTGGTATACATGTTGAATTAATATAGTAATTAAGGATCGATAGCCTCTAGAAGAATTGAAAGATAAATAAGGTATATATCCTTTAAAGTTTAAAGATATATTGATATCTTTTAGCATAAAGACTTGGTAAACACAATCTTAATACTAAATTCAAATAGTTAAACACGATAGTCTTATACTATACACAGTCTCTCTTTCTAAGTCTCTTACGGGTTTCAACTATGGATGATCAGCCTGTGAAGGAATTTCGGCCACCAATGTCTGAAATAGTGGAACATCTAACAAATCTTCAAAGAAAGATGGAAATGGTGAAATGTGTTGCTGCATCAAATGAAACTGAAGTGAATCCTTTTGAGAAATCTTTTCGTTCTACCAACACTGGCTTTGTAAGTTCTCCAGCATATAGCTATTCTTCTACCCAGAAGGCTACTTGATTTTTCATTGACTAATATCCTTCACGTGTATTAGAGTCTTTAGTAACAATCTTCTTCGTCTCATGTACATACAGTTTTAACTTTGTATCATGTAAATCAAAGATCTAACAATCTTCTTCGTTATATAGTCTACTTTGTTGGCTTTATTTTGGTGTCCTAGAATACTTTTGAATGGACGTTTGTTCTTGAGACATGGGATCTTAACTATGATCCTTTATATGGTAATAACTGCTTTATCTCAAGTGAGTCATTCTGGAATTAGGGTATAAATGTGGTACTTGTCCTAAAAAATCATATGAAAAAGTGGAATATTTTAAAAAATTAATGAAAAGTTTATCCTTATGAGACCATTGTTGTTTTGGACCCGTAAAACCATATTAAGTTTTTTTTTTAGAAAATAAATTAAATTACAATGATTCCAACTTCTTTATTTCTTCTTATACCATAATATTGGTTATTAATTTATCTATTTGAAAATAGTTTGTTATTAAAAAATTATTTTAAATTGAGAAAACTATTGAAAATATTTATAAAATATAACATAGTTTCAGATTTGATCAATGATAGACACGTTCATAAACAGACATGGATACACCGTCTAAATTTTGCTATATTTTAACTTACTTTTAAACAACTTTCAAAATAGTGTATGCGTGATTAATCAAAACATGAAAAATTGTTTGAATGGTAAAATTGTTGTAAACCTGTTTGATGGTGAGGTTTTATGTTACAAAAATAAAACTAACTTTTATCTTCGCATGTACTAATGTACTCTTTTAGATTTCTATAAACATATCTATAGTAATTTCACACTACTTAATTCAAATTATACCAATTAAATTGTAATTTTGAAATGTGAAACAACGATGATTTAACGGAAAATAAAAAACGAATTAATTTTTTTAAGTGTAAATTGAAGGGGAAAAATCCATCCCAAATTTAAATTTTAAAATATATAATTTTTCTTTTGAGTCTCACGGAGTGTATATATATAAAAAAAAATATTATAAATAACAAAACTGTATAAAATATTTATAAAATATAGCAAAATTTTGGTTTTGACATAAACTCATAAATTCGAGTCTATCATTAAAATCGGTTTATTTAAGTGTATTAGAAAATGAGGCTATTTTGATGGTAATTTTTGTTAAGTGGAAGGAAGAATTGAATTGGCATATAAAAGAGGTTGAATGTGAAATACACGTGGTCTCAACGACTTCAACGGATTTAGCTTACGTGGACGCCAGCTCATCGGTTGTGATCCTTACTCAAGAACTTCGTCTTCTCCACTGCCATTGTTTCACTTTATCTTCACTCAACAAATTTCTTTTGATCATTTTGACGTTCTTTACAGTTTGGGAAATTTTAAGAAAAGTATTTCATTATAAGGGTTTGCTATAAAATGTCTCTTTGTTTTCTGAATTCTGTCCCTTTAGTTTTGTATTAGTTATGAGCGATCTCTCAAGAAATGGCCCAGCTCCTCCGTCCTTTACAGTATTTCAATGTCTTTGTCTTCTTGACAATCCTGACTTCAGTCGTTCAGTGCTTTACTGACCCCCTCGATGGTAAACCTAATCATCATCTCGTTTTTTGTATTCTTGATTGAACTTTTCTCTGTTAGTTTCTTGGAGAATTAAATTAAGGAAATACGAAGGGGGGAAAAGGGGATTGAAATAAAGAAATGATCTCACAATGTGTGTTGATTATAATGATAAAAATCACTTGAAAAGTGCATTTAATCGTCTAAAAGTATATATTGAATTGGTTTTGAGGGATGGAAGGTATGTTATTTAACAAAAGTGATTTTAATTTGTCAATTCTGAATTATATGTAGCCTTCCAATGTCCTGTACTTGACTTAACTTTATGCTGTACAGTTGTAGCTCTTCTCGATCTGTATAGTACGCTAAACTACCCAACTGTGCTTAAAGGATGGAGAAAAGATGGTGGGGATCCTTGCGATGGAACGTGGACCGGGGTGTTTTGTGCTGGTTCATCTGTCATAAACCTGTAATCTACTTAACTCACTCCCCATTGTTACTTTGACTTTGTCTTCGTAGTGGCAACTTGGAGGTTTTCTTTTTATGCAGTACACTTAATAGACTAAACATTTCTGGAAATCTTGGAGATCAGCTTTATCTTCTTCATAATTTGAAGCAACTGTAAGCATGCAACCACTTTCTTTGAGTACAGCTCAATCGAAAAATCATTTGTTTGATGTTCTTTTTTTCATCAGGGATGCTAGTTCCAATACAATTATGGGTGAAATTCCTTGTGGCTTACCCCCGAATATCATTAATATGTAAGTTAACCAGTTTTGCTTGAGTCACATGACATATTACTATTTGAGGCAGAATCCTTCATACTTTACCTCTAGACTTGTAAGTGCCTGTCTTAATGTTTCTTTAATCTTATATGTGCAGGAATCTAAGCCATAATGCCCTATCTGGCCCCATTGGGAATGTTTTTTCCGGCTTACAAAGTCTTATGGAGATGTATGTTTTTTTTCCACTATATGTCTTATTTCTTCTGAAATGGAAGTGAAAGGAAATGGTTAATTTTTCTAGTATAAGCCCAATAAGATTTTCCATGACCAAGAAAGACGATACAGACTGGATATTTTCTCACTCATAGTGAGTGTAAGTAATTAATGGAATGACCTCCATTATTGGCGTCTTGAACTAACACGTTGATGGTGGTGAATGTAACATATTTTCTTATTTTTTATCAGACCTTAATCCATTTTTTTTAATTAATGAGATTAAAGTTAATCAAGTATAAGTTATCTGTTGAATCTTAACCAACAGATACCTTTTGGTCAGGCTGTTTCAACCATTTATTGTTTTTACTGTACAGGGATCTGTCATACAACGAGTTCACTGGAGATTTATCAAGTTCATTTGCTTCTTTGACTAATCTCAATAGGCTGTGGGTTTTTTCATACCAATTGCTTCTTCTTCTTGATACATCACCTAATACAAATTATTGATTTCATTAATATCTAGCATATTAGGTTCTTGCAGAAAAACAAATTCACAGGACCAGTTTCCTACTTATCTGACCTTCCATTAACTGATTTGTATGTTTTTCCATTACCTTTCTACTGAATTTCAACTTGTGTCGCTATGAAACCTTTTGACTCTAATTAAACTTTCTAGGAACATCCAAGACAATTACTTTAGTGGCATTATTCCAGAGCATTTTATGACAATCCCAAATTTATGGTGAGGTTTTCAATCTCTTACCAGTTGGGGACTTTCTTTTGCCTAAACATTATTCCTTGTAATTCATTAATATGTTAATAGTTAGCTCTAATTTTCTTTTTATTTATTTTATTTTTAATGTTGCCTAACAATCTCGTTAGGACTGCGGGAAATATGTTCGATTTAAGTAACTCTCCACCCTGGGATTTTTCTGTGGAAACAACACCTTTGACACAAAACAATAGTAACCCTCCATTAACAGAACCAATCATCATTGAGAAATGTCCCTACAAGGAAAAGATTGGGAAAGGGAGGGAAAGATTGGGTCCCGGTGGAATAGCTATGGTGGCTGGTGGAGGTGGTTTTGCATTAATCTTTGCAGCTCTCTTCATTGCAATCTGCAAGACACAAATATGTGCAAAGCAAAGGAGCATGAAGCACATCGCCATGTGTCTTCCAGTCAGCAAAGCTGAAGGTGCATGATCTTCTCATATGGTATTTGCGGTTTCATTCTTAGGGTGAATAAATAGAGACTACTGCTACATTCTCGAACTTAACTTTGGAATGTATATGGTGAAGCATAATTACACATACATAAATTACATAAATATCTTAAAACGAAATATTAATTAATGAATCCACGGAACATTCGTGACAAGTTTTGACTATCCAAAATGCCATTTGATCGCTACTTATGTCTTGAGGCTTTTCCAGTTACTGTCTTCTTTGCATGTTTGATGTTTTTCTCTACTTATGTCGTGTAGACGGTTATTCCACTGCACCAGATGGCAGCCCCCATATCTTGTCTCTCAGTTCTCCAGTCGTAGTTGGCGGTCTGAATCGTGCCTGTCCTACTTGTTGTGCTAGAACTGAGAGGGGATATAGCAGAAGTTTCTCTGAGAGATCCAGTTTCCCAGGAAAAACAAAAACTTACACTGTGGCAGAGCTTGAATCCGCAACTAACATGTACAGTGAAGAAAACCTTCTTGGAGAGGGATCTCTTGGTTCTGTCTATAAAGCTGAATTTCCTGATGGCCAAGTATAATGAGCACACTTGAATCTGTATTACTAATTTACTTTTCAAAATGAAACCCATATTTGATTGCAGGTGTACATGAAGTAGAAATCTAAATACATTTATCTTTTGGACCAGATTTTGGCTGTGAAAAGGGTTGATATGGTGGCACTCTCTTTCACAAAAGAACAATATTTTTTGGATGTGGTCTGCACTGTTTCCCGTTTGAGGCACCCTAACATCGTTAGTCTTTTGGGATACAGTGTAGAGAATGGAGAGCATTTACTAGCGTATGAGTATGTCAGGAATCTGTCTCTTGACGATGCTCTACACAGTGTAGCACACAACCCTCTATCCTGGAGTGTTCGAGTCCAAATTGCTCATGGAGTTGCCAAGGCTTTGGAGTAAGTACATCTATAATCAGGAATGAGTCTTCAGATCTGACAACTTGCTTGGAGATTGTGGCTTCCTAACCTCTGTTGTTGAACAATTTCAAATTTTCTCAAGTGCATATTTATACCACTAACTTTTATGTATTTCTTTGTCTAACGCTCCAAAACAGCTTTTATTTTCTGGAGTTATCATCATTGTCTTTCTTCATTTTCAGTTACTTGCATAATGCCTTTTTCCCACCATTTGCTCACTGCAATTTGAAGGCCGCCAACATCATGCTTGATGAAGAATTGATGCCAAAGATTTGTGACTGTGGTCTGTCTGTGTTGAAGCCTCTTGTAAGCAATAGAGTTAAAATCAAGGCAAGCTACATCCTAATATACTTGAACGTTTTTTCTGAGGAGTAATATGCTTAGCATTTGACAAATACGATAAATCGCCAAAATTCTTGAAACGGTAATCGGTACAGTTCAACCTTTTCATCAACAAAAAATAATGGAAGGGACGCTCAATTTTTCCTAAATTTTTAGCTGATGAGTTACTCATTGACATCTAGAAACGCTGTCTGTCTTTTTTCCCCCTTCTCTACATCACATTTTTTATTATTGTCTTCATCCAACTTCTTTATTCCCTACAAGTGCTTGGGAACTAATTGGTTTAATTAAATACTGACGAAAACAGGCTGCTCAAATTACTATTGCTGACACTGCCTACTTTGCACCTGAATATGGCCAATATGGGATTGATTATACCAAAAGTGATGTGTATGCATTTGGAGTTTTGTTTTTGGAGCTTATAACCGGAAAGAAACCGAATGAGTATGCCATAGCCTAGCTCTTAGTTGTTTCTTCTAGATTTTCTCATCCTTTATCTATTTCCAAATTATGAAAACTTTGCTTCTTGTCACACAGTTTGAGACCAGGGATGGAGCAATCTCTATCAAGATGGGCGTCATTTCAGCTTCACGACTGTGGGAATCTTGATGAGATTATTGATCCTGATATTAAAGGAACATTATCTTCCAAGGTTCTCTCTCGCTGTGCTGATATTATCACCCTTTGCATACAGGTAAATAGCAGGAAGGACACTCTTGTCTGATATAAAATCTCCCTTTGAAGTATGTCACTAGTTGATTTCTTTTCGTAACCAAATGCTAACCTTCACATTTGTATATGTGATTGAAAACTTGATCAGCCTGTAATGGAACGTCGACCGCCTATGTTTGCCATTGTTGGATACCTGGCAAGTATTCAGAGGAAGGTCGAGATGGAAAAATGTGCAGCAGTGGAAGGTAAAGTAGTTGACATATTCGAAAAATCATTCCGTACAACTAACACAGGGTTCATAAGCTCGCCATCATATAGTTGCTCATCCATATGATTTTGGACAACAATCTTAGCAGCTTAGTTAGTCATTCCCATTCTGTTTCTTAGATGACAAAGAAAAAGTTCCAACATCAGCCAGAAATTTTTGTTGGCTACATTCTCGTGTATAGCAGTTTGAGATTAACAATATTGTTGCTCTTTCTTTTGGTTGTAAATTGTAACAGTACAGGCTTTGGGGCTAATTGCTACTCTTATATGAAACTCACTTGATCAAGAAATTTACTGATTTAAAAGTGAACAAAAATGTTTATAGTAGATCCAATTTCAGAAAATATTGTTGAAATCAAATTATCTATAGTAGCATTTTTCATATTGTGATTAATATAAGGGGTTTAATTTTTTTTTCAAGTTGGGTTAACTTCAAATTACATTTTTAGAAATTATTCTTCAAGTTAATCTAATCCAAATTTCTAATATTATTAAAATATATTATAAAATTAAAAAAAAAAAAATTTTATGAATGTCAAATAACTCATTTTAACACCAAAGAAAAAAAAAATCATTTAACAAGAATGTTGTGTGTATTCAAAAGAAAAAGAATTTTTTAAAAGAATTTTTCAGAATTTTTTTAGTGTTTAAAAAAGAATGGAATTATGAGGTCATCATAGCTTAGACGGTATCTAACCACTGTCCTTGTATTACCCTAAAAAACGGTAGTAGAAGACAGAAAATAATGGAAGAAATTAAAAGGTAAAAGCCAAAATAGTTTAAAACAGAAATCCTTGAATCAAGGCTCTTTGACTAAGCCATAAAACACCAAACTCTTTTCAATTTAGAACTAAATAGAATAATAATAGAGTGAGTGACTGGGTTGGCCAAGTGTTGTGTATTCTCTTTCAAATTTTGTGAGTATCATTGCCACCACATCCATAACGACATTAATCCCCTCAAGTCATTAAACAAACAAAATGCACTGAACAGATTCATACATACATATATATATGGTTTAATTTCCCAGAAAAAATAAGAAAGGGGGGATGTTATAGAATGGAAAAAGAGATAGTTGATTACACATTGATAGCATCGGGAGTTAGTGTAATGGTGGGATATCATATCTGGCTTCTCATTAGGATTCTAAAATACCCTAATAAAACTGTTATTGGCATCAATGCTATCAATCGTCGCTATTGGGTTCGTGCTATGATGGAGGTATTGTACATACTTTACCTTTTCTTCGTTTTCTTTACTCGCTTTTTCAAAATTCATTCGTGCTGTGATTTCAGGACGCATCAAAGAACGGTGTTCTCGCCGTCCAAACCCTTAGAAACAACATAATGGCGTCCACTCTTCTCGCATCGACGGCGATAATGCTCTGTTCTCTCATTGCCGTCTTAATGACAAGCGGGGGCCGTAGCGAATCTCCGTTAGTTGTACTCAACGAAAGAAGCCAGTTCAGTTTCTCCATCAAATTCTTCGCCATTTTACTTTGCTTTCTCGTAGCGTTTTTGTTCAATGTTCAATCCATTAGGTATTATAGTCATGCCAGCATTCTCATCAATACGCCTTTCAAGAAAATCCGAGTCGACGGTCATCATCAACGCCTCACGACGGAATACGTGGCGGCGACGGTAAACAGAGGGAGTTATTTCTGGTCGTTGGGTTTGCGAGCGTTTTACTTCTCGTTTCCTCTGTTTTTATGGATATTTGGACCGATTCCGATGTTTTCTTCATCGTTTTTGCTAGTGTTTATGCTGTATTTTCTTGATGCTACTTTCGAATTGTGCTGGACGGAGGGGAATTTGGAATATCATCCTCAAAGAGACGAAGAAGAGGAGATTGGGAAATAGTTTTTCGTTTTTCTTTGTATGATTCGTGTTATTGTTGTTTATTTGAGATATTTGTGTAGGTGCCAAATGTTCACACAATCGACTTTAGTTTAGTATCGATTCAAGTCGGTGTGTTATTTTGGCCGATTCAACCATGAATTTAGGGCATTTTTTAGAGTCATTAAAAGTGCTTCAATATCATCTCTCATGGTTTTGCTTTGATATCATTTCAAAGGTTTGATAGAGATATTTGTTCCTAGGTGAGTTTTGTTCACACTTCTAACGAATTATTTTATTTGTGCCTACTTTAAATTCATCCACATTCAAGCAATTATTTAAACATTATTATGGGTAAAAAAACAAACACTTTAAAAAAAAAGTACACTTCACTTTTTTTCGAATGTGAAGTTTCCTTCGATTTTATACTAACAAATGTGTTTTGATTAATTTTAAATTACTAAAAAAAACTTATCCAACAACTATAAGAGAATTGACTCAGGGTGGTCGTCAATAATTGGGATGGTGGTCGGAGGAGGTCTCCAAAAAGTGGACAATCATCAACCATAGTTGGTTGTTTAATTTAATCCAAAAAAAGGTAATTTCAAACACACCTTATTAAATACGAGGAACTTGTTTATGGATAAACCACTCTTCTTAAAACTCAAACCAAGTTAGTATATATCTAACTTTTCTTATCAAGAGATTTCAAATGATTAAGGGATTTCGGTTAAGTCCAAATAAGAGAAATTATAACTTCATGAGCATTGTAATCCCTTCGTGGATGACTATCACCTCGACAAGCTTAATAGAACCAACACTTGCAACTCATCTCCATACTCAATCTCAACCTTCCACATCGTTATTAAGGATAGTTTCATTAGAATTCATACCTCTTACCAAGAAGCAAACCTTTTACTTTATTGTCATTTGTACTTCATTCACTAATCTTTTGAGTTCAACAATATGTGAGTTGGAAGACTCTAACCTTTAATTTATAAGTCAACGGTATATATTTTATTACATTTCAGTTATTTAATCGCTATAAATGTATTTGATTTATATTATCTTGTGATACGTTTCAAAAATCTCCTTATACAATAAAAGACATAATAATCATAAAATTTGGAGATGGTAGACATATTAAACACATAATTAAGAGTTCAAAATTGCATTTGTGAAATATCATTCAAAACAAATTGTTTATAATTTATTAGCGATATACTTTTTCACTAGTGAACACATTTATTAGCCATATACAAGATAAGAAATTAAGACTTTCAATTTTTCTTAATAGACATGTATTTTTCTTTTATATATTTGCAATTAAGTTTGTCTTTTTTTTTTGTTTTCTTTGAAAAAATTAACAAATCTACCATGGATAAAACTAGATTTTGATTTATATTGCTATATCATCTATCTAGTTCAACTTTCTTGTTTAAATTAAATGAGAATTTAACATAAAGACAATTTAAACTTATTATTGAGAATTTGAAGGCTAAAATGGTTTAAAACATTAAATGTACATATTCTTAAGAACTGATGGACTAAAAAGGATTAAGTTAAAAAAACTTATTTGATATAAAACCAAAAAGTTGAAAAATATAAATCTTATTTAATATCTATTTGATTTTCTGTTATTAAAAATTCTTTATAAACACTAAAAAATACAAAACAAGATTGTAATAAACCATATAATATTTAAATATTGAGACTAAAATGAACTTAGCTTAGCGTTAACCTAAGCTTTAATAAGATTCGATCCAAACTTACCGAACTAACCTTGTAATTTGACTCTGCCATTAAAACATGAACGAGGGTATTATAGTAATTTACTAATCCATCTGGGAATCGAGTTGAAGAGAAGTTCTTCATCTTCATATGCGTTTAAGAAGAACTTCAGTCTCCTCTTTCCACAGAGCTTCATCAGAAAAAGGTACTTTTTCTCTTACCTTCAATCAAGTCCTTTGTGTTCATTGTTTTCCCCCGCCCTAATTTACAATACTTTACGACCTATCATGATCGTGTTCCATGTAATTGTTCACGCAATTCGTTTAGGTTTTGCCCCTCTCCGCTTGCTCTGATCTGCCCCCCATTTTATCACTGAAGATCATTTCCATGATTTTCTTTTCGAGCGATTTGAGAAATTTCATATTAATCTGCATTTGTAGCGGATATCATTTGGTTTGATTTTGGAATTGTTTGTTATCTAGCATGTTATTTGATTCGAATTGGCGATGTACATTAGCATGTTTGCTAATAGCTGCTTTTATGTCACAGGATATTAGAAATTCGATAACGTAAAGGAATGGGATTAGGATATATTTACATGTTTCGTTATTATTTCAACTAATTAATTTTCTGTTAATGTTCATGATTTCATTATGTGGGCAGAAGAATTTAGGCCTGGGTCTTTGTGTTTCTTTTCTTTCCGCAGCTTTGGTCATCGTTAGTGACTTGAAAAAAAGAAAGGGAAACCCATGGATGCTTCAGAGCGTAGGTATTTGGAGGATGATGATACGTCGTTAATGAAAACGATTAAAGGGGCAACTATGGGATTTGTTTCTGGTACAATTTTTGGAACAATTGTTGCCACTTGGCATGATGTGCCCCGTGTTGAGAGGAATGTTGCTCTGCCTGGGCTTGTGAGAACCTTGAAAATTATGGGAAACTATGGGATGACGTTTGCTGCTATTGGAGGGGTATACATTGGCGTTGAGCAGCTTCTGCAGAATTATAGAATGAAGAGAGACTTCGTTAATGGGGCTGTAGGTGGTTTTACAGCTGGAGCATCTGTTCTTGGATATAAAGGTGAACTTTCTACCCTTTCTAGATCTGGATGTAGTTGCAGTTATATTTTCATTAGCAAATGTGAAGTTATTGTGTAAGGGTTGTTTCTTCTTTTTCTCCACTTTTCTCTACCGAAGGATGGGATGAAGTTATATTTTATGAACGTGGAGAGATTTTTTTTGTCTAACTGCAGTTTATCTGGCATATTTGCACCTGTGGATGGGTGATAAGCAACCTCAAATTGATTCATGTTTCAGTATATAAATGCTAATTCCAAAAAAGTTAGCCCATTTATCATTTAGTTCACTCATTGTTGTTTTCCATCTAACCTCTTTGGTTTCCTTACTCTCAACCTTTTTATGAATGGTTCACTGCAGGAGGATTGAAAATATGTTTCTTAAGCTCGGTTAATTAGGAGTCTTTTCTACTGTGTTTTTTGCATCTTTTTGGTGTTCTCTTTCTAAGTCTTTCTGTGATTATGATCTTGTGCATATTTTAGCTAATTAGAAGTCTTTTCTATAAACCCTTTGGCCTAGCGGGGATATCTCATCTCACCTTTTTGTATGATTTTCTTCCTACCAACATATTCCTTGTTCGAGGAAAAAATAGACAAATTATGAAACATAACTGATATTTTAATGTTCAATACTGACACGGTTACAGGCTAAGCAAGTGGAAGTAGCACTACGGCATAACTGTGTGAAACTGATACAGTTACTCATGAAACTTTAGAAGGTTTTGAACGCTCCCAACTAGCATTTCATTCCAATACAAAGACAACATCTACTTGCCACACCCCCTTTGCATCTATATTGACATCTAACTAGCATGCACTTAATGCAACAAAAACATAGAAAGACAAAAATGAAATTTCTTTCCTGCCCTGTTTCTCTCCTTTCTTTTATATTTTCTTCCTTCTGATGTTGAGTGATGGGTGTGTGACGTGATGACACGATGAAAAAGGAGGAAAATCCAAAAAAGGAAAAAAACAAGTGGAGAGGAGAGGAAGGGAGAGCTTTTGTGTTTGCTTCCTTCAACCATTTTCTCATTTTTCGTTGTTTTTACCTGGTTATTTTTTTTTTCTCAGAAATCTATAGACCTCTGTTGTCCTTTCCTCCTTTCTGTTTGGCCTCTGGTTTGCCACCCCTTTTTTTCTTGCTCGTTTGTTTCTTGTTTCTGTATTCATTTGACAGACAGATGTTAATGAGTTTTTCTGTGTCATGGTTGTACTTTGTGTGCAACAGTCACTAGCCCACCCCCTCTTCTTTTGTTAGTGTTGACGGGCAACTTAGTGTTTCCCAATCTGTAGGTGAAGATATCCTCCTTGTTAATTCTAGCCTCTTGTAGTCATTATTAGTGAAAATAATTTTGATTTAAGGAGGTTTTTGTTAGGAACCAAGGTAGTATGGGATGCCTTTGTCCCACATTGGTTAGAATGGGATGACCACTGTGGGATGACCAATAGTTGGCTTTTGGGGTGTGGTTCTCCAAGTTTCTTAAGTACCTAACAGTTTTACTACATTTAATACAGTCGAAAAATTTTCCTTTATTTACAGTCTTGAGACATTTCATGGGGGGATCCAAAATGCAGTTCTTGGGTCAAGAACTGAAGAAGACGGTTCTCTTATTAGAGAATATCTTCCTCTTGTGAAGTAGAAGTGAGAGAAATTGTAGGGGCGTCTTATTTCTCTTCATCCAATTGATCCATTTTTAGTCCTCAAAATGAAAAAGAAGAAAGAAAAATTGAATGTTTCTACTAGTCCATTAAATTGGAGGAAATAGAAACTTTCTTTTCTTAGATGATGACTTCCTCTTAATTTTTGTTAATTTACTAAGTATTATGCTAGTTCTTATCATCTGTTAATTCTTATTAGCACTAATGATGTGGAACTAAATTGAAAATTGTTGAAACATCAGGGACTAAATTAAAAATTTTACATAACAAAGCAAGCATAAGTAGTCAAGGAAATTATAGAAATGTTTTGGAGCTCTATTAATAGAGGTTGGGATGAAGTGAAGTTTTAGGAAGGTCAGATGGTATTCTCACTCTTTGAAATGAAGATAAGGTGAAGGTAAAAGATGGCAGGATATCTTCAAGGAATCTTTTCTATTCATGTGAAAATAGTGTTGTAAGATGGAAAATAATGCCGAGTGTCTAAATTTTGAAGATAACTTTATTCAGGAAGAGATCTTGAATATTTTCAGCAAGTAGTATGGTAAGAATACAGAAGTGTTGATCATTCTCGAGATTTCTTAATCTCAAAGGATTATGGGAAGTGGAAACTCTAGCTCACCTATTCCTCCATTGTTATCCTTGATGGCTTGAGAGACCACATGTAGAAGATTACATAGTGTATCATCGGAAAGTCGATATGTTGAAGATACACCAAGATTTTTTGGGAGAGTCACCTCAATTTTTTTGTCTTATTAAAAGCAAAGTGCTGAAAGAGTGGTGGACTAACCAAGCTGTCTACCAAGTCGTTGCTCTAAGGTCTTTTCTAAGAGGTTAAACTGTCAGTTGCTTGACAAAATGTCAACAAGTCAAAATGCTTATACGGAAGGACCGCAACTAATTGATTCTATCTTTTTCTTACTTGGGCATTCACTTGGGCAATAAATCCACAACGCTAGAGTTTTAAAAGCTCTGGAAGGAAAATGAGTCCTGTATAAGTTAGAAAAATGGAAGCTATACCTTTCTAATTGAGGAAATTTTCTCTTTGTCAAACAGTTCTTGCCACCTTACCTGCCTATATTTCATGTCAAGTTTTCCTATGCTTGGGGAAGTGGTGGTAAGTTTTGGAAAAAAAGTTGAAGATTTTTGTAGGGATGGTAATTCGGTTAGGAAGCTTAGCCACTTGTAAACTGTAATGTGGTGTTTTACAACTGGGTATGGCACTTCTTCAATGAATCAAATCAGTTTTGGCACAAGGTGTTCTCTAGCATTTTGAGAAGGAAGACGAGTGTTTACTTTTTGAGATTTCATTGTCCACTATATTTTATTGGAAAAAACTATTCAATCTGGATGCCTCTTGCCGGTAGTTCAATTCAGAATCATCATTTAGATTAGATTACAGTAAAAACGTAACATTGAACACCTATTAGAAGCATTCTGTAATTGCCAGCAAACAGAGTCTTGGAAAAAGGGGAAAATAGTTGTTTCCAGATGTCATTCAACTTCTCCCACCTAAACATGGAACCAAAGGCTGTGTTAGGATCCACAATATTTCTAAGCTTAGAAATGAGCAAGCAAGTGCTGCAGGACATTCTTTACACGTAGTAATACACCTGACTTATCCTTCCCATACTTGCTAGCAGTCTTTCTTTGCCATAGTCCATTGCTTTCTAGAAGGAACTACAACATGCATTTGGTTTAAAATATGTTGTTTCACTTGGCTATATTCATGAAGTCAAGACCTCTGTGTTCCAAAGAGCGAGAGACACAACACTGTACTTCATTAATAGACAACCTCCATCCTAGTGTGCACCTTCCTAAAGGATCCCCTCTCATATGTTCATCAAAGCTTCTACCAACTGAGCCTTAAAGACACAAATAATTATTCTGCACATTTGCAACAACCCCTTTGGCAGGGCAGAGCCATGAGTTGGGCACAAATAATTAAATGTTTTGGATATTGTTTGTTTGTTATATACTTATATTTACCACAAAAATCCCTACCAACACATGATTATAAAGTAAAATGGCATTTTCATCTGTCTGATCCATTCTCTCTAGGATGGCTATACTCTGTTTTCTTTTAATCTCTAATAAGTTAACTTGCTCTGAGAAGTTGTTGGGTTAATTGTTGTTATTGTTTTCTTTCAGGAAAAAGCATTTCAACAGCTTTATCCGCTGGAGCTGCTTTGGCATTTACTTCTTCAGTAATTGACATTGGTGGTCAAACCACAAGAATTGATACTGGCAAGGAGTATTATCCTTACACCACCAAGAAAAGATCCCACATTGAGTAGAATTAGGGAACTTTGCAGCAATTGGAAGAGAAGAAGTTGGTTGGCTTTCTCTTTTGGTTTTCAAGAGATGTATTATACTCTCCGTTTCTCTTTGAGTGAGCTTAACAGGGAGATGGGTTGTATGAATAAAAGGTACTATCAATTTGTTTAACTTGTTTTTGGTTAGTTTTGGACTTACCACCATTGATGCAAGTTGGAAGCCTTTTTATTAAGCAATTTGGGAATATGAATATCAAGGTGGTTGTGAGAAATTGTCAATGGCACTCTTTTTTCCCCTTCTTTTTCCAGGGTAATTTTATTTCTCAATTTAAATTCAAGTTATATATTCTTTTTCAACATACATGAACTTGTCCTGTCAATTTGAAATATCTTCGGTTATTTTATTATTTTATACTAGAAAAGAAGCTATTCTTATGAGTCAAGGGAGTAGTCAAAAACTTTAGGTAAAGAATGAATTGAAGAAGGCTGCAACCAAACAACTTTTCGTTGGCCTTGTGTCAGTACAGTCCTGCCTATATATATTTTTTAAATTATTATTTTCTTGAGTAATATTGTTTCTTCAACAAACAATCCTCAAAGACAGTAGCATGCATCCTGCTTTTTAATCCACACAATTGAGAGATTAATCCTTCCACATTATAAGCCAATTTGGAAGTTGTAGAATTATTTCCTTGAGGAACAAAAGAGAATTTCAGAATGAACCCTTGATGATAGAAAGCTAGCATATCATCAACAAAGGCTTACACAGTTATAACGATATTGTTCAACAGAGAAGCAACTTCAGTAAGTTTTGCAGAACCACTAAACTTCAAAGGTTTTTTGCATTACTATCATAGTTTTGATTAACTATGGATTAAAAGTTTGTACTCTTAATTAGTGATTATGTAAGGAAGAAGGGAAAAAAGTAAAAAAAAAAAAAAAAAGGAATGAAAGATGGAAATAGTTTTCTTTGGGTAGCATCTCTCGAAAGATAAAACACAAAAAGAGAGAGAATAATGAAGTTGTGGTCCATATATCCCTCAAAAAGAAGGAAAAAAAAAAAACACACACACACACAAAGAAAACCAAATTCTATAAACTTTCATAGAGAACTTGTAAAAAGAAGGAATTACATGAAACATATCGCTCATGTTTTCCTCAAAAAACCCACACATCTCTTACTTTAATCAATATGTACTTCAAAAAGAGTAAATTCTCCTCCCATTGCACTTTTGAGTTTAGTTGTTAGTTGTAATTTAACATAGTACTAGGATAGGGTTAGAAGGTCTCTATTTTGTAGTCCGATTGTAATGTCATTTTCTTCTAAATTAATATTGTAATATTTACTTGTTACTTGTTGCATCCTTTACAAATTTCAGAGACCACTGTTGGAATAAATGGTTATGATTCTTCATGAATGGATGTATCATGAGTGGATGCATCATTTTATGAAAAGTGTTATTAACTAAAGGATATGACTCTTCGAATGGCCACGAAAAGTCTATAAATAAGTCATTTTGGTTGAGAGAAAAGAACACATAAAAATCATTTGTCTTCTATAAACAAATTTCTCTTCATATCCACAATCTTGATGTTCGGTAGATTCACAAGATTTCGTTCGTAGATCTTCTATACGGAGTGCTACACTTAGAAGAAAGTTGATATGTTCTATCTTGGGAGACAATTACTGTAAATTGCACTAAGGTGAGTAAAATTGTCTTAAGGAGACAACGTAAATTCGTTGAGCTCAAATCTATATTTGTGTATGATTTTTCTGTTCATTGTGATAATAATATACATAGCAATTTGATAATCTATCTAACAACCACTACAAGAGAGGTCAAGAAGAGAAAGGGAAAAAAAAAAGCTTAGGTCAACTAATATCAATGAATGCGAAAAACTAAGAGACTCGTAATTCATAATTCCCCACCCTCATTTGTACAAAAAAAAAAAACGTATATAAGAAAATGTTAGTATCAATTAGAAAAATTAACTTATAGTAATAATTAGCTTAATTAAGTTGGTTGGGTAACCATTTAATCTTTTATTTTAATTTTTTAAACATTAAGTTTAAAACCATCCATCTCACCTCTAAGTGCATGCTTTGCTTTATTGTACTCTTTGTTTATCGATATTTTAAAAAATCAATCTAAGTTTTGAAAATCGAAAAAAAAAAGTTTTTAGAAACTTGTTTCCATGTTTGTAATTTGGCTCAACGTTTACCTATTTTCAAAAAACAAAAAAGTAAAAAATAAAACGATTACCAACCATAACTTTAACATTTTAAGTTCAATACGAACAAACAAAAAACAATTTTGCAAGCTAACGTTAGGCTTTTTAGGCTTTTTAGTATTTAGAAACAGCATGTGGTGATTAGATATTAAGTGCAACCATATCCCCTTATATATCAATACTTTTTATGTAGGGTTGCATGAAGGTTTGAAAAGTAAAGTGTGTGTCTGTGTGATGCTAAAAAAGATATCTTTATATGGTCAAATGGTTATGTGCATACAACAAAGTACATTAGGTATTTTAGGTACTTCAATCCCTACACTTTCTTGTACCATTTCTTTATTGAACAAATATGATTATTATGTTAGTTGATTTGGAGACATATACCTTATAAGCTTACAAAACCATCCAATGGTTATATCAAAATGCCAATTTAAGGATATTTAATTAATTAATGAGTATTGAATAATAATAATAATAATAATAATAATAATCCTAATTTATTATTCTTAGTGGGTAACTTTCTTAAAGGACAAACTCAATTACAACTTAAATAATAAGTACTTTAAAAGGTGATGTATTAAAAAATAGATAAAAGTGCTATCTTGGATGATTAAGTGATAGAAAGAAAAAAGGCTTTGTTATTTCAAATGATTTTTATAATAAAGAGAGCTTGTGTTGTGTGATGTTGAATGGTTTCATCTCTAATAATTATTATGGTAATGTTAGATTCACCTTTCACGTTAATATCGATGTTACGCAAACGTAAAAATATCGACATATCGATGAAATTCTAGTACTATAAAACAATAATAGTTGAACTTTTGTTTAGCTATTATTCTATATGAGGTTCCAATTTCCGCTTTCTTCTACCAAGATACCAAATGTAATCTTAAGATATTAACTAATTGGTCGAGCGGATAAAGACTAGAATCTTTCATCCACTCGATCATCAATTAAAAATCAATAAATCCCGAAAGTTGAAACTCTATTCAACAAAACATTTTGCAATATATATAGAATTGTATAATGTTGCAAGAGTTTGTTGGGAATTTTTTAGGGTTGCAATATTCTTTTTCTTTTCTTTGCCTAAAACTAAGATTGATTTTCAATTATATTGCTAACATTAACCATTTTTATTATTTAACCTAAGAACCATAAAAGCATATATCAAACCACTTCCTTTTTAATCTATTTTCTTTCCAAATTAAAGTGTCAAATATTGAAAGCTCAAAAGAGTAACTTCTCTTCTAAGGAATGCATATACTATATATATATATATATATGAACCCATAACATATTAACCCTAATTTTAGCAGCTCTCTACCATGGCCATGGGATTCTTTTTTCATTTGGCCAAAGGAATAAATGGGTTCCTTCAAAAGCACTTATTTCTTACCCAACCCTTTATTCTTTACATTTTGTTGTGTTTCAAAAAAGAAACCATTTCTCTTTCAATGGAATATGTGTTATTATTTATGGAATTCTTCTTGGCTCTTGCTTTGGATACCACACCCCCACCAACTTTTTCTTCTTCCATTATAATATATGTATATGTATTTTCATTCTATCCTTATAAAGTACAGTCATTGAGTCTATGCAAACTCAATTTATGCATCCATCCAACTTCCTTAAGATAATCTTGAAAACAATTAGTGACTAATTATCACATTGGTAAGATTTTAAAAATGCTACCCATCGCAATAAATCGATAATATATTGGTTTGTTACTCTTATAATATATAACTATTTACCTAATATACCTAATCCTACTTTTAGTTGATGTAGGAGTTGTATAATTGATTTGTATATGTATAATCCAAACAAAAACTTATACTTTACAGAGAACTTATACCCAAATATCATATCCTATAACTAATCTTCAATTTTTATTATCTCATTCTCTTTTTAAAATTATTAAGAATAGTTTCATGAATTCCTATTACTTTTAAATTGATATCTTAATTTGCCTAATATTAAAATTAACCATAGCTAATTAATTACTTGAATTAGCTTCCTGTATGATGTATACATATTACACTTGAATTTTTTACATGATCATTCAAAAGGTAAATTGTTTTTGCCTTCCAAGTTTTGATACTGATGCTTTTGAGCACTACTTTTCTTGAATTCTTTCTTTTAAAACCTTTTCTCATTCTATCCTTTGCTCTTACTCTATATTTTTCAGGTAAAATATTGAATTTACATAAAATATATACAATATTATTTCATGTTCTTTAGGGAAAAAAAAAGGGCAAAAATGCATTAAAAATATTGGAAGTTTCCTCTAACATCATTCACCTTCATGACAGAACTAACAAATGTTTAGGGTGTAAAAATAATTTGCATTTTTATGATTTTTATACATTTTTATTGTATGTTTTTTCCTTAGACAATATTGATTTTCCATCACTAAACTTATGTTATGAATTTTATAACTGTGTGGTCGATCTTATATATAAAAGAGAAGATCCAAAAGTATTTTGAATTTTGTATTATAGTGGAGACAACGCATATAATTAACTTTTTGCTTCATTTACTTTATACCTAATATGCAATTTCTTAATCAATTGTTTTTTTCTAGACATCTCCGTATAAACGAAGGTTAACACAAAACCCCTCTTACCAAAATAATATACTACCCTAGACCTACATATTATCTATATTTTTTTTTTTTTGTTACCCTATAAAAAAAGATGCACATAAATGTATTAAAGTTTGAAAATATTGAAATTCAACATTACTAATATGCTATAGATTAAAAGGTTAAATTTCAAATTCTAATTTTAAGTGCCATTTTTCATTAGAGTTTGAGTTTGGCCATTTTTCAAGAAGAGGTGATCCTTTTAAGTCCTCTACTGTTTCCATTAATATTGTTTTTCATATTTTACAGTTCCCCAAATCACACGGAGAGAGAGGAGGCAGAAGAAGAAGAAGAAGAAGAAGAAGAAGATAGAAGGAGGGTTGTTGATTCTCCGTTATATTATATGTATATGTGTGTGTGTATAAATAATTATTAAGCTCAAAGCAACAGAGAAATCCATGGCACCTGTGAGCTCCAATGGTGGTCCTTCACACGCTTCATTTGGGTCCCTCCACCTTCCATACTAAATACTCTACTCCACACCACAACCCCTTCTAACCATTTCTGTATATTTCTCGCAGATTCATCAGATCCCAACCCATAAAGCAATTCTGCAAAAAGCAAAAGCACTTCTGCTCTGCTAACCCTTCTTTCCTTTCCTTTTTCTCCTCGTTTTCCCTCTTTATCCTCCTCATCCCCCCTTCTCTTCCTTATCTCTTTGGAACTTCAGCATTTTTCTTTTCCTCAACTGGGTTTCTCTTGCCGATCATTCTTTTCTCATCATACTTGCTGTCCTCTCATCATTCGCCTTCACCCCATTTTAGGTACTCTCTCAATCTCAAATGGGTTTGCATTATCGTTTTGGTTTTCGTCTGAAATGCTTGCTTTGATTAGTTTTTTTTTCCCCATTTTGTGTATGTAATGTTTTTCTTTTGGGTTTTGTGTTGGGGATATGATTTTTGTTGTTGGTGGTGGTTTTGAACTTTAATGCCCTGTTTTTCTCTGACTCTGTTTCTTGGGAAATTTTTTGAAGATGAAATTGTATTTTGGGTTTTGTGGGTTTTGAAACTAAACCCTGACTGATGTATAGAGAGTTCTCGAAACCCAAATGGTTGTTTGGGGTATGGCGTAATTAGCATTACATACGAAGGTCTATTTTGTTTCCAGAAAATGACGAACTCACCGCTACTTTCATGGCTGTGTTTTTGTTTTTGTCCTTTATTGTGGACGATAACGTAATAACTTCAGCTTTAACCAGCATTTCTCTTTTGCATTTTTTTTTAAAAAAATTGGTGGAGTTTTTAGAAGAAAGCCCTTCTTCTTCCTTGTTTCTGATTGTTTTTCTTTTTTCTTCTTATGGAAGTACGAACTCTTCTCTGCGCATTAGTTAAACTTGTGATGTCTCTGTCTTGGAATGTTCAGGGTTCTGGCACTTAGATCTGAAACCGTCCGACAAGAACTGTTTGGATTTCTATGTACTACTTTTGAGGTAATATTATTTTATGAGGTTCTAAGATCTATGTCTTTTCTTATTCCATTTGAGTTGGTGGTATTCAAAATAGCTTAGGATATGTTAGCTACTTTTGTTTTGTTTAATTTGGTGAGTTCGAAGCAGCATGTCTGTATGTGGAACTGCTAATATTTTGAGGCTTTTAAGAAACTTTGATTTAAAATTTCCATAGTTTGAGGCAATCTTTAGTCTATTCACTTATTGTAACGGCTAGCTGATTCTGTTTTAATTTATTATCTTCTTCCCTATTTTATAGGCTTCTGAGAACTATTTGACATAATTTGGATTCAATCTTCAGCTTCGGTGAAGAAATCTGACTGTACTCTGTCTACTAATTATTTTGGATCCGTTTCCTTATCAACAAGAAGATGCAGAGGCCACCACCAGAAGATTTTCTATTGAAGGAGACCAATCCCCATCTTGGTGGGGGGAAGGTCACTGGAGATAAGCTCACGAGCACGTATGATCTCGTTGAGCAAATGCAGTATCTCTATGTCCGTGTTGTCAAAGCGAAAGACTTGCCTGGAAAGGATGTTACTGGCAGCTGTGACCCTTATGTAGAGGTGAAGCTTGGGAACTACAAGGGTACAACTCGACATTTTGAGAAGAAGTCGAATCCTGAGTGGAGCCAGGTTTTTGCCTTCTCAAAAGACCGGATTCAGTCTTCAGTGCTTGAGGTTACTGTAAAGGATAAAGATTTTGTGAAGGATGATTTTATGGGTCGTGTGTTGTTTGACATGAATGAGATTCCAAAGCGTGTTCCACCCGACAGTCCATTGGCTCCTCAATGGTATAGACTTGAAGATAAGAAAGGCGATAAACTGAAAGGAGAGCTAATGTTGGCCGTTTGGATGGGAACTCAAGCTGATGAAGCATTTCCTGAAGCATGGCATTCAGATGCTGCAACTGTCAGTGGAACTGATGGTCTAGCAAATATTCGATCGAAGGTGTATCTTTCACCTAAGCTCTGGTATTTAAGGGTTAATGTTATTGAAGCTCAGGACTTACAGCCTACTGATAAGGGTCGATACCCTGAAGTTTTTGTGAAGGCTGTCCTGGGAAATCAAGCTTTGAGAACAAGGATTTCCCAGAACAGAACAATCAATCCATTGTGGAATGAGGATTTGATGTTTGTAGCTGCTGAACCATTTGAGGAACCCTTGATTTTGAGCGTTGAGGACCGAGTTGCTCCGAATAAGGATGAAACCCTTGGTAGGTGTGCGATTCCTTTGCAATATGTGGACCGGAGATTGGATCATAAACCTGTGAACAGCAAATGGTACAATCTGGAGAAGCATATTATCCTTGAAGGAGAAAAGAAGAAAGAAATCAAGTTCGCTAGCAGAATTCATATGAGGATCTGTTTGGAAGGTGGTTATCATGTTTTGGACGAATCAACACACTACAGCAGTGATCTTCGTCCTACTGCCAAAGTATTGTGGAAGCAGAGCATTGGAGTGTTGGAATTAGGTATCCTCAATGCTCAGGGATTGATGCCTATGAAGACTAAAGATGGTCGTGGGACAACAGATGCATATTGTGTGGCGAAATACGGGCAGAAGTGGGTTCGAACTAGGACGATCATTGATAGCTTCACACCCAAGTGGAATGAGCAGTATACTTGGGAAGTTTTCGATCCATGCACAGTGGTTACGATCGGTGTTTTTGATAATTGCCATTTGCTTGGGGGAGATAAAGGTGGAGGGACAAAGGATTCACGAATTGGGAAGGTGAGGATACGTCTTTCAACTCTCGAAACAGACCGAGTTTACACACACTCGTATCCTCTTCTGGTTTTGCATCCAAATGGAGTGAAGAAGATGGGTGAGATACACTTGGCTGTGAGGTTCACTTGCTCTTCCTTGCTGAACATGATGCACATGTACACACATCCCCTGCTTCCCAAAATGCATTATATTCATCCTTTGACGGTCAGCCAGCTTGATAGCTTAAGGCATCAGGCGACTCAGATTGTATCAATGAGGCTGACCCGGGCCGAGCCACCACTGAGGAAGGAAGTTGTTGAATATATGCTGGATGTCGGTTCCCACATGTGGAGTATGCGAAGAAGCAAAGCAAATTTCTTCAGGATTATGGGAGTTTTAAGTGGATTAATAGCAGTAGGAAAATGGTTTGATCAAATTTGCAACTGGAAAAACCCCATTACCACTGTACTGATACACATCTTGTTCATAATCCTGGTCATGTACCCAGAGCTAATCCTGCCCACCATTTTCCTCTACCTCTTCTTGATTGGTGTTTGGTATTACCGTTGGAGACCGAGGCATCCGCCACACATGGACACTCGTTTGTCACATGCAGACTCTGCACACCCCGATGAACTTGACGAAGAATTCGACACATTCCCAACATCAAGGGGTGGTGACATAGTGAGGATGAGGTATGACCGACTTAGAAGCATTGCTGGGAGGATTCAGACTGTTGTGGGGGACTTAGCGACTCAAGGAGAGAGGTTGCAGTCTTTGCTTAGCTGGAGAGACCCAAGAGCCACTGCCCTGTTTGTTTTGTTCTGTCTTGTTGCTGCCATTGTCTTATACGTCACACCATTCCAAGTTGTGGCCCTGCTTACTGGATTTTATGTTTTGAGACACCCCAGATTCCGCCATAAGCTTCCTTCTGTGCCACTGAATTTCTTCAGGAGGCTGCCTGCAAGGACTGATTGTATGTTGTGATGAGAGCCTGACCAATGTCTGCATCTCCCCTCCAATTCTCTTGGACTGACCGACAACGATGATGACATTGCCACGGTATTGCAGTTTTTTTTTCTGCATTTGTCTTTTCAGTTAGATAATGAAGACAGGGAGGAAAGAAAGCAATAGCATAGCAGTCTTGTTTGCTTCTAGCATCTTGAGTGGCCGATTTTTTGTTCTTTTATGTGATGTGTATGACCTTTCTTTTTTACCCTTTTTTTTTCTTAACAAAGCCAATGTATTGGCATGTGGGGTTTTATTTTTTTTATTCCTTCCTCTATGGATCATGTTATAAAAAATAGATATCTTCCCTTCCCTGAAACAGAACAGACCCTTGTGTCAAAAACTCTTCCCATGTCCATATATTGATGATGTTTAACTCCTTCCTCCATTCTAAACGAACTTGTGATGTGATGATGCCTTGGTTTTGTCGAAAAACTCATTGTTTGTTGATACGAACGCTTTGTGGCTATCCCAAGCTGACCATAGATATGAAATTGCAAGTACTTTGTAGAGAATGAGATTAAGAATTAGTGTGTGTGTTTGATTTAGGATATGATGCTGTTGATTGGTGGCTGTGGAATTTAGTAAGAGGTGAATATGTTTTTATTGTATAGAATAATGTAGAAAGAAGGACAAGTTCATGGGAGACACGAGGGTATGTGGACTGGTCTTTGTGGTAAAACCAAAAAATGTTTGTCGGTTCACTTTCTCTTCGTACCTTATCTGTTTGGTTTTGGGTCCAAAAACTCCTGTTTTCTGGATTCTGTCAATGCTAATCTCTCTTTTTATATATTCAATTCATTTTCTATTCTCACTCACTATGCAGCTTAAATTTTATATTTATACATACACACATTTTGGATTTTATATAAGCTTTGAATCATTTTTTTATTTTTGTTCGATTTTGAGATTCTTAATTCTCTGTTTCTTGCTAATGTACTTCGGTTTTCATATATTTATTTAGTTATCTGTCAAATTTTAGAAAATAGAATTAGTTTTTAGTTGAATAGAAAAACACCTCTTCCAAATAGATAACAAATGGTTAGTAATTGGTGTTTAAAAAGTTTCACTTTCAGCCCTAAGGGTAAATATATACATATAAGAAATTCCCCAACTAAAGCACCAAATTAACTTATTAATTAACTAAATGTTGCTTCTTACAACTCATAACTTAAACAGACATGTACTTGAAAATTAACAATAGAAGACTGTAAAATAAGTGATCCACAAAAGTTTGGTTAGAAGTTAAAATGTCTAATTCTCAACTTTAATTGATGAATGAAGAGTGGTATCTAATCTCATAACCTTTTGAAGAAATGAAGAAAATTCCTTAATAAAAATAAATTAATGTATGATTAGTTAATTATCGTATAAATAGCCCCTTTAGTAAAAATAAAACCTTTTCCTTTTGTTTGGAGAACTCTTTGAATTTCTTTTGTTTAGTTGCCTAATACCTTCTTTCCAATGCATCAATTTTTTTAGTGATTTGAAAAGTACAATGTTATTAATAGTTTGATTTTCTTAGTTAGAAAATACTTTTAGTTTTGTGACGGTTCAAATTTTAGTTAAACTTTTTAGTTAGTTTCACAACTCGACCCCAATTAGAGGTTTTAAACTCTTAGCATGCATGATCTATCTATGTTATATTACTTTTTAAAAGCACATATTTCAAATCAAAATGAGCATGAACCGTAGTAAACCAATCCTGAAAACATAGAAATCGAGATAACATCTAAACCTTGAAAGTATTTTACCATGTCGTAAATTAGCCTCTCAACAATCATCTTATCTTCTTTGGTTGCAAAATATCTTATTGTTTATCTAGAGAGGTGTGTGTGAACTTTTTTTTAGGTGATAGGTTACTTCTTAATCTTTCCAAAACGTTGCGTGACTAAAGTTTCTTTGCCTTTTATTTTTCCTCGATAAATTTCTATTTTATTCACAACAACCGTATTTGCTTAAGTCCTTGCAAATAGTTAAACTTCACAATAACTTTTTTAATCTATGGTGACTAATTTGGAAAAAGAAAAGAGTTGTAGGAAAATTCAAACGTTTCTAGTTTAGGCAAAGCTTTCAAACACTCAATATTGCCATTAATGTTGTGTTTGGATCTTTCAAACCCCTCCATGGTATACCTTTTCTGTAGTGAAGTAAAAAATCACTCTTATATCATTCCATAGCTTTGAATCTTATGATATAAATATATAGCTTCTCACCAATTTATTGGGAAAGGTATATCATAGGGTTGAAAAGTACATTTTAAAGTACTGATTAGTATAGTAATTAAAATAATTTTTTCTGACTTAAGAAAAAAAGAACTCATTTTTATTTATTGAATTTTATCTTTTGTGTTATATATGCTATTATTTTATTTTATAAAAACATTTCTTGTTGTTTGGAAATGTTATAATGGGCTTGATCATAGAGGAGGCCCAATATAGTAGTTAGGAAAAGCCCAATAATTCAATCTCCCTTCTACCAATTTGAGAACCAGCAACACTATGCCATCTCTTCACACATTTCTCTAGAAAGTCTCCAGAAAGGTTTCGTCATCTTACATGGTTTCAAGCCATTTTCAAAACGAACCCATCTCCAAAAGAAGTTTAGTTAAATAATAATTTGTATGATCTTTTTTGGAAGTAATTAGTCGAAATCAATTTTAGAATTAGAACATATCCACACTGTTAAATATTATGTTTGTCATGTTTTTAAATCACTCGAAAACACATTAATATTCAGTTAGTTGATTTTAAATCATTAATTTTGAAATTATCAAAAAAAATCAAAAGATGACTCGACCACGTCATAAATGCACTCCCAAACATTGTTGTTTGACAATGGCTTGATCATAGCTAGATATATATACAGTGTATAAGAAATGAAAAGTGAGGCACTTAAATTTGATATGTTAATAGGAAGTGAAAGAATATTATGAGGAAAATAATTGATTTATAAGTAAAATGATGAAATATGATGTTGTCATACAATGAACTTTGTCGTCCCAATCTTCATTTTTTTTTCTTTTCAATCATCAGCCGTACCATTGAAATTAATTAATTACATCAACCCTTCGAATATTCTTAGCCCACTAAATTTGCTTAATATTCTATTGATTAATTATATTTTTTTCTTTTTTTTTTTGAAAAAGAAAAACCCTATCTTTCTTCATATAAATTATTAAGGGCTTTAGTTATTCATTATTTAAAATAACTTCATTCTTTGCAAATGAAAGCTTAGATCTAGAACGATGTGATAGTGATCTACAACAAGGTGATGATCCCATCTTTTTATGTTTTAGGTCACTTGACATGATTTGGCAAAGTTTAAATGTACTATAGACTTTTAGTTGATATGATTCTATATTACGTTGGAATGTTTTAAATCTATTATTTGACGCCTCAATAATAGGCCAAACAGAAGAGTCTCATTAGCCAAGTTACGTTATTGAGAATTTTGGCCTTAGGTTTTAAAAGAGTATACTATATATGAACTCTTTCTAGCCAACTCCATTAGTACCTCTAAATTTATAATTTAATATTTTCTCTCTAGTAATTGATACACAATCGTTAGTGAAAACCACGCAAATATCTGTGTTTTCATAAACCTTTCAAAAAAAAAATTGATAGGACCATTCTTTCTTTCTTTTGCTTGACCCAAGTGAATGTTGTTACTTAGGAGGAGTTCTTTCTCTAGCAAATGATTCCTTAAAAGAAAAAAATTCTTATTTTCTTACCTTTTCTATTTTTTTAAAAAAATAAACTTCTAATTATTAGTTGGCATAAGAAATGAGAGATACATCTCACTTATTCCAAAACGAAAACACTTTTGAGTATCATTTTCTTGAGTGAACAAAACCACTAAAGAACAGAAGTTTTCAAAATCGTGTAGAAAAATGTAAATATGTCGTCAAAGGTTCTATTTTTGATAATTTTTCTTTACTTTATATAATAAACTCCAATTTTTAATTGATTTATTAGGAAATAAGAGGAAAAGGAAATTACAAAATTAAAAAAAAAAAGGAGTGAAAAATATGTATGTGCCTCCATGTGACAAATATATATATATATATTTCTCAAGGAGTCTACAACAAATATGTCTCAAATACCAATAACATACTTTTGCAACAAAATTTTGAGTTTTTTTTTCTTCTTAAATAATTACATACAAATTTCAGAAATAAAAACAATTAACAATTAATGTAGCCGACTAGAAATTTTAAAATGGATAAAATCGACCTCAAAGATGCAACTATATTCTAAAAATTGAAAGCTTATCAATTAATTTGCATTATTTATTTATTGATTTGTTATTATTATTATTATCATTTATTTATTTAGGTGAAAATGATTTTATTATAAAATAACTAAAGAAGACCATGCTTAATTTAATGATTATTAAATAATAGTCTTCACTAAGCGTGCTTTGGGTCACTCTTCATCTCATTGTCAACTTTGGAGTTGAATTTAATTAAGAATATAAAGAAAATTAAGATTTTAAATAAATAATCAATGCCTTTTTTTTCCATTAAAAAATATTTTATTTTTATTTTACAAAAGGAATATCTAATTGGGTCAATTGCGTACGTGTTATTTCATACCATTTTCAAACTTTTATTTGTTGAACTCATGTTAACTCAAATTCATTCATTACTATATATAAATTATTATTTTATGTTAAAGCCTTTTGTTTTTTAATTAAAGAAAATGTTTTCTAGAAAAAGAAAGATGATAAAATAGGATTTGTTGCTATATATTAAACTAATTTATCTTCTTGTAAATCTAAAATAATGCAAGAGTACATACCAAAACAAAGCATAAAAATTAACTTTATTCATCTAAATAATATTATTATATTTTATAAATTCTTTTTTGTTATATTTCAAAAATGCCTAAAAGAAATTTAAAAATAAAGTTAATATAAAAAGAGTCTTTAATTATTAAATGTTTTAGTTTAAATTGATTTCATCTAAAATATGTTAGGTCAATTTCAAATTTTTATTTGTATTAAGCAAATGGTTAAATTAGATTGTGTTTCGTTTTTCGAATAAATAAATCCAACTATGGATCGTTTTAAAGATTATAATAGGTATTATTGTCGAATGGGTCATTATATTTTTTTATGTTCAACCTTAATTTAAATTATCTAGTGCACAAAAATAGACGGTCTATTAAACTATATATAAAATCGATTCCTTCGCTTATTTTCATTTGTATTATTTTTACTTGTACCATCCTAATCCTAATAAAATATACAGAAAGCTAAAGTTATTATACGCCTAATTTCCTTATATATTAAAAATACTAATGTGTGGAAAGAAAAGAAAAATCAAAACCAAACCCTAAAGTTAATTTCCTTGTGGGATAAATATGAGAGAAGGGTTTGAGTTTTTGGTTCTAAAAGGAATAATTATTTGATAACTTTTCAAAGGCTATATGATAGTGACAGTCCATTATATATACATATAACAAAGTCAACTATCAAAAATTTGCATTTCTTGGGTTTGAACTATAATGTTTATTAGATTAGATTAATTAAATTGGCATTTGGTTTTTAATAATAATAATTAAGCCTATAGAGGTGCAACTCACGCAATCCTTTGTCAATGTTGATTCATTTTTCTTTTGTTTTTCTCTCTTTTTTAACTATACCAAATATTTGAACTAATTATGCATCTAAGTACAAAATTATTATAAATGATAAATCTATTCAAAATATTTATAAAATATAACCAACTTTCAAATTTTATTTATGATACACACTAATACAAAATTATTATATTCTAAGTAAACACATAAAAAATCTCTCTTTACATTGAGCTCATAATAATTTTAATTAGCCACAAAGTTCAAGAGTAATTATATAATCACATGGATTATAAACTTATATAATGAGAGAACTTTTAAATACGACGTAGATAACAACAAAAGTTGTTTGATAATATTTTTGTTTCTATTTATAATTGAAGAATCAAATACGAAATTTTGTTTTTTATTAAAAAGAAATTAAAAGAGTCACCAAATTTTGAGGATTTTTCAATAAAATATGAGTTAAATTATATATAAATAAATGTCCACTCAACTTCAAAAATGTTTTTAAAGTTTGAAAAAGTATAAAATATACTTTAAACTTCCAAATTGATTTTAAAAAATACTCTTATTATTATTATTGTTATTGTTAATGTTTTGTGTGAAAAACATATTAAACATTGGAAATAAAAAAAATAAGTTTACTATTAAAAAAAACCTTTAATTAAGGAATTTTTTACACAAATAAATAGATAAGCTCACAATAGATTCTCAAGTTTTAATAAGGTAGGAACTTGAACATATAAGAACAATAATAAGATGGAATAAAATAGCAAAAGATTGAATAAGATATGTGTAGCAACCTTTCATGGCCATGAGATAACAATGGCATAATTTATTTTATTGATTATTAATTAAGTAAAACAACAACAAATATGGTCTCTAAATCCATATTTGACTCACTCTCTTAGATCTTATATACATTAAACTATATATGTATGTTATATTTTGTGAAATAAATATAGTTGACAAACTTCTATTATTAGTAGCCCAAATTCAGATGATTGCCATTTTTTGGTCTCATATACATTGTGGGAATCTTGTAAATTAATTATATTGTTTCTGTCAAAGAAAAAACAAACGAATATTAATTGTATATTTAATGTCTTCTACAAGAACAACTAATAAAAAAAGCTATCACAATGCATAGCTTCATCAATTTAGAAGGTTGAAAATTTGTTTCAAATAGTTAAATTACTAAAATTCAATTTTATGTAGGTTGAATTATGTTCAATTTACCAACTATTAATACATAAACACCATATGGTATGTCAAGATATCATATTAACTATTGAAACTAAATAAATTTAGGTTTACATGTTTATTATTAGTTTGTTTCATATACCCTTTTGTATGGTTGAAAAAATTGCATCACATTAATACACACTCAAAAGTCGTACATATTTAATCTAATTATATGATATAATTGGATTGGAATATCAATAACCTTTCATTTTGATATCAAATTTATTGGGGAATTGAGATTAGTGAAAATGTGGATTTGTTGAATTCAATTTATGTATTTTTTTAAAGAAAAGTATTGGTTCTTTCAAAATATATATCACTTTTTTAATACAACAAATATTTGATGGGCCAAGTAACCTCACTTTAACCTTAAAATATCATTTTAATTGATACACTTTAAAGGTTAGATTGATTTTCAATTTATATTCTTATTATGATTGATAACCAAAATTATAAAATTATAAAGTATGTATTTGGAGTGAAAGAGTTGTAATAAGATGACAATTTTCCATCAAAATTGGTACAATTAAATTATTTTACATTGTACTGTGAAATTATTGATATAAGTAAAGAGCTTTTTCAAATATAAGAAAATGAACAAAAATATTTATAAATATAGCAAAACATTACTGTTAATGTTGATAGACTCTATTAAACTACTCGATCAATTAACGATGAGCATGATCAATCGGTCAAAGTCAATTTTCAACCAAACCAACGTCGAGTCGACTATAATTAGTTTAGTAAATGTTGAGACATACCTGGATCATGAAGAAGTGTAAACCAATTGTTGGTTGGTCCATCAAATTGTTTAAGCATTTGATAACTTTTAAAATGTTGTCAGTTTGAAATTTTTAGAAATCGACATCGACCATCTTCAATTCAGTTAATTTTGAACAATCAGCTCGTTTTTCAATCTATCATGTTCACTTCTATTATCAATGATTGACATTGATAGTCACATATAATATTATAGTAATTTTAAAAAAAATAAAAAGAAAAGATAAAGGTATTTGAACAAATATATATATATATATATATATATATATATATATATATATATATATATATATATATATATATATATATATATATAAAAGTGGAGTTAGAAAGGTCCTTGTGTTACGGAGTAGTTAGAAGACCAACAATTATAAAATTACCGGGAAATAAGTGGAGGCCGTCTACGTGGGGCCTCTCCAAATCGCTTTCATATTCTCAACTCTCGACCCTCCGATCGCAACATCCGGACCCATTCTAAACTTCATTTTCTTAAATCAACGGTCCTAACACACCCCACGTCATAGGTCAACTGCTTCTTCTATGATAATTAATTAATTAATTGAAATAAATAAAGAAAGAATAATACCAAATGATAAAAAGTGAAAATTTTGAAATTCCTATACTACCCCCCTAACGTCCTTTGTAGATACGTTTATTTCTCTCCTCTATTTGCATTACAAATTTCATCTAACGGATATATGACTATTAAATATGCATTTATTTACTTTTGCTTTTTATTCATATCTAAACTGAATATTAAATTCTCACACAATTTAGTGTGTTGGAAAGGATAAATCCAAACTCAAACTACACTCAAAACATTACATTTTCTTTTTACATCACTTCAACTATATATATATATATATATATATATTCATATTAGTCGTTTAAGAGTTACGTTAATCAACGATTGGCTAAAGAATATACCATGAATTTTACTATATTATATAAATTTTGTAAGTAGTTACGTCGTTTTCAATCATTTTTATTTTAAAAATTAAATTTCGAGTGTTTAATGATTAATTTCACTATATTGTATAGATAGTATAAACTTACTAAAGTATTGTTATTGATCATTATCTACCTCTTTTCCGCTATGATTATCACCGGCTATCACAACCCTTCTTCAACCACCTTCCACAACTACTACCGACAACCTACTTTTGTGACAAAAACATAACTTTTGCGATCATTTTCGATAACTAACCGTTGCAACCACGTCTAATCAGAAGCTTCAACCATCAACTCCACTTATCACCTCATTTTTCTAGAACGTTTTTTTTTTTATGTTGAAGTAATAATGACATAATTAAATATATAATCTCTTCCATTTACTTAAACTTGTGAGTTTAGTAATAAGTAAGCAATTTTTCTTACATTGTCTTTTGTTGTACTTGAACAAATGGTTAATAATTTTCTACCTTCAAACACGATACAAAATCAGAAAATGTAGTTTTTACGTTGTGTCAAAGTAAGCTGAACTCAATGTTAATTGACCTAAGCTTCTTTTCTTCGAGCTTGAATGTTCGATATTCAACCTCGTAATTGTTGCACTAACAACGAAATGTTTCTCTATTTCAATACAATATCTATTATTTAATTAATATAATATAATATAGTTTGATTCTTATGTAAGTATTAAGTTTTTTCAATCAAATAATTGTCAAATATAAATTCATAAACAAATTGGGAGGATGTCACATATATATTAAAATCTATTTTATTGTTTGGAACCTTAAAATCTATTTGATTATTTAGTCCAAATTACTACTTCATGTTTTAACATAATGACTTGGACATGCTCCCCTAATATCCACTTTTTATGATTCCACCCATTATGACTTAATACACCAAAATTTTGTCACATTCAAAACAGACATGAAAAATTCTAAAAAAAAAACTAGCAATCTTATTCTTAGATAATTGTCCTATACCATTATGATTCTAAAAATTTATGGCATATAATTCAATTGTGTATATCAATAAAGTAAATCAACATAATTTAGTCAACATACGAATGCGTTAGGGATTAAAAGATACGTGGTTTGTTCCCGTGTTTTCTATTTTTATTGCACGTACGCATAAATTAAATTTCAAAATTAACATTTAATTTCTAAATATTATATTTTTCACTAAAATTAAATAAAGAATATGTGTTTTTCAACAATGGGATGCTTAATAATAATTAAGCTATCAAAAGTTTGACTTAATATCTATATGCTAAATGTGTTTAGGTGATATTGTATAAATTTTTTCCTAAATTATTATTTCCAAATATTATTATCAGCTTTTCTATTAGTCTCATCTTATTTAAAACCAACATTATCATAAACACTGCTATTTTATTATAGAGATGTGGTAAGGAAAAACATATATTCATAATGAAATGAACTTTATGATGAAATAATATTCTAGATTGTCATTATTTAGTAGTAACTAATAAATAAAAATAATACTTTAACCTACTCTTACAATTATCTTTTTTCTTTCTTTCTTTATTGCCTATTTTTGTTCTTAATTTTCTCTCCCTATCCTTCCTGTTCATCCTCCACACAATATAGTAATATTGGACTAAATAGTATTAGGGTTATGTCATGATATTAATTATTATTGAACATATTGAAATTAGTTTATAATTATGTGTGTGATAAAAGGTCTACCTCGAAAAATAAAACTATATAGGGATCGTATCATACCATTTATAACAAATGCGAGGGTCGGTAAAAACTCACACATTAAGTATAGAAAGAAGATTCATCACTTGAAAAATAAGGTTAGGTGGATGGAGTTTACATTTTTCACCCTAACTTCATACTAATTTTAGTGTTCATTTTTATGCTTAGACTTTATATGATTTAAACTAACTTTGGACCATTAATATATAAAACATATATCAGCTAACATGAGCATATAGCTCATTTGGCAAATAATTAATATATACTTTTTCTAAGAGGTAATATATATTATATGAATATATAGTTTAACAAAATATATATATAAAAAAGTTCATTAGAATTGATTTCTTATTTAGAAATGATGAATTACTAACCTAATAGAAATATTTAATTATGAAGAGGCTTACAGAACACATTGATCAAAATTATGTAATATTATAACATTAATCATTATTCTAATTCAATGAAATGAAGCAATGAAGTCAACTGAAACTAGAAAGAATAATAATATTTGGTGTCTTTCTTTCTATTTTTTCTCTATGTTGTGAGTTACATTTTTAGTTCCTTTACTTTACCTAAGCTTTTTTTTTCTAAGTTTATATTCATTATTGTTGTATTTTTATATCTTTCAGTAAGACCTTAATAATGGTATAATAAAATTATATATTTTATGCTAAAGGTTTAATATACACTTCAAAGACATACCCTTAAGTTATAACAAGCATTTTTAGATATAATTACACCAAAAAGTATCATGTTATGAGAGCTGATTTTATATATGGATCAGTAATAAGCTTTGTCACATTTAACCATAGAACTTTAGTAAGCTTTAACAAGCAATCAAATAGGATAATATTTATAAATGCAACTTTTAAAGCCATAAAATAATGTAGTTCAAATTAAAGTTAAAAATGAGTATAAACTGATCTTTGTAAATGTAATTGCAAGAAAACTCAAATATTATTATATATCATGTGCTTTTTGTAACTAAGTTCTCCGATTAAATATAATTTTGACAAGTTTATTAAAAAAAAAAAAAAAAGAAGAAGAAGAAAAAGACAGAATAGATTATTATATTTTGTTTTTAGAAAAACGAATGTTTTTTGCCAAATTATTTTGAGTCTAATTTTCACTTAGTTTCTAAAATTTATGTTACATTTTTTTTGTTTAATTTTAAATTAGTTTCCAAGTTTATTATGAAATATGAGTTTTTTTCAATTTTATATTTAACTTTCAAGATTTTCATTTTCATTCCTAAATTTTTTACTTGCTTTTAATAGTGAAATTTTAGAAATAGTTTTGATAGTGGGAAGGAATTAATACTAAAATTTAAGCCATTTTAGTTTTAATTTTATTTTAAAAAAGGTTAGTTAATAGACATAACACTAAAATAAAAAATGAGTATTTAGTGAAAATTATTATAAGGTTAAAATTGTAGCTAAATCTATTTTTTTTTTTTTTAAAAAAAAAAAAGAAATTGTGTTTGTTTTCTTACCATTTTTTACTATTTACTATTGCTCGCTTTCATTTCTACCTAAAGAATGTGAAAAAGCTAAAAATTATATTTTTTAGAACAAATAGTTTAGTTTTCAATTTGAATTATAAAAGTATTTCTAAAAAGTATATAAGTACAAAACAAAACAATCTACAAAAGGAAGGCAGTTGTTTAGAAATTTAATTAATCTTTTTTATTTTTTAAAAAACCCATCTAACTATCAAACGAGTCTTATTAACATTTTAATTGTTACATATTTTTAATATGCTTAAAAATACCTTTTAAATAATTTTTAGAAAATGAATCCAAAACATATCCACTTAAAATTGAAATTAATTTAGCCAAATAATTGACTATATATTTATAAGAACACACTTGAAATTGAAAATTGGTGGCCTTCCATTTTCTTCTTGGTTGAAAGGCACCTGAAAAACATATATATTATATTTTGAAATTTCCTCAATAATTGAGTGAGAAAATGTCAAAGAATAAAGGGTTTTTTTTTTCTTTAATTTTGAATTTTCTATTGGACAACAACCCAAAGTTAGAGATGAAAAAATAAATATTGAAGCCGCCTATTTTAATTATCATTATTGTTAATTATTATTGTTTTCCATTAAAATGTCAATAGTAAACCTTAATTAATTAATAAAATTTAGTTCCTATTCCCTTTTTAATTTTTAGACTATTAAAATTAGAAATAATAACTTTTTTTTTGTTCTGATTTCTTTAATATATTTTTATTTGAAATTTATTTATTTTAAGTTGAGTTTGAAATTTTTTGGTAACATCCTCAAAACCTTTGAATCGTTTCATAACCATAAATGGTAATATAGCACGATATTTTATGTTTAGTTGACGCGTTTAGAAAAGAAACATGTAAACATTTAATGATAATTAACCGATAGCGAATATTTCCTTTTTCTCTCCTCAAAATACAAAATTTATGTAACTTTTGTGTTTCATGCAATGAGGGTGGAATATTCAACGTTTTTTGAAAATATAAACGAAAATATTACCCATTATGTTATACATTACCATAACTTGTTTAAAATATATTTTTATAATAAATTTAGTCTCTAATACTTTTGTTGGTTATATATATATATATATACAAATATATATATATTTATTACTTAAAACTTACTTATTTAGGATTAATTTTAATTATTAAAAAATAATTTATGAACCCTTGAAAATGTACTTTAAATTATCATTTATTAACGTAGTCGGTGTATGTTTTTAGAGTGATTCTTATAAACTTGGTTAAAGTCTATAATTGATTTCATATTAAAAAATCACTCCTAAAACAATTTTATATCTCTAATTGCAATAGTTTATATTGTCAAATTTAGTTTTGAAGTATCGAAAACTTGTTTTGAAATAATTTTGAAAATGTTGAAAGTAATTTATGGAATCAAGCACACGATCAACTTAGTTCAAATTTATCAATAAACATGCATCATTGACAAAAATCAACAAAGAAAAATGGTAAATTTTCGAATTTAATCCAGATTATTTCTACCTTTGACTTGGAAAAAAGTATATAGAAGAATTCAAGAATTTTTTTTTAGAAAAAGTAAGCTAAGACATTTTCTTTCGAGAGGAAGAGAGAGGGTATTTGAAAAAAACAACTTTGTTACATAAAAATTCTTTAAATTCTAGGCAAAATAATATAAAAATTACTTCACAGTCAATTCGAACTCAGCTGAATGCATCAATTCGAACTCAGCTGAATGCATCAATTAGGATTGATAATACTCCAAATCTCAACAATTATATTTGTTCAACAAAAAAAACTAATAATAATATATAGTAATAAATAAATAAAAAGACTTTTATTTTCTTCTACCTTCTACCCCTCTTGTATTCTTTTCATTCAATTCAAACCATTCTCTCTCTCTCTCCATAACCGACTGATCATCTCTCTCTCTCCTAATTACTTCATTTCCTCACTTTATTTTTCTTTTTCGCATATGAATCATCCAAATATGTGAGAAATAAAAATAAAAAGGAATCAGAAACAAAAAAGGTGGTTGAGAGAGAGAGCTTAAGCTTGGTGTAGCCATTAATGGGGTAATTACTCAAGAAATCTTCAAAAGGATTCATCATCATCACCACCATCATCAACAACAACAAGAGAAGAAGCTACAAAGCCAAAAAGAGAAAAAAGAGCTCAACTTTTTTAATGGCTTCTTCCAATATTAAAAACAGCTCCATCATCATCCAGCAAGAAGAAGAAGAAGAAAAACAACAACAACTTCATCATCATCATCATCATCATCATCAACAACCTCAATTTCTTCAAAATCCAAGCTTTGTCATACCATCAAACTCAAAAAATTCCTCATTATTCAATTTCCAAAACCCCAATTTCTCTGATCATCATCAGCATCATCCTCATCAATTGCCTTTCTCCATGAATCTTCCTTCCATCTCTTCAAATTTCTTGTAATTCATTCATTAATTCATTTCTCCCCTTAAAATTTTTTTATTGAATTATTTATTTTTGTTGGGTTTTGATTCTTTTTCTTTTTGGGTTTAATTTTTTTAGAAGCAAAGATGGAGGAGGAGATGATTTGGGAGAATTGGATCAAGCTCTTTTTCTCTATCTTGATGGACAAGAACCCTCTTCAACCACTACTCAAGACCAAAGACGTATTTCTTTTTTTCTCTTTTGTTGAATTTTTTTTTGAATTCTTACTCTAAAATAATTCCATTTTTGGGGTTTGTCTGTGAAGATTCTTTCACACTAACAATATGGGATTTTACTGATTCTTTTGATTTGATTTTCTCTGTGTTCTTTTTATTTGATCAATTGTACTTCTTTGACCACACGCAAAACACAACACAGTACTCTTTCTCTTTTCTTTTCTTTTTTTTCAATTTCTTTTCATGCATATACACAACAGTCTTTAACATCATTATTCATAAAAGTTCGTCATATGCTCAAGGTATGGAGAATATATTATATTCCCTTTTCCCCCTTTCTCTTGGGATATGGAACCAAAAGACTTTTACGTGCATTCAGGCTCCAATCTTTACTGTAGCTCATCCGCTTAAAATTTTGAGTTTAGTTATAGTTAATTATAATGGTTCTTTTTTCTTTTGTAGAGAGTTCGGGTATGAGACCTCCGACGTTGAATATCTTCCCGTCGCAGCCGATGCATGTCGATTCATTACCAATAAAAGTAATTTTTTTATAAAAAGAAACTCTATCCCCTCTCTCCAAGTTGATGATTAGTTAATTATATTATCAAAATGGAATAATAATAATAAAAGAAGAAGAAGGAGACTATTTTTTTTTTCAAAAAAATAATTTTGGATTTGGTGTATGTAGGGAAATACAACATTGATAAACCATGGTGGTGATTCAAAGATCAAAGCATCTGAGCCGTCCAAAGAGTTGGCCAACCAACGCAGCAATGGAGGAGCCATTGCATCTGCTCCAGCTCCAACCCAAACTACAACTACAACCGAACCTCATCCCAAACCTCCTAAAGTAATTCATTCTTTTTTATAAAAGAAAAATTCTAAACTAAACCCTTTTTGTTTTTTTTCAATCTTTTATTTTATTTTGTTTTGTCTTTTGTTGCAGCGTGAGCCAAACAAGAAAGGGCTCACCTCAAGTTCCGAGCAAGAAGGACCCAAAACTCCAGACCCTAAGGTCTCAAAGTACAATTACACTCTTTCATCCTAAATTTGATATTATATCAACACTCTAACCATCAAAATTTTGATTGTTTTTTAGACCTTAAGAAGATTAGCTCAAAATCGAGAGGCTGCTAGAAAAAGCAGGCTGAGAAAAAAGGTTTTTTCTTTTCTTTTATTTTCTTTTTTTAAATTCAATTTTTCATATATGCTTTTCCTTTTTTTTTTTTTTATAATTATAGGTGATTAATTAATTTTGAAATGAATTAACAGGCATACGTTCAGCAATTAGAGATGAGTAGGATTAAGCTGACGCAGCTGGAACAAGAGCTACAAAGAGCAAGAAATCAGGTTACCTATTGAAAATTAATTAACAAACTAATTAAACTTAATTATTTCTTCTCTAATGGTGTGTGTTTAATTTTTAATTTGATGTTGTTCTTTTTTTGTTTATTCATTAATTAGGGCATGTTTTTGGGTGGAGGAGCCGCCATTTTAGGAGGACCTGACCAAGGACTTCCCTCCGGCTTCCATAACCTCAGCTCCGGTAATAATATCCTCACCTCTCTCACCCTTAACAATTCAATTTATCATAACTTATCAGCTTAATTTGTTTTAGTCATAGATATTGAACAAGCTTACATTAGTAATCACACTTCTCGTTATTTGTATTAGTTTTCAGGTTCACAAATGAGTTGCAATATTGACGATACGGATAAAAGAATTATTTACGCTATTTTAGTTTTTCCATATATATTTTTCATTATAAAAACAACTAGGATTTTATACAACATTTTTTTTCCAATTACAATATTTTACCGTACAAATAATAATAACAATAAAATATATAACATTTCCAAATATTTATTTTTCTTCCCAAAAATACGAAATAGAAAAAAATATATATATATAACAAGCAAGCATAACTTAATGATATTAACATGACAAAGAATGAAATGTTTAAAATATATTAACCTATTAGTTTAAGCTTTAGAATTTATGAATTATGTATTTGTTAAACATTGTAGATGCTGCGGTGTTTGACATTGAGTACGGGAGGTGGCAAGAGGAACACCACCGGTTGATGTGCGAGCTACGAGCAGCGGTGCAAGAGCACCTACCGGAGAACGAGCTGCGATTGTACGTGGACAGCTGCCTAGCCCATTACGACGAGGTCTTGAACTTGAAGATGATGGTGGCTAAATCGGACATATTTCACCTTGTGTCCGGCATGTGGAAGACTCCGGCGGAGAGATGCTTCATGTGGATGGGCGATTTTAGACCCTCTGAGCTCATTAAGGTAACCCTTCAATATCATTGTCTTTTTTTCTCTCTCTCTCTTTCTTCAACCTTTTCATATAAACCAAAAACAAAGAAGGAAATATAAAATATATATATATATATATATAACCTTCATCTTCATACACTCAATAGATAAATAAATAAATAAATAATAAATACTAAGATGTTGACAAACCGACCTTTACTTGAATTTGAATTTTGTTTCCTTTGATCTTGAAATTAAGAAAGTTGATAGTACAAATCAGTTTAAGTATGATTTTTTAACAAAGATTACTTTAAATTTTATTTTGTTCAAATTGCCTCTATAAATATGTCGTCAATGTTAAATTTTATAATTTGGAAGAAGATTAATAAGAATTTTAGGAGGATTATTTTGAGGTTTAGCTTTAATGTCCAAATAGTTTTTTTAGCACGTGCTTTTAAAAGATTATGAGTTATTTTGAAATTTCTCAAATCATTTTCGTAATCTTTAAAAAAAAATTTAGAAATTACTTTTGAATCTTAAAAAAAAAAAAAAAAAAAAAAAAAAAAACCCAATTTTAGAGTAAATTCTATGAATCTTTCACTTTAACGTGTTTTCAGAATTCTTGGAAGTTTTTTTTTTTTCTTTTTTTGTGATTATGTAGGCAAAGTCAAATATCATCACTATTTTGAATTTGAAAAATTGTAATTGTTGTGTGTTAAGATTATCATTATTAATATTATAATTCAACGCATTGACAATTGAGTGTGTATATATATATATAATAATAACTCATCAAAATATATAACTTATTTTCACATGAAGAATATAATCATTCAAAAGTACACCCACCTAATTAAACAAAAGATAGTAAAAACCTATGAGCTAATAAGAAGAATTAGAAATAATGGCCAAACCAAATGTGTGCACCTTATAGTTACTAATTTATATAGATATCATAAACTAAAGGCTTTCATAACCCAATATATATATATATAAGAAAATTATATTATAGTCTGTCACAATGTTAAAAGCATGGAAATGGAATAATAATTTTGCATGAGTAAAAAAGAAGAGATTATGGATAAAGATTGGAAGAAGAGAGATGATGAAGAGGGGGTGGGAAGAAAGACATAAATTTAATTAAATGTTGTTATAAGAAAAAGGTAATATCATGGGATGGGATGCAACAACCTAAGGTGTTTGGTTGCTGAGAAAATATCCAAAGTGTGAAGTAATATTAAATGACGAAAGTGTATTGAAATTTTCCACAATATGTATCGATTAGGTATAACATTCTAGAAAGGTAATACCTCTTTACTACAATTTAATTTCTTTTCTTTCTTTCTTTCTTTCTTTTTTTCTTTATGAAAGAATAAATCAATTTAAATATATATAGATATATATATTTCTCTCTAAACCTAATTTTCTTTTTTCTTATTTTTATTTTATTTTTTGGGTGTCATATACTTTGAGAAAAAAATATCATTTCAAACATTGTCTTATAAAATATAGCTTTCCTAAAACAATAAAAACAAATATAGGAGGAAGGAATATTATATTCCCCTCCTTTCTTTTCAATGTATATAACGATGGATATAGAAATAGTAGTTGCATATAATAATATTGTAGCCTCTTGTTTAGGTGTGTTTTATTAAAAATAAAATGTTTTTTTCTTCTAAAACTTAATTTTTAAAATTTATTAGTTAGAAACTTAAAACTAAAATGTGAGAAGGAGGGTCGTAAACTCAAAAATCAAACCACATTTTATTATCTTCGAAGAAAAGAAAATATATTTTCTAACCATGATTATATGAACTTATTTTGTTTTATTATAGTCGAGTCGTGTGTCAATATTATATTAAAAAAAAATTGATTTTTGTCAATAATTTTAATAATATATTAATCTAAATTGTCTATATTGAAAACTATGTACACCTAATCTAACACAAAATATAATTGTTATATACTTTATGTTGGACATAGATAATAATGGGTCAAATAGAGCCATTAACAGAGCATCAAATATTAAACATTTGTGCACTGCAACAATCAACACAAGAAAGTGAAGAAGCATTGTCTCAAGGACTTGAAGCCCTAAATCAATCGTTATCAGACACTATCACCTCTGATTCATTGAGCAGCCCTCCAAATATGGCTAACTATATGGGCCAAATGACTTTAGCCATCAATAAGCTCTCTACTCTTGAAGGCTTTGTAAGACAGGTACCCCTTAGCTCTCTCTCTCTCATACTATATTAAATAATTTTTTTTAAAAAAGATACCAAGCTTTCGAACTCGTTTCATACCTTTTTCATCGATTAATGATATCCTTTTTTGTTTTGGGGCATGATGAGAATGCTAAAGAAGATTTAACCTAATTGAGATGTCTTGATTTACCTCTTATCCCTCTTGCCTTGTGAATATATTTAAAAAGTAATATATATTGAGTTTTTTAAATCGGGATTTTAAATTATCGTGTGTGTGTGGTGACATAAACTTTTAGGAGTCATTCCAAATGAAAGATTGGGGTATTTTGAGTGAGAGAAACCTACTCCTTCTTTAACCTAAAAGCAATGTCTCATTGTATGCCCCATGTGGTTGGTTGGTTACAAGGAATCTAGGAATATGTCTTCCTACCTCTTTGTTTCAACAATTTATATGAAAGCTATTCTTCTTTTATATCATTATATTCTTTTTTTATCTTTCAAAATCCAACCCCACCCGTCCTTAAACATTGAGGGACATATTGTTGTAACTTTAAATTTTGAATTCACTTAGAAACAACGAAACAGTACACCACTCTTAGGTATATGTAACTTTAAATTTTGAATTCACTTAGAAACAACGAAACAGTACACCACTCTTAGGTTCAAATGAAACTCACAAAATAAGATATCAAGCCAACGAAATCAATCCACATAGATGTTTTCTTTATTCTACCTTTTTTAATAAGTGATATAAGTGGAAATTGGGATCAAGAGATGTCCACACGAACATTTCAACTAAGTTGACAAAATCGAACACTTATACACCGACCTTCAAACCCTACACGAATGAAAATATTTACTCAACCGAACAAAAAATTTGAACCCAATCAATGTACATAAAGATCGGGAGTAAGTCAAAATTTCTTAAAAGAAAATATAAAATACATGAATGAAATAATGTTGAATAATCTCAAAACACATGCATGTATTCAAATTTTAGTGGTGAATTTCAAGGATGAGTTTTTGGTCACTCAAGAGATTGGTGTTTTTTGGTCCATTTTCCCATGAAGACAAAGCTCCTGAGATTGTAACCGCTTGACCAACAATTATAACTTAGAATTTCTCTCTTTTGGATTGAGATTTGAGTCACAATAATATATATTTAAATTAGCTCACAATTTCTAAATTCAAACTTTTAAGATACAATAAAAGTTTCAATATCTTCACACTAATTAAAATTTATCCCAAAGTTTTTGGCAATTTTTTGTATGATTTAATCTTAATAATAAGATTTTGGTGGATTCAATTATATATATATATATATATATTTCTGTCATTTTATTACTATTTGAGTTAGTTTTGTCTATGAGCTTTTAGGAATTTTATTTGTCTTACAATTCATCGGGGGTTTTTTTAAACATGAACATAATTACTGTTTGAAAAGTAATTAAGAAACCTTTATCATTTTGTTTATTGAAAATAAAACTTTTTATTTGTGTCTAGGTTCTTTTTCTACTAATTCTATTTGGTACAATATATCTTCTTAGTTTTGAGTTTTGCATTTGGTTTAGAATTTTGAGAGTATATGATTTTACCATTAAAATTTGAGTTTTGTTTTAATTTGATAATTTAGATTTATCTTTTTAATTTTGAATAAATATTTACTTAAAATTTAGTCTTGATGTTTGTTAACTAATTTAAAATAATTGTAAAGTGAAATTTAAGATTAATTTTAATAGTGATGTAAAAAAATAATAATTATAAAATTCTTGTCTTCTTTTACATCAAATCAACTCTATTGTGAGTTTTCTAATCAAAATAGAAAACTGTTTAACTAAAAATTAAGAGAAGTTGCTTCAACTAGGTACCTAATATGTATATGTGTGTGTTATCTAACCTATCAACTGATCTAATAATGGATGTATAGGGTCTAAATATTAAACTATATGTTCAAAATCTATCTAATCAACCAAAAATTTAAATAATTTACATACACATGTATTTTATTGAAATGTCTAAAATCTACTATCCTCTGCATTTGGCATGACTTTCATCATATTAAGACATTGATTATAATGAAGCATATCATGAATTTATATGTGGATTAAAGTAAGAATTGAATGTGTGAGTTTTTTTTCTTTTTGTGGATGGAATAGGCAGACAACTTGAGACACCAAACGGTTCACCGACTGCAACAAATGTTGACAACTCGACAAGCAGCAAGATGTTTGTTAGCCATTGCTGAATATTTCCATAGGCTTCGAGCTTTGAGTTCCTTGTGGTTGGCTCGTCCAAGGCAAGATTAATAATCCCAACTCTTCTCTAAACCATATTATATAATTAATATATATCTTACCAAATTTACGACCCTCATTATAATTTAACTCCCCACAATATAATCTCTTTAACTTCTCTTCTCCTTTCTCTAAAAATATAACTATATACAAACAACAATAATATATAGAACAAATTAAATATTTCTTCGTCTTCATCAACAACCCTCATCTCCTTAATTTGATCTCTAGAATTATTGTCATTTTCATGAAGCGTTCTCTCTCTTTAGCATATACCTCTTCTCTTAACGTCGAGGTTTAAATTCTGATACTTCTCCACAGGTTGCAGTGAACAAAAAAAGACAGTTAGAAGTATAAAATAAATAGATAGACACAAGAAAATTAGTTTTGTTTATCTTTTTGAATTCATCTAGCATCTAGTGGAGGATTTGAATCTATCCCATTTTATAGTTGAAAGGTATATGTATTTAACTGTTTGAGTTATGCTGTTGACATAAAATAATATTTTGAATTAAGAATCTGATCTCTCAAACACTCTTAGAATGAATATAATTGCCAATGTGTACTTGTTATTAATTTATGTTTGGGAATTGTGTTTTTAATTAAGTTCATGATTTCATTTCTTTAATTATTCTTTCAATTTTTTTATTTTTGCTTTTGTTTCCAAAAAAACCTTTTTTAGAGAAGACTATATTAATGCTATTATTCAAAATTTTAACTACATTTCGGATCTTTTAAGTTGGAAAATTACAAATTTACCCACTAAATTTATTTTATGTGTTAGCTACCGTTGATTCATGGCTAAGTCCAATAAATATATATATTTATACTATTCATATGATATTAAATTTACTTACTCGAAATTAGATTAAATTAATAGATGAATTGATAATTTAATCATTAGTTGACAAAAGTGCTATATGAGACGATGGGACATGACAAAGAAGAGTAATGAGTTGCAAATTAAGAAAGAGTGGACACAAAATTATAAACTAATAGAAAATATTCGGGGGACATAAAATAGTTTAAATAATAATAACAACAATAATATTATGTTATGTTATGTCATCTTAACATTATTAGTATTATAAAGTTTTAATTTAAAAAAGTATTGGTTGCCTAGCCGAAAAATAATACCTATGATTCTACCAAATTTAATTTGAAGGGAAATTGTGAGAAAATTGATTATCAAAATTTAAAATGAAAAGCAGTAGGATTTATCATTATATACACTAATAATTGTTCTCTTCAAAAAATAATATATCAAAATGAAAATTAATTAATTACAGCAATTCAACGAATTAAAAGTGCATAAGTTTATCGATTAACATTTAGTTAATTACATGTTATCAGTTTACATCTCTAAAATGTTTCAAATAAGTGAAGTCTCCTTATAATATAGTTTAAGATATTTTTTTTATACATAATTTAATTTCGTATTATATCTAAAATTTTTTAAATTTGGTGGTCGTATTTACGATAAGATATAACCTTTTTACTCTTCTAAAATTTTGTCTATGTATTAGTAAAAACAATTAAATTGATTTAAAAAAAATTATACAAATTGAGAGATGATTATGCAATTTTCTTTGATTATATTTAATGGAGTAGTTGTTGTTGTTGTTTAAATAAACTAACGAACACTTGTCTTGAAGATATTAAATTCAAGAGTCAAATGGGAGCAGATATTATTTTATTGAAGAGATTATTGGTAATTGATGTTTGATTTGAAAATTAATTAGAAATGAGAAGGACCACCCAAGAGGATTATTGGGTTTAATTAATTCTTCATGTTTGGTGGGATTATACATAATAATGTCTCTCAATTACAAGCAAATATTCATAAATTAATCATAATATTTATATATAGGAAGAAAATTAGAATTTGACAAATATATTTTATGGAGATATATCATCGGATAGGACAATTGTTATTTTCTTTAATTTCTACTAAATATATATAGAGAGATAGCATTGCTAATAATTTGGATGTTGAATTGATTGGCTAAGGAATTGAAGAGATCTTTTTTATATGAAGAATTTTAAGTTCAATGAGAGAAATCTTTGGTGAAGGCTAATTGTTATCACCTTTGTCTTGAGAGTAATATATAATCTAATGGATCCAATTCGTCTAATTCGAAAAGGTTGAATTAGTCTATCATTGTGATTAAAATAGAAAATCTAATTATATAGAAACAAATTCACATCAAAGCAAACAAAAAGGAAAATGGTAGATTAGTGATGCATTTTGAGCTTAATCAGCTCTTTATAGATCGTTATGATCATTAAAAAAAGTAATTGAAAATTAATCAGCTCTTTTTAGAATGTGTTTTCAAAGAAAATAGACTTAATTTCCCTAAACCAAAAATAAAAATTGAAATAGTTATTCAGGAAAGTGAATAAAAAATGGGACTTGTATAAGCAATATCACCACTGTTGTATAAATCACTATGGAAGTTACATACTTTGCTCCTAAATGGAGTTGTCTAATGGCAAAGTAGAACATACCAAATTAGTTTTACAACTTGAATCATACAAATGGTGAAGAATGAGAAGAATTATCCACAGAAAAATAAAATAAGGGGGTGAAGAAAGAAAAAAATAAACAAATGAGTTCCTCCTTTACATGTTTGGTGAAAAGCTTATGGTCATAGTGGCGACTCTCTCCATTCGAGTCTGTCGAGGCCATCAACAATTGCTCGGCGAAACTCATCATTGTGTAGAATGAAGGAAGATACATGTCCACCCGTCACCCATCTTACTTCTGAACCAGGCCAAGCTTTCTGGAGCTCGAGCACGGAGTGTTTCGGGATGTAGCCATCGTCCTGAAACCCAAAAGGAATTGACTAAGCTTCAATGAGAACAACAACATAGCAACAAACATACCATCTTGAAAAGCAACATTATGGCATGCTTCAGAATACATCTCCCAGAGCTACATCACAACTAATTTAAGACATTGGCTGTCTTCAACTTTTCATTCATCATCAGAAGAATAACAGAACAAAAGGCAGACCTCAAAAGCTTTCAAAAGAGAGTGCTCCAATTATTGTCCATCAATGAGAAACAAAATTTATGAGAAGCATTAGCCTACATGAACTTGTTGAAATGCACTAAACATAAGACCCCATTCCAAATCCAGTCTACACATGTAACACCCTGTTATTCCTCCCTACCCAAATGCACTATAAGAAAGGCAAAACCGCAACCTTTCATAATCCCGAGTGCTCTAGGATTATTCCCCAGGAAACCAAAGGAGACCTCACAACCCATCAACTAAGGCCATCTACAAAGCTTAAAAGGATTGCGGATAAGACCGACCATGACATCCTGCTCCTAAAGTCAGCTCAAAGAAGCCATAAAAATCCTATAAATTAAAGAGATTAAATTGGCCAGATAAGTAGAATATTCCTACATGAATCTTAAGAATTGAAGGTCAATGTTGTTCTCAGAAAGAAATGTTTTGAAAAAGAATTAGAAGAGGAAGACAATGAAGTGTGTGATACTCTTGACCTTCCCTCACAAGGCTCCTACCCTAAAAAATCATCCTATAGCTTCAATCAAAGAGCTCCACCGAGAAGACAAAACCTGGCTTTCCAGATGGACATCTATCCACCAACTAAAACAAGGATTCAAGAAAATAATGTCCCATTGAAAGAGGTTATAACTCATTGAAAATCCAGCACTAGCATAAGGTTATAAAATCACTTGTAACAGAATAATACCATAAATTGCAGGAGATCTTTGTAACAACTAGTAGCATTTACCAAATAATACAGAAAATTGAAAGAACTTCGAACAGTTATAACTTAGGATTATGAACTAGGCTGGAGTAACCTGAGCTAATATATATGTAATGGTAGGACTTCATACCGGTGCATGATACTAGAAACAGATGTAACTGAACACTAGATAATTTTATTTATTATTTAAAACAGATAATGAACGAGAGCAGAATCGTGAACTTACAGTGGCAGCAACAAGAATTACAGCATTGGGATTTTTTGGGATTGGAAAGCGTGTAACATCTGTGAGAGACAGTACATTCCGCATCCGTTCCCTAACCTCCTCGAGAGTCATGGCAGACTGCTGCAAGCCAAGGTCATTTCGTAATGCTTCCCAAGCAGTTCCATGCTTTAAAATTCCCTCACAGAATGCCACAACAGCAGAATGTGGAGAAAGGAAAGGAAGCGTTGCAATTGGTGTAGGGTGTAGAGATCCAACCATCGCAGCATGTACTCCTCCTAAAATTCATAAATGGGTCTAACTTAGAAACTTAATATGATCTCTGTTGAGGGTGAGGGAGGAGTAAACGATGCTTAACGACTTCGTTTGTTACTAAAATGACTGCTTATAAGTTTTATGAAATCATGTGTCAGATTAAAACTTTAAGTAGGCTATCAAACAAATTTGATCCTAAAGTAAGAACTTAGATCCTAAACTTTAGTAGGTAATCATTCTGTCCATGTGGCTTAAAAGTTTGTATTGATTTAGTCCTTGAAATTTAGTATGAAACAATTTAGCCTATATAGTTTAAGCATGCAACAATTTTGTCCTTACCAATCTAGTTATATTATAATACGGTTTCTTGTAGGTTCAAATAATTACCAATGAACTAAACGTTTTTTTTTTTAATTATAGGTATAAAATCATTACATACTAAAGTGGAGAACTAAATTGATACTTATTAAATTACAAGACCAAACTTCCTTTTCTACTACTAATGATGCAAATAGTTTAAATATTGCAAAATAAATGTGTATTGTTCACTTAGATGTTCAGGAAGAGTTAAACAACTGAAGGTTAGAACAAGTAGCTTCATAATCACAAGGTATCTAGAATGAGGCATACCCATGCTAAGCCCACAAACGCCCATCTTTCCAAACCCTGCCTCAGAGTCTAACCAATGTAAAAGACTACGAGCCTCTTCAATGGTTGCTCTTCCCAACAAAAGCAAGTCACTAACACACAAGAGTTTGGCACCATGTTGCAGGATGGGTCGTCTCTGACCATAGAAAGGACTGTAGTCGAATATTTCATATAAAATTAATGACTTACAAGTCTTGCATAACACCAATAGAGACTTCAGTTACATTTAACAGGGCAGATTAAAGCATACCTCTCGAGCACCATGGTTGCAATGTTATCCTTCAATAACGGCCCACCAAGACGTAATCTTCTTTCAAATGAATGGTCTCCAGTCCCTAAAAAACAATGTGCAGAGTTATCATCTGACCTTCACAATGAACCATACCAAATTTTGAAGTGCCCCAAACACAGAGTAAAGAAAGGTGTCTATAAAAAGGAGACCCATGTTCTAGGAATAACAAACATTAGCAGTAAATAATACAACAATTCGCAATGTAAGATTAAATTTTTGTGGGGATACCTGCCAAATGAACCACACAAGACATCTTGTGGGTTGGCACAGATTTAGGCATGAGAAATGCAACCCTTGCATTATGACTCTCAGGAGGCAAAGCAGCAAGCAGTTGCTCATCACAAGGGGTCCTAAAAAACCCTTCTCTCAAACGAGCAGTTTCATTCTCCCAAACCGTTCTCCAAATGGGTTTGATCAAACTAGGAGGCCAAGCCTGTGCTGCCACATCTGGGAACAACTGTTTAATCATCTTCTCAAGCAAATCAAGCTTCGAACCACCCCATCCCCTCGAAAAAAACGGTGGACTGAGTTTGGTTCTGTGCATAAATGCACCATAAACATGGTCCAACACATAATGAAGCATTCCAAGATTAACCGTAACCATTTTTAGAAAACCCCACAAAATTAATTATTAACAAACCACAAATACCCAGAAAGCTATGTTGTCTCAATTCAGTAATCAATCAATAAAAACCCATGTCCAGTATACCCAATTCGTACCAGAAATTCGAAAGCTGAAAAAGCTCAATCGGATAAGTTACGCAAGATCCGTCAACACAATTCAAAGAAGAATATCAAAAGATTCCCTCATGATCATGATTTTGGGTAACAAAAAAAAAACGCCCCACGATTAGATCTGGAGGTCTGATCTTCGGATAAGAATGGAATGAACTTACCAGCTCATCTCGTAAAAGAAAGAGAAGAAGCAGGAGAATGGGGGCGTGATTTTATAGAGCAACAGCCATAGATTGAAGCAGAAAAGGGCGGAAGCATCGAAGGGAAGTAAAGATAGGATTAGAAAACAAAACAGTGGGCGATTGATCAAAAAGCAAAGAGGAATTGGGAATTGGGAATTGGAAATTGGGACCCTGATAGTGTTATTTCCTTTATCCAAATATTCGAACTTTATTTACCTATCGCCGCTTCCCCGGTTTTCTTGCCTATCACTTCAATTTTTAGAAAATCTACTCAAACATATATATCCACATCAAGTGTAAAATCAAGATGATTCTTTTTGTAATTTCTTAAAATCTTATTCGAAGATCTCGCAATAATAAAAGGTTGAAAATATTTATCATGTTCAAAATTATGATTTAGATGATAGAATTAAGGAGATTCAATAAGATATGGATTTGTTTTTTTCTTTTTCTTTTTAAGATACATTCTGTTTGAATGAATTAAGATTTGATTTGATTTTGTATTTCATTTTCCTTGTGTAATTATCTAACAATTATATTCAATCAAAGATTGTTGTGGTTTAATTGAACTTAACATTTTTTATTCTATCAATTCAAATTTCAATATTGTATACAATATGAGACATTGAGTTTTGTACGACAAACAAGATTAATGAAGCACACATTTATTTATTCACTCTTCTAAATAATTTGTAATACTTAATTGAAAGTGTCTATATCTATTTGATTGTGTATATATATTTTTTAATCTCACTTTGAGTAAAGTAGATAAAACAAAATTAACAAACCAAGCACAAATTACATTAACGCATTCCCGTCAACGCTCAAGCGTGTAGAGTAAAGAGTAGAGACCGGTTTGAGTTTGCTATGTGACTAGCATAGACGAGTGAAAATGTTTCGTGGGTTCTTCTACAATAGATATGGATCGAAGATGGAGGATGGAGCCTGGGAGATGGTGACTAATAAAGTGATTGTCATTCTCAACGTGGTTCATGTAAAATGTAAGCAAACAACCTTAGAATTAGCATAAGCAATAATATAATATTCATACTTGGTATTGGAACAGAGACAAAAGTTTGTTTCTTAGTAGAGTCACCTAAATAAAAGCAATAACCCTATCGTCTATCAATAGGGTCTCCTCTCTAGTATAGCCAGGGAGAACCAATGATGATTGCAAAGAGAACTAAAAACCATATCGTGGTTGTTCTTTAATATAATGCAAGATACATAGGTGAAATGAATTATGCATGGAGCCGTCATGAACTATAAGATGCTATACATATTGGATCCTCAAGAGGGACGACGCCATCAAATGGAGTCAAGCAAACATTAGAATCCAATGGTGTTGAAAAAGTAACCGAGTTAGCAGGTCACCATGGATTAGTCCAAACTTATGGCCTTTTAGCCCACGTTTTAACCTTTTTATATTTCTTTATTTACCGTTAGTTTGAACCTATGATAATTTATTGATTGAAAAGTGTTGTGTTTACCTTTTGATTAGATTAATTGTAGGTATGGTCTCGTGTAGTTAGGTTGGAAAACCTAACCAAAATCCAGTCTTGTATTTTCTATCTTAATTTGGTTTAGTTTTTTATTTTGAATTTGCACCTAAAATTTTATAAATATTGTATATATTCATTAAATAACTTTATTCAAACATATTTTAGCATACCTAATTAATGACCTTATTTCTTCTTGTCTTTCCAAATAAAGGAAAATATCTTTTTTTTTTTTCTAGTTGATAATAACTTCTATTTTTTTTAGTGAAAATTTGAAAAATATTAGTTCAAAATTAACTGACACGACTTTCTTCTAAAAAGAAGATAAAAAGTGAAGAGGAATATTAGAAGGAACGAATGTTGACGAGTAATAGAATATTGATACTAATTCGAGAAATTTCAAAAAGAAAAAAAAAAGATTGTTTTTCAAAATAGAGACGGTAAAAGTTTTATTTTTTTCTTTTCTAAAAGGTTCTTTAAGGCATTGAATAAAAAGAAAGAAAAATATCCAAAATTGCTTACTGTACATTGTCATAGTTGAATATTCTTTTAAACTATATGGTCTCTACTTATATATATCTCAAATATAATATTTTATTACAAAGCATTAGTCCTTTGGTTCATATGCAAAATCAAATATTTTCTTTGATAATGATATATCCTCTAATATATGGCTTAAACAAAATTAATTATATATATTAGGACCACACATTTATATTTTTCAAAACATTTCAATTATGTGATCATTCAAACCAAGACAAAAACTTACATTTATTAACATTAATTAATTAGGCCCTTAATAGCAACCAATTGTGTGTGTTGTTTGAGCTAATTATTATTGTATTAATTTCATTTATATGTTGATTTTGACCACATACCAAACCCTTTTGTCCAAATAATCTGTGTTCTCTCACAGATTGTGATTCATTGCCAAAAAGAAGAGTATTAACTTGCCCAATCTTAAAACAAAGGGAAAGGGAAATTAATATGAGTAAACATATATAGTGTTTACATTTTAGATTTTAAAATTGAATATGATTCGTGTCACTCGTGTTTCTCATTTGATCAAATTGCAATTACTTAAAGTGATATAATTAACGTCACACAATCATATTGCAAAATTAATAGACAAAAAGAACATGCTATCTACGTCTCTCGATATGTAAATAGATGAAAAGATAATTAGAATAGATAGCAATTTTAAAAATAATAATTAAGTATATATCAACATTTTTTAGGATAGACTTCTGTTATTAATAGAATATCACAAATTTTGTTACTTTTGTAAATTTTTTAAAATGTTATTATTTTGAATCTAGTGATTGTATTTGTTAAATTAAACTTACCAGATTGAGCTAACATTTTTCCTATATATTTTGTATCATTCCTAAATGTAGAAACCAAGAAAGAAGACTATCACACAACACCATGAAGGCCATGACCACCATCTTTGACAACACCACCTCTCCCTCACAATTTTGGTCCTTCTGCTTCATCACTATCCTTCTCTTCCATCTCTTACTCAGAAAACTTCTAACAAAATCTAGACCCTCATCTCCGGACACGCCCAAGCCGCCCCCGAGCCCCTCGGCGCTTCCTTTCATCGGTCACCTCCACCTTCTCACTCCTGTTTTAGTCACCTCCTTCCAAACCTTAGCTCGTCGTTATGGCCCCCTCATCGAGGTTCGACTCGGCGCGTCGAAGTGCATCGTTGTCTCAACCGCAACAGTTGCCAAAGAGATTTTAAAGACTCACGAGGGCAATTTCCTTTCCCGACCGGAGTTTGGTGCCTCCGAGTACTTCATTTACCGAGGGTCGAGGTTCGTCATGGCCCAATATGGACCCTATTGGCGATTCATGAAGAAGTTAACCATGACACGACTTCTGTCACCACCACAGCTAGCGGTCTCCACAGCCATTCGGAGTGAGGAGATTGCGAAACTTGTGGAGAGAATAGAAGCAAGTTCAAGGGAAGAGAAGCCCTTAGATTTGAGATTGGAGTTTACTACTTTGACAAACAATATTATATCAAGGATGGTTTTGAGCACAAGGTGTTGTGGAGGGAAAGATGAGGCTAAAGAGATTAAGGATTTGGCTTGGAGGATTAATATGTTGGCTGGGAAATTGAGTTTGGGGGACATTTTGGGAGCTTTGAAAGTGTTTGATTTCTCTGGAAATGGGAAGAAGTTTGTGAAAACTTTGAAGAAGTTTGATGAGTTGATAGAGAGGATAATGAAAGAGCATGAAGCTGCCATTAATGATGGTGAGGATGAAGAAAGAAAAAAAGACTTGTTGGATATCTTGTTGGAGATTTACAACGATCCAAATGCTGATTTCAAGCTAACCCGAAACGATATCAAGTCGTTCTTGCTTGTGAGTTTTTGTTTGTTTATTTATTTGGTTTTGTTCAGTAACTATTTTGATTTTGACTTTTTTTTTTCTTTTTTCATGGTTTGATAACTTATTTTTTCAACAAACATTTGTTTCAGAACAAACAAAAAATGAAATATTTATGAGAGAAACTTACATCATAGAAAAAATAATTTTGAACTCAATAAATTGCAAACATTTGAATCCTCCACTCCATTGTAAAAAAAGTACATGAATATATAATTATCTCCCTCCCTTTGGTTTTGGCAGGACCTTTTCATGGCAGGCACCGACACAACGGCGACGGCAATGCTGTGGGCAATGGGAGAGCTCCTAAATTGTCCAGAATCATTCCATCAGCTAAGAAATGAGATAACATCAGTAGTTGGAAACAAGAAGCCAGTCCAAGAATCCGACCTCCCCAACCTCCCCTATCTCCAAGCAGTCGTTAAGGAAACGCTCCGTCTCCACCCCTCGGCGCCGATCATCATCAGGGAATGTCTAGATGACTGCAACATCAACGACTCACTAATCAAAGCCAAAACTCGAGTCTTGATCAATGCATACGCGGTCATGAGAGACCCCGAGTCGTGGTCGGAACCGGACAAGTTCTTGCCGGAGAGGTTTTTGGAAGGGTCCCATGAGAATATTGGGAGCCACAAAATGGAGATGAAAGGGCAAAACTTCCGGTACATTCCGTTTGGGAGTGGGAAGAGAGGCTGCCCTGGAGCTTCCCTTGCTTTGCTGGTTTTTCCATGTGCAATTGCCACTATGGTGCAACGGTTTGATTGGAAGATTGATGGGGATAACGAAGGCAACGTTGATTTGACGGTGGGGTCAGGATTTGCTGCAGAGATGGCAACACCGCTCATATGCTATGCAAACCCTATTATGGGATTCAAATAGTACAAATTATGAAAACCACATTTTCATCTTCTCATTGTATTTCCATTTTTATCTTTTAATTTTAAAATGCAGAAATATATTAAATAAAATATACAAACATTTAGAAATAATTGGATTATAAATTCATTTTATTTTCTAGTAAGGTTTAATAAGTACTCAATAATGTATTATAAATCATTTAACATTGTAAAATAATAATTACAACTATAAGAATATTCTTTCAAAATGGATTCTATATTATAAATAAATAGAAATGTTTAATTAACGTATCATCTAATTTTTTTAAAAAAATGTTTGGTATATGTAGTAGGGGTGTTCACAGTTTGGTTTCAACCCAAAATGCAAAAAAAATCTCATAAGAAACCGAATCGAACCACGTGTTTGTGTCAAACCGAATCAAAATCAAATTGTATATGTGGTTTGGTTTAAGTCCAGAAGAATCTCAAGCCACTAAAGTATAAGTTCAATAAAATTTGCGTTTATGTTTTAAATATCATAGACAATTTCAAGCCACCAAAGCACCAAGTTCTATAAAAGTTTCTTTCTATTTTAGATCTCAGTGCATCTTTGGTCAACATATTTAACTACGTTTAGAAACAAAACATCTTTATAAACATTTCTTTAAATTTCTTTAATTTTTTTAATTTTTTTAATTTTTTTAATTTTTTTAATTTTTTTTAAAAAGGAAGCAATTCAGTTTTAGAATTAGTTTAAAACATTAAAGCGAACGAAACTACATAAGGAGCGGTTTCAACATAACACAAATTACATTGAACCGCATGCAATCGATTTTGGTTTTGGTTTCAATTCGATTCGGTTTGATTTTCAAGTATTTTATAAACACCTCTAATATACATACATACGTGTGTATATTAAAGGTTATTTTCTAAAATTTCATTAATGTCCGTACAATAATTGGATTACTTAATAAATTGGAAGTCATTGCATGCATTAAGACAGTAATCAAGTGTTAATATATACAATAATCAAGTGTTAATTATATACAATAATCAAGTGTTAATATATACAATAATCATCAAGTGTTAATATATACAATATATGGGATATCAAAATACATCATCAAAATTGTTGGATAATTAATGAATAATAGTCACACTTGAATTTTTTGTATTGTTCTTTGTTTGTATGCTCAAATTTCCTTTTAAAAATTGGTGAAATTTTAAAATATTGGCTAAATTAATATTCATAATGGAATATAAATATTTTGTATATGCTTATCGTCATATTTAACTGCTCTATAATTGATTATATATAACTCGATAATTGGAGGGACCATAGTTTCAAAAAAAAAAATGGAAGGACCACGATATTAAATATATAATTAAAATCAAATATTGGCCTAAGTTTTATATTTGTTTATTTACTTTGGTCCATAACATTTAAATATTTTTAGTTTGATCCTTAAATAATATTATAGAAATGTGTTAGAAAAAAGTAATGGAAAAATGTCAACATCCATAAATATTTCGAAAAGATTGTAAAAATGAAGAAAAAACTATAAAAAAATCCAACTAAACTCCTAACTATTTTTCCAATCAAATATATATAACAACAAAACCATAATTATTTTCAACTTCATCGTTACACATGCAATTGTGTCAGCTTCGACCATATGGCTGATTTTTCAGACTACTTTCTTCTTCTCTCTCTCTTGTTAACCTCCTTCCTCTTCGTTCAACTTCTCTTCACTTGGCTCCGCCCTGACAAGCTTCGTCGTCCACCGAGCCCACCCTCCTTGCCAGTCATCGGCCACCTCCACCACCTTGGTCGAATCCCTCACCAAGCTCTTTACAAATTGTCATGTCAATATGGACCATTAATACATCTCTTCTTTGGCTCTAACCCTTGTGTTATTGTCTCTAATTCAGAAATGGCTAAACAATTCCTCAAAACTAATGAATCCTCCTTTTTGAACCGACCCATTAGACTCAACATAAACTATCTCACCTACGGCTCTAAGGACTTCACTTTTGCACCCTATGGACCCTATTGGAAGTTCTTGAAAAAATTGTGCATGACGGAGCTCCTCAGTAGTCGGACTCTCGATCTTTACAGTCCGATAAGGGATGAGGAAATGAGGTTGTTTGTGCAAAGGATTCATGAGCAAGCTATCGTAGGAGCCACGGTTGACGTTGGAGCTGAGCTTTCAAGGTTTGTTAAATCATTTCTCATGCACCCCAAGTTTTTAGCTTTAGATCAGGGTATATGTTTAAGAAAATCAACAATAATCGAAGACACTGGATAATAGAGAATTCACGTAAAAAAATTAACTTAATATCATATTACAAATCCAAACTTAAAGTTAGAGAATTTATATATAACACACCATTTTAAGTCTTAAAACGATACTCCGATATTATTGAAAGAATCAAATAACATGTTCATACTTGTATATACTAAATAAAGCGTCTCATGCTATTAGTATTATCCATGAGGAGATTATGTACTTTGATATGAAGTTTGAAAGTTAATAAACTTCGTTCTAATACTATTTTAAATCAACAAAAATTACTTCGAAAAAATTATAAATATATATGTTAATTAGCTTTATGCAATGAGAAAGGTTGATGAACAACGTAATATCGAGGATGGCATTGAGGAGAAGATGCTCGGAGGAGGACAATGGATCAGAAGAGGTCGGGAAGCTAGTGGGGGAGATGTGCGAGCTGGCCGGAGCACTTAACGTTGCGGATATGATTTGGTTTTGCAAGAGATTGGATCTGCAAGGATTTGGAAGCAGAGTAAGAAATGTGAGAAAGAGGTATGATATAATGATGGAGAAGATAATAAATGAGCATGAAGAGGAGAGGAAGAGAAAAAGGGAGGATGGTGAAGATGATGGAGTTAAGGATTTGCTTGACATTTTACTTGACATTTATGAAGATCAAACCTCAGAAATCAAACTCACAAGAGACAATATTAAGGCTTTTGTTATGGTAAGTCTATTTATTTAGTTATTCTTTATGGTTTTAAATAAAATTTTAGACTTTGATATATGCTTACAATTATCTTGATTAATACCATATTGATCACTGATCTAAATCTACCTAATTACTCCACTAATAAATAAAAAATGTCTAATTAATTACCAATTTGGCTTTACGTTCATCGCCTACAGAACATATTCGGCGCCGGAACTGAAACATCAGCAGCGGCCACAGAGTGGGCATTAGCAGAGCTAATCAACAACCCATCCGCCATGGCCAAAGCAACTCAAGAACTCCACTCCGTCACTGGAAATACCCGCCTCCTTCTCGAATCCGATCTCTTCAAACTCCCCTATCTTCAAGCCGTCGTCAAAGAAACCCTACGCCTCCACCCAACCGCGCCGCTCATCGTCCGGGAGGCGACCGAGTCATGCGCCGTCGCCGGCTACCACATTCCAGCCAAGACCCGCCTGCTTGTCAACGTTTGGGCCATAGCCCGCGATCCGGCCCGTTGGCCTGAACCGACCCAGTTCGAACCCGAACGGTTCCTGAACCGCCCGTCCGGTTCTGACCTACAAAGCTTTGATCTTATGCCATTTGGGAGTGGGCGCCGGAGCTGCCCTGGAGCCGCCATGGCTCTGATTGCGGTGCCGATGGTTCTCGGGAGGTTGATTCAGTGCTTTGAGTGGAGGGTTGATGGCGGCGGCGGCGTTGATATGGAAGAAGGGCCTGGAATTTCTCTCCGACGAGCTCATCCTTTGATTCTAATCCCTGTGCCTAAGCTTCCTCTTCTTCCTTCCATATAAAGTTTAAGTCGTTGATGTGGACGAACATATATAATTAATTATGGAATTCTATCTTCAACAGATAATTAAACCCAATAACAATGTGTAATCATAACATTAATTTCTATTCTCTGTTTCTTCTTATAAAAAATATAACTTAAAATCATATTCACAAGGGTTGTCTTCGATTCATACACCCAAAGGAATAGTCCTTCAAGCATTCGAAGCAACACTACATAGACTGATACTAACTTCCACAATCCTAACAATAGAAACCTAAAATATATATCATCATTAAGAATGTGTTCTCTGTAATTTTCCATTAATAACTTTGTTACAATTTTTTTATAAATAGATATTACTAATTTTTCAGTGTTAGATATAATAACTTAAGTTAAAATAGAATTACATTTATATGTTTGTGTGTTCTTATAAAGTTAAAATAATTTTTTAAGACCATATATTTTCTTTTTCTCTTGATTAATTATCAATTTCAAAGAAAATAACAATGTGAAGAAGTGGTTTTAATAAACTCAATCACATTATATTTTATGGAATACAAACACAACTGATAAAACTTTTTACATAATCACGTTTAACCATATAAAGTCAATCCCACACCCTAAATCTCTCACCAATATCCTTTTAGACTAGAAAAGTATTGGAAAAACAATTTTTTGTCCCTTGAGTTTTTCATTAAACGATGGATATGGTTCAACTATACCACATTCAAACTTAAAATATTTCTTATATATAGAATTCCAGAAAGTCTCAAAAGAATCTTGTGACAAGGTGGAACTTTTGTATCCAAACATCATTCCAAGTCATCCAAGATATAATGCTAAAATAATTTTTTAAAAAAAAAACTTACAAATATTTTACCTCGTTTGATCATTTTCCAACCACACAAATAAAATTTAATTAAAATGATCATCCAAGACAAGACATACATTGAACTCTTTCATATGCAATATGAGGGAAAAAAGTTTAGAACTTCACATTTCTTCTGCCTATAGAGAAAGTGGACAAAGTAAACTTAAAAAATTGACAGAAATAACGTAGTAGAATTTTCGTCTGAGAGAGCAACGTAAAGACAACCAATGAAGAGAAAAATAAAGTTAACTTTTAAAAATTAAAAACAAAATATTTAGCCATGAGAAAGGAAAAAATAAAGAGATAGGAAGGGGTAATGGAAGGTCTGTTTGTCCAATCAGACAAAAGGTAGAGAAACATATATCAATGATTGTTGTAGCAATAAAACCACCAATGAACACTTTGGAAAGAGTAGGTCAACTCCAATCAAATCCAACAACAAATAAATGTTCTTTCCTTATTTGGGAATTTAAGTTCAAAATAACTACAACCATTAACCATATGCTTTTTTATTAAATTAAAAAGAAAAATCCACCTCACTTTACAACAAACATATTTCATTCATTATTCCCAAACATATTTCCATTTCTCCCTCTTTTTTCCTTTTTACTTTCTTTTCCTATGCAACCTTTTTTAAAAACTTTGCTCTTGTTTCGAACTTCAAAATATCCTTTCTTCTCTACTGTTGTTATTCCTGACAAAACACATATCTATATATGTATGATAATAACAATAAGAAAAACACTACTTCCTTCTTCCTTTGATCTTATCTTCTTCTTCTATCATCATCTTATTGTTTCTGTACAGAAGCTTCTCATCGTCACATTATTTGATTTGATAACGGCTTCTGCATATTCACACACACGCAATTCGCTCGGTTGTCGCTTAACGTCTACCAAAAAAGAAAAAGAAAGTGCATGTTATAGCTCTTGTGAAACTTGTTTGATTTTAGAGAAAATGTATGTAGCTAGCTAATTCGGAATTTCATCGCACCTTGAACTGCTTCTGGAGCTCTTTGATGTAGTCGACCGCTAAGTCCAACATGTCTGCCGTGTTTGTTTGCTGTAAGAAGATGAACATAAATGAGCTTCGAAGTGAGATTTTGTATGTGGAAGGGAAGTATGTTTGTTTTTGTCTGTAAAAATACCTTGTCCATATTTGGTACAAGATCTTGTAGCTTCCTCATACGTTCGCTGATCCGAGTTCGTCGCACCTATACGAGTCAATTGATTCTATATATTAGTAACTTGCAGAGTAATTCAAAGATTTTCTAGCTGATGAATAATATGTGAAAGTCGATATAGCTCGATGACTTCTCTCACCCGTTCTGCAATGCTGCGTGGATGAGTTGCACAGCCTCGTTTTGCTCTAATTCTGCAAGGAACGGCGTCTTGGAGCTGTAACAACTTCTCAATGGAAGCAACATCGGATACGTTCTTGGGCAAGCTCAAATGGTGCGATAGCAAATGAACTCGGTTCCCGATCTCGCCATTCTAATTAACACCAAACTCCCTCAATGTTAACAACATATACAGAAAGGAAAGGAAATATACAACATGCTTACGATCATCTCAGCTAATCAATTGATTCATACCTGATGACCACTGGAGAACTTCTTATTGCTATCTGGATCACGCTTTATGCCAGGAAAAGTTTCCGAGAACTGAGACGATTCGTTCCAGGAAGCAAAGGGGAACCCGGATGGAGTAAAGAACTGAGTCTCTCCATTATTGCTATTTGAAAGCTTTTCATTCCCAACTACTTGTTCAGAGATCTGAGGAAACATCCCCAAAGAAGAAGGCACCAAAGAAGAGAAGCTAATTTGAGAGTTCAATCTGTTTGATGATGGACTAACAACTTCCACTCCATTGTTATTACCACTCAGCCTACTGAAACTTCCCCCACCATAGCCTACAATTACACTCAAACTCATCAAAATCTAACCATAAAATGCATTTCTACAAAGAACATAACTCAACAAACAATTCAGAGATATGAACATCAAATCACATCAACAAGAAGTAATTATAGAAAACTTCAAAATTCTAAATCCGTTTATTGGATCAGTTCGTCTATCAGATTAAACATGAAATGGGATGTAAAGTTCATAGGATACGTTGACTTATGCCATTAATGCAACTTAAAATTTCTCTAAAGTTATGCAAAAAAAAAAAGAAAAAAAAGTAGAAACAGAACAAGATGGGGAGACTCATTCACCATTTTGATTGAGTTGAGAGAGAACCCCAGCAGGAGAGCTACTCTGACGAACAAGATTGGAACCCAAAAAACCAAGTGAGCTACACATTGAGGAGGAAGAAGAAGAACAAGAAGAGGAGGAAGAAGAAGAAGAACAGTTAACGGCGGAGCTCAGCCGAGGATAATGCGGCGGCAGACCAGAAGAGTAGTTTCCGGCTACCGGAGATTCCGAATCATTACTATTACAACCGTCAGCGCGACTCCCAAATCTAGAAACCAACCGCTCCGATTCAGAGCCCTCGAAAGGATTCAAGCGCTTAGAATCAATCCCATGAGAGAAATCCGCAAACAAAGAACTTGGAGCGGAGCGAAATCGAAGCAACGCCGAATTGGGTTGCTGAAAACTCTGGTGGGTATTCGTACCCATGAATGAAAGAGAGCAAAAAAACTCCCCAAAATCACCCTTTTTCAGAACACTGTCAAAAAGGGTGAAGTTCAGAATAGTACAAGCTTTTTAAAAAGAAAAAGAAACGGAAAACCCTCAAAATCCGACCTGTGGAAAATGAAGAAAAATCCTCTGTCAATTTGAAGAACCAAGGAAATGGGTGATTTAATCAGCTTAATTTGTAAGCAGAGTGGAGATAAGATCTTATAGAAGAAGCCAGAAGAAGAAAAGGGATTAAAAACCCACAAAGGGCAGAAGGATAATGGAAACCAACCCACAAGAGAAATAACTAATCAGAGGGCATGGAAGTGAAAAGAGAGAGTAGATGAGAAGGGATTAGAAGAAAGAAGGAAAGAATTGAAGAATCAGAGGGTCAAAGAAGAAGGAGAATGGGGGATAAAAACGAAAAAGGAGAAGAGGAAAGGAAAGGGAAGGAAAGAAAAGAAAGGGAAAATAAGATGGGATTTGTGAATCAATCTTGTTTTGGAATGATAGAGAGAGAGAGAGAGAGAGATTGTACGGATTCTAGAGAGGGCAAATCGGGGATTCCCCACTCACGGCCTTTTGCCTTTACAGAAGACGCCATTGATTTCCTCTGTTTTTTCCTTTTCTTTAATCAATTGTAACGAAATCGAGACAAAGCTTGCTATTTTCGGGTGATGTTTTGGGAACAGTCACAGCTATGTTAACTTAGCGGAACCCATTTTCAGTATTATAAAGTAAAATAAATAGATAAAGTTTTTATTTTTCTTTTCCAAAAAAGAAATAAAAAAAAAAAGAAAAAAAAGCCCATGAAATTCTGTTCTGGAAAGTGGTAGGGACATGGACAAAGATACTCTACTTACAACAAGCTTTCTTTCTTCATTTCTTTTATACAATATAAGTTACAATCATAAATATATATATCAACTAGTTAAGTTAAGTTATAGTCGATCACTACATTACACAAAGTTACATTTATTAAAGTATAAATAAGTTGCATAAGATATCTATTACATCTTGTATGATAAATGATCTACCTAAACGTATGATATTTATTGATTTAAATAAAGTTATATATTATAGAGCGATGAGAGAGTGCAACTTCACATTTATTAAAATAGTTATTATAGTTAAAAGTAAACTATAGGATGGGATGGGATGGTAACAACAATCCAAAATTGAAAACTCAAATAGTATAATATTGATTGCAAAAAATATCAAAATATTTAGAAGGTTTTGTGTGTTTTTGATAGGTTTGAAAAGAAAGGATTTGTAGAAGTAATTAAGTTTGTAGTCCTTCAATTAGTAGGAATAGATGTTGTAATAATGTTACAAAAAGTCAAATTGAAATGAGCAGAGGTTAAAGATGGGAGATATGAGTGATGAGAATGGGGAAGAAGATGGGGGGGTGTTGTGTTTGCTTTCATGGATAAGGGCATCAGAATATCGGCTGGGGAAATGAATGAATACGTCACCGTTTTGCACCGGATCCATGCTGCATCTGATTCCTTTCTCGTGAATTTAATTTTATGTATATATTTTTGTGTGTGAGCACAGCAGCCGTCTTTTATAAAAAGCCAAAACCCTTTGCTCAACAACTTTTATTTATTTTTTATTTTTTATTTTTATATATAAGCCTCAGGCTCCACATCTCCCAATCAATATCTCTTCTCCTCAAAAATACAACTTTATCCTTACCTTCTTTCCTAAGTTTTCTTTTTCCCATATTTATATTCTTCTTTTTCTCGTTTCTTCTCCTATTATTCAAATCCAACTCTAAACTATCAAATCATCAAATTTAGGATGGCTTCTTCAAATTTGCCAAATCTCGAGTAAACATGTTTTGTCCGTCTTCGCTCAAATGAGTGTAGAGTTTAGGATTCATTTCATAATACCCTTTATTTTAAATTGAAATTGATGAGGTTTTTAAAAATGAAATGTAGTGTGTTATTCTCGGTTTTCAAAAAGGAAAACAATATGTTTCATCTTTAGCGGCAAAATCAAATTGAGCTTCACTACTCAAAAGCATCTACGATTTGGATGTCGGCTTCACCATTCTAAAGAATAAAAACTCTCATTTAAAACATAGAATACATCATTACTTTCATTTAATTTTATCCTTTTTTTTGTATAAATAATAAAATTAAATATAACAAAATTTTAGATTTTATTAATAATAACTTTTATGTTTATATGAATTTTTTTCCATATTTTAGTTTAGTTTGTTACATAATATCAATTTTTTTTATTAATTACTAATAGAAAGTTGACTTGATTAATGAATAACTCAAAATCTGGTACTGTTTTTTCATTAAATTTTAAATGGTTGAGTTTGAAAATTCAAAAAAAATAAATGCAATATACCCATACATACATATATGTATGAAAATGCTCACCAATATGTCATAGTGAAAAAGAGGAAATGCTTTATCATGAAATGTCTCATTCAAACGCCAACAAAATGGAGAAGAAATCTCATTCTTCCCCTTCTCTTTTTTCCCTTTTTTTTCTCTTCACCTTTTTCTCCCTTTCTTCCATTCAATATGATGTAGAAAGAAAAAAAAAAAAAAAGAATTTTCTTAGCACTATAATTGTTCATAATTATTTTTTTAAAATCTTTTAGAACAAAAAAAAATATATGATTAGAATATGATGAGATTTTGGAATAGAATATGATCGCACTCTTCCTTAAAAATGAAAGTAAAAAAGAGAATATGGATTAGGCATTTTGTTTCTTTTGGGATTCTAAAACAATCCATTTAGAATCCATTTTTTAAGTTCTTTAATTTCCACTCATTTTACATCCCTTTTTGTTTTCTATATATTTTCTAAATTTACTTTCTAACTTTTAACCATCGAAAATGAACCTTTTTTTAAAAAAATAAAGTTTATGTAATTTAATTTAGTTTTTAGCGCAAATGATTGGGTTTAATAATTAATACGCAGTTGACATGCATACAACCCTATAACTTAATTAAAACAAAGTTTATTTGCTAATCCACATGGACTACGTTTAATTCTATTATTCTCTCTACCAATTTCATATAGTTTCTTTTTTTCTAGAAGAAGGACTAATATTAAGATTAATCGTAATTTTCGCTAATAAATTTAATCTAGATGATTGTGTATCTTTATTAAAAAAAAAGCTATGAGTGATATTTAAAATTAAAATTAAACTATATGAAATAAGTAATAAATATAAAATTGACTCATCACAACGATGGAAGTAAATGACGTATGAGATATGAAAAAAATGTGAAATTGGGTTCAATAGTCAATATGTTAAAGGTGATGACTGAAGATGGCGTTACACATAAAGCCAAACAAACTTTATCTTAACAACGGAAGAAGTCATAAATGAGGAGAGGGTGTTTATGTAATAATAAAAAGAAAATCTAACTAACCCATTTGTAATTTATATATATATGTGTGTATATATGATAATGAAGATGGGGATTGAAGATTTTTATTTTATTTTGACATATTTTTTGAGAAGTGGTCCTTTCCCTCTGATGCCTGTGATCAAAAAAGTGAAAGTAGACTTTGAGAGAGAACACATAGTTTATTCAAAATAAGAAATATAATTATAAAAGAAATAGAGAGTTGATTTATTTTATTTAGAGAACTTCCAAATAAAGTAAGGTTCCATTATTTTATGTGGAGAGAAATATGTACACGTGAGACTCCCATTTACTTCACCACCTTTCCTTTATATTTTTACTATATATATTTTATATATATTTGGTGGTCCTTTTTTATTACATCTTTAATTAGCCTTATCTTTTACTCCTCGATTCCAAAATAAAGTGTGATGTTATTAAATTTTTGTTGACATTTTTTTATTGTTTGTATGGATATGACGTCAATATCAAAGGAAAATTTATATTTTTAATATATTGTAACAATTTTAAGAAATATATCACAAGAAATCACTAATGTAAATATTATTCTATAAATCAAATTTAAGTTATTTCTTGAAGTATAATGGAAGAAGGAAACAAGAATGTTGTAATTTGAAGGTATCATATTCATATATAATAGTTTTGCGCAAAAGGCCTAAAAAAGCCCAAAAGGCCTAAGAGCCCAAACGGCCATTCATTATTGCATTGCCCAAAGGCCGAAGGAAAACAAATTCTTCTTCTACAACTTACTTTTTTGCGATCTTCTCTGTGGCTTGTTCGAGAGTTTGTTATGGAGTGTAAGATCACAAAATAATATTAAAGTTTCATTTATAATACTTAAATGGAAATTAGTCACTTGTAATCTCCAATTGTTGTAATTGAATTTCGATTTGGGGGAAAAAAAAGTGTGGTTCTGGACGGTGCCCAAATGTTCTTGTTTCATCTTTGGACTTCAAGCACCTCCTTGATGAAGTTACGAACTGAAACAATGGTAAATTCAGAAGCAACTTCTTCAACACAAATCCAAGAAGACAATATGGGCATTGCCCTTTTCTACTCTCCAACCAATTTCCGCTACTTAAAACCCTAAATCTCAACGTGGCTCTGTCGTCTCTGTGTTCTTGCCTCAAAATTAATCTCAAAGTTATCCTTTCAGGTATTCTTTCCTTTAACCCCATTTCTTGAATCTTATGCCATGTTTTCGGTTTCCTTCTTCCTCTTCTTTCTTTCTTTCTTTCTTTCTTTCTTTCTTTCTTTCACGTGCTTTTCGGTTTTTCTTCCTATTTTTAAATCTCCTTCCTTTGTTTCTCCCTTCTTTGATTTGATCGTATTCTTTGCTTCTGTTCATCTTTCGCCCTTTGATTTCGTTTTTTTTTCGAATAAAATAAAATAATCGGGTTTTGTGATTCGATTTGTTTATCGAGTTTGTTCTTAGTTCTTTCATAAACTTTGTGTTCAGAGTTTGCTGATTCTTGGTTTTGCCATTTTTCTTTAGTCTGTGGTAATGGGGTCTCTTACTATCTCTTTTATTGTTGTTTCTCTTTTTCCTCCTTTCATTCCTTGTTAATTTTCTTTTGGGTTTGTGCATTTATACCCGCTTGCTGGAACTTTGGTTTGTATTTCGTAAATTGTAACATTATGCAAATACGTAATGCCAAAAATGTTTTTTTTTTTTTTTTTTGAATAATTGGAGCTGAACTTTAATTCTTAGTCATTGGATATTTGAGGTTTTATGAGCTGTGGTAGGTTGAAAATTGAAGTCATATTCTATAGGGTTGTTTATTATAATTTTGATTTTCATGGATAATAAAATTGTTTAGTATGTTGATCAAATCATTATTAAATGTAATGCTTGAACCAATTACAGTGTTATTTTCAAGATTGAAAATTGAAGGGGAGACAATGACTGATATGGAACACATTGTGTATTAGTTTTTTTTAGTGAAACAAGTAATTTGCCTGTTAAAGACTTCTAAGAAAAGGCTTATACCTGCTAAGAATGTATTCTACAGATACTAATAACTGTAAGGCGAATTGGGTTGTGCTACATATTGACAACATCAAAATTTTCAGCTTAATTGGACTATGAAGCCTAACCCTATCTTTGAAATACATGAAATGGTAGGTTGTCATTTTTTTTTCTTTTTCCTGAACAACACTACTGTTAAACGGCTTTCTGTTTTTGGAAATTTTCTCAATTTAGGCCTCGATTGTTAACCATTTGGATGGTTGTACTTTGTTTTTTGTTTTCGGATTTTGGAAATCACGCTTATAAGTTATAAACTCTACTTCTATCTATAAGTTCTCATACTAGTAGGGTAAGAGAACCAAGTAGCCTAGGTAGAGCCTTCCTCTTCCTATTTTTCGGTCTATCATTAGCTTCTTCCGACTTCTGTATACTTGTAAATGCTTCTCTACTTATTAGATTACCTCGTTGAGTTGAGACCAAGTAAGAACTTGAATATCTGCTCCTCTGCTATTTTAGAACTTAAGTAAATACCTTACTTTGATAGCTAACAATTTCCTCATGTATCTCATTCATTAGATTTATTTTCCCATTCGAGGAGAGAAATTGAAATCCATACAGCTTAGAATATTTAAAGGATTTCTATATAACTCCTCTTGTTATTATATATAATGTAAATATGCAATTAGTATACATCCTATAACAAGATGATAATGAAATGTATTGAACACTACTCGAAATGGTTTGCTTTTAGTACATAACCATACATTTTTTTTAACCAACGGAACCGTTCTTCAAAAAGAAAAATGTAGCTGAATGAATATGAATGTTGGATGATATAAGATGGTTGAATTAGTTATTTGTTGTGGAAGATCACTTTTGCATGGTCTGCATGGATGGTCATCTGTTTTGTTCTTTTCTTTGTCACCCTTTCTGTTTAATTTTAATTGGTCCAGTTCAATTAAATTGTTTGTAATTGTACCAATGTAATGCTTTCAATTGTTGATTTGTTCTGTTAATTCCTCAGGCTGCTCCACCATGAGTATTGGTTCAATTAGTATTTGTACAAGGAATGCTGTTCCTCTGAACTTACGCACACAGATGGGCAGCAACATCTGTACAGTGCTATCCCGGAGAACATCGACTTCATGCTGTTCCTATGGAATTTCAAGACCAAAGTATGCCGATCAATCCGTTACCACAATATCGTCTTGTTCACCAAATACTAGCCAAAGATTTCAGGCCGGAGGCTGTCTCAGTACTTGCTTCTCCAGACGGTCAATTGACTTTCAAGCTTTTACCGTTAAAGATTTGATCACCGATGGAGGATCACGTGGTAGAGACGTTGAAATTTCACTGGCATGTAAAGGTATGAATGTGAAGCTCTCAATCCCCAATGATGGGACATTTAGCAAAATCAAATATAACATGCGATGGCCAGAAAGATGGGCATCTGCTGGCTTAGTTTTTGGGTGGGTGGTTTGTTATTCAACTTCTGAACCAGTCCATGCTGAAGCAGCTTATGAAAAAGATGATAATGAAGAAAACTCTGATTCATCTCATGTCAAACTCTCTCATGGAAAAAAGGTTTACACCGACTATTCTGTTATCGGTGAGCATCTCAGTCTTCCTCTCCTTGTTTTGCGTTGCATGATCAATTGTTGCCATTGAAGTACCATTGGATTAAAGGGGAAATTGTGGTAATGTAAGCAACCTGTTTGTTCTGGACAGGAATTCCTGGAGATGGAAGATGTTTGTTCCGCTCAGTCGCTCATGGTGCTTGTTTGAGATCTGGGAAACCAGCTCCAAGTGAGAGCCTTCAGAGAGATTTGGCAGACGAATTGCGGTCCAACGTACGTTTTGTTTGTTTTTAAGAGAATACCATGGTTACACTTCCACACACCCTACTATACTAATCTAGATTCCATCTTTCGTTTCAATTTCTTTGCAAATTTGTATATGGATGCTCGGAACGATGAATCACACAAACACATCTTTCAGGTTGCAGATGAGTTCATCAAGAGACGTGAGGAAACAGAATGGTTAATCTCCCTCCCTTTCTCTAGTCTCTCACACAAAATGAGTTTCACATCAATGACTTTACCTGTGTATTTGAAATTGGGTTTTGCTACTTGTGTTGTTTAACAGGTTTGTTGAAGGCGATTTCGATACGTACATGTCCAATATGCGAAACCCACACGTGTGGGGAGGGGAGCCGGAGTTATTCATGGCTTCACATGTTCTTCAGTAAGTTATTTATTTCTCTATCAATCTCTGTGTTGTGTACTGCCTACTACATATCAGTGATTTGTTTATGACGAAGAGTGTTATTGTTGCTGCTGCTGCAGGGCACCTATCATAGTGTACATGTACGATAAAGATTCTGGTGGGTTGATTTCCATTGCTGAATATGGCGATGAATATGGCAAAGAAAATCCAATCAGAGTTCTGTACCATGGTTTTGGCCATTACGATGCTTTGCAAATTCCTGCTAATCAAGGAGTAGGTAGATCTAAACTTTAGTCTTCTAAATTAATTATTTCTCAATCAAATTACATTCTCTTTTATTATATATAATAAATTTCTCTCCATCCCACTTAGAATTCGCTCTATATTCAATGTTAGTGGAAAATAGCTTTTAGTTTTTAGTTTTTTGAAAAGTTGACTTAGTAAGTATTACTCTTACTACGAGTTTAGTTGTTTCATTATCTCATTATCTACTCTCCGAAGTCGAATACGGAAAACTAAAAAAATTGGTTTAGATTTGGCTAAAAATTCATACCTTTTGTTTGGAAAGTAAACGTTACGAGAAAATAAATACAATTTTAGCCAAATGTCATTAGTGACTTGTTAGATCATTAATATTAGTTTAAAGTGTTCATGGATTGAGTTGGATTTAGATATTGATCAAATCCAACTGTTAATAATGAACTCATTCATACCCGACTATCAAATATTTAGGTTGAATATTCATGTCTTATTGAATTGAGTTGGGTAACTCACATGGAAAAAGTGAAATTATAAATAACATTCAATCAAATATTTACCCTTCATACAAATTAAGTGGAATAAATAATTTGTCAGACTTGTCACATTGAAAAAGAAATTATAAAATTATAGTAAATTTACTGTAAGAAAAATAAATATTTAGTTCAAATACTATTTTTAGTCCATAGTTATTTAAATTTAGTTTTAAATGGCAAAACTATATTCTCCCTACTTTTAATTAATCTTAAATTCATTTCCTACTAATTTATTGTTAAATTTCTCAAAAACTTTATTATTATCCATTATCATTTTTATTACAAATTTTAAAAATATATTAACATTGTACTAAAATTATTATTATTAAATCAATTTTAACTTGAATGTACTAAAATACTCTCTTAATAATATTGGAAGGTAATATTGTAATAGTTATACAAGTGTATGTAAGATTAGATAATGGGAATGTTATAGGATGATTAGAGAGAGGTTGAAGGTAAGGGTAAGGGTAGTGAATAGCATAATCCCAAACCATATCTTAGGGCAGATAGACTGAACCCATGTAGTTGACATAAACACCACAATTGATTTTCCACTCCAAAAATAATAAAAGAAGAAAAAAGAAGAAGAAGAGAGTATAGGTAGAGGTAATTAGGAAAAAAGTAAGAGACATAGACAAAGACAGAGAGATAGGAGTATGTATAGTGAGAGTAGACAACTTTGGCAGATCAACACATTTTGCTTACACCTTCTCTAACATCTTCCTATCTCTTTTGGACCCACTTTCTTTCTTTCTTTTCTTTTTCTTTTTCTTTTTATTTCTTTCTCTCTTCATTTTTTCTCAATTTTGTGCTTTGGGATTCCCTTATTAACTGCTTAATTAACTCTTTAATGCTTTCCATTTCAATTAAGTAGTGTCCATAAGCTTAATTTTCAAAAACAAAAACAAAATAGCTATCGATTCGAACCTTGAACAACTATTCATACCTCAACAAAGGGAAGGTTTGTACTTTTCTTTTCTTCTTTTAAAATATGGAACATTAAAAATGTGGTGAAGTATATGAAATATAGTGATAAGGGAATTAAATAGACACATTTTCAAAGTTTTAGGCATAGGAACTAAATATATATATATATATATATATATATATATACAACACTCGAAAATATATAATTATTCTTAAGCCATGATGAATTATTGATGTTATTTGAACTATGCTTGTTTTTTAAGTTTAGTCTACTTATGTACATCCATCGTCGGGAACCTTTTTAATTGTTCTATAATTTTTTTAAGAAAGAAAATTACAAAATTAGTCCTTAATTTTTTAAATATAAAGATTTGTTAGATATTTTTTTAAAGATTGAGGGGAGGACAAATATATATATATATATATATGGAATTTGGGAGTAAACTATAATATAGGAAAAAAACAAGATGGGGCCTACCACCTACTTTAGTCTAATCAGGGCTTACGTCTTCAGCTATGGGCCCATTGCAAGTGGCCCTCCAACATATCGGCCCACCACCTCACTCCACTTGTCCCCTCCCCCGGGCCCTTTTTCTTCTTCTTCTTTTATTTTCATTATTTCTTTATTTGTTTTTTTATTATTAAATATGCCTCCCAACAATATTTTATGGAAAAAAGAGACATTTTTAAAAATAACAATAAAGCAATGAATATATGAAATATAATAAGGTTTTAGATTATATTAATGATATTCACTAACAAATAACTATAGAAAAAAGAAAAAGGAAAGAGTGAAAATTGATTGGGAAAGAAAAAAAGGGAAGAAATGGAGTGGGGCCAAAAAGTAGAAGAGGGGGCCATAGGATTGAAAATGAGAGTTAGGGCCATTGGAGGGTCCCTAACCCTAAGCAATTGGGAGAAGTACCTTTAGAATGGGCTAATGGGCCTCAAAACGACGACATTTCATTATTGATTTCTAAACAAAAGTCTTTGTGTTTTGTTTGGCACCTGCTTTTCCATATCCTCACAAAATACATACCTAACCTAACCAAAATTTTAAAAATTTTAAAAATTATAAAACACTCCATCTTAATTTTCCGTACACTATTTTTTTCCCTTTATAAACTATTTTCCTTTTTCTTTTTTATTATACTCCAATCAAACTTCAATTTAAACTTTTACCTAAAATTAAAATTTCTTTACTATTCTCACCTATACTCCTTCTAAACCTAAACATTCATTCAATTGAAATTGAAATTCTAAGCTTAGAAAACAAAATAATCTTTATAATATTATTAAGTGGTTTTCAAAGTTATTGTTGTATGATTATCGAATTTAAGATTCATAAATTACGAAAGTTTGATCTTTCATTCTCATATTTATTGTACTAAAAACGATGTACAATCATTTAATTAAAATTGAAGAGAATAATGTAATGATGTAGAAGAATATCGTTGTATAGAGAGTTTTTTTACGTTATTGAATGTTTTTGTATGTTAAAGAATATAAATTATTGTTATCATTAAATTCTTTAAACCAAAAGCAAATGAGTATCACTTTCCAATATTAGTAGTCCAAAAACTTAATGATAATTTTCACAAACTATCTTCAATCACAAATCACTTTATGCTATTTACTATTTAGCGTGGACTTTTCCTCACCCGCAAAACAATCAACACTTCTAATATATTGAATGATACACCCAAAGCTTAAAAACTCACATTTTTAATAATTGAAAACAAAAAACTTTTCAAGTGAGACAATATGAATAAATTTTCATGAATCTCATCACAAAAACAAAAAGAAATAATGAAGCCATGGTAACAACAACGTATACTTAATATGTAAAGAAAAATCATTGAAGAGATGAAAGAGGGTTTTATGTATTTTTAGAAAAATGCAAAACCGTAATGAAAATTGATTGATAGAACAAAGTAACTTTTTTAAATTTTGTAATATAGAAGGAAAAAAAAAAGCATTGAATTGGAAAAAATAATATGGTTGAGAAAATTGAAAGAAGAGATGAAAAGAAATTATATATATATTATATGGTTTGATATTATTAATTGGTGAAATTGATTGGAGTGTTATTTTATTTTATTTTTTGAATTATAATTTTGAAATATTGGGTGGGAGCCAGTTGAAATCATGTCTCCAGCTCATTTGATAGTGCTCTCCCATCCCACACTATCTCATATCCCTTTCAACTTCTCCATCAATTAAATTAATATATACACATACATGACATTTCATTATTTCTTCATTTATAAGTCTTTTGTATCTATTCTTATTTTCTTTTACGTCATAATTACCTACATTTACATTTTCTATCTCACTAACTATGTCATGTACATTATATTAGGATGATAAAAGGTATATCTAATTCAACTTTTTAAATTGGAATTATCTAATTCAGTTACATTGGATTAAACTGTTGTTAGCAAAAAGAATTAAATTAAATTATTATCGAATTGAAAATGCATAGGATAAAATTAAAAAAAAAAAAGAGTTGAGAAAATGGTCCTTTAGAAATTATTTAGAACTTTTTAGGTTGTTTCCTAAAATGATTTGATGGGCAGTAACGACTTTTCCATCATTTATTTGTCAAGGTATGAAAAGCCTAATTTTATAATTGTAATATCCATAAGGTACAATGTCTTCAAAAACACATTACAATTGTATATAATAAGTTTGCATCTTACATATATAATATGCAAAATGATTGGAATAATGATCTCAACCAAAAGAGATAAAGAATGAAAAAAAGATAAAACTCCTTAATTAGTCCTAGTCTATATAAAACAAGAACACTAACGGTTCATAAGAGTATACAACATGTTCTTCACAATCCATAAAGCTTTAACGAAGATTTTTGTAGCATAAAATTCACGTATATAGATGATTAAATGAGGTAAACATCAAAGTTTAAGACATTAAACAAAGAAAATGGGGAATTTAATGGAAACAAAAGCATAAGACAGGTAAGATGGGTAGTTGACAAAAGAGAAGCACTCTAACATCAAATTCAATCCCAAAAAATTGGTTTTGATTATCAATCAATCAATATATATAACAAACACACTCCATTTTGATTTGACTTCTTGGTCTTTTGGGCCTAAAATTTTAATCTATATATTTAACTAACTCTACATCACTAATTTCTATGTCTAATCTTATTAATTTCCTAATTTATAATCTCTAATAATAAAACTATGTCATCTTTATTCATGGAGATATGTTTAAGAGTGACCGTGGGATATATGAAAAAGGATAAAACATATTGTTTAATTAAAAGAATTAGATACCCATGTAGGTCTAAGAGAGTATTTGTATGCATATTAGAGATTACCTAGGGACATCCAAGAGTAGATATTCATAGCTTTTTTTTTTTCGATTTGAATTTATCTTCGTAGAAATAAAAAAGTAGTCGTTACTATATAATATAAAATAAAACAAAACAAATTTAAATGTCATTCATCATTTCAATTAAATATAAAGGGTTTTAATCATGATAACAATAAGAATTTAATGTGGGCCAAATTTGATAGAAAATGAAATGAAAAGAGTTTAGTTTCAACAAAGTGGGCCAAATTATATGGTGTTTATTATTGTAGCATGAAATTTAATTAATTTAATAATCAAGGACAGATCAATTAATAATAATAAGAATAACATAGCTATTATCTCTACTTTCAACTACTATGTTTTATTCAATCATGAAACAATTATTTTTAGCACGAAAGTATGGTTATGAGATTAAATTATTAGTTCATGAAGTACAAATAATAACATAGTTAAGGGTTTTTGACATCTAAATTAGCACTTTAACGTATGAGCTTTAGTACGAAAATTCTTAAATTTAGTCCATTCTCGAGTTGATTTTGATAATTTAATTTCTATGTAAGCAAATAGGAGATGAGAATTGAGATTTTACCTAAAATCCTAAAGTTTAAAACTAAATTGAAAATTTTCTCAAAATTAATTGATAAAAGAACAAAATTAATATATGAACAGATACTGGTTGGTATTTGTATAAGAAAGTGATGTATTTTTTGACTCATTTATTATGTTAAAGATTGAGAAGAAAAATGATGAGGTGGGGAGATAGTAAGATCCAATTAAAGAAGAGTATTGTGTTATTAATGAAATAAGCTTGATTAATTATGGGACAAAAATGTTAGATAATGACTCTTTTTGCCTAAAACCATTTCTCTGACATCTCCCTTTTTGTGTGGGGCTCACATGTCAGAACTCTACTCTTTCCCCTGTCATACACGTGTCCCTGGCCCACGCACGTGCCTCCTTCCAATGGGCCTTCTCCACGTTGCACTTTACATAATTTAATACTCCCTAGTCCTTCCCCCAAGTTGTCTATTTCATTTTCCATGCTGATGGCTATGGCTATGGCTATGGCTAAGCCTATTTGCTTTTGTTCGCCTCCATGCAAATTGGTTTCCTTTTATCTTAGTTAACATCTAACTTTTTATTTTATCATAGTTATGATAGTTATGATGTGAAAACGATATATTATAAGTTTGATTAATTATAAAATGTTACGTTCAATTGTGAAGCTAAACTATGCTATGAAGTACGTATGATTAAGAAAAGTAAAATTGCACGGTTTGTAGCAGAGAATGGTGAATAGCGGAGTATTTATGTATACTACTGTATCTTTTCAATGTTGTTGTTGAAGGAACTCAAGCTAGATGTGTGAGATCCACAATTTTGTCATAAAGCAAATTTCATGGCGCATTGCGATGTTAGAGAATGTATAGTGTATGAGATTACGACGTGTTATAAAAGCCTTACTTTATGAGGTGTGTTTTGAAAAAATACTTTAGGATTTTTGTGCGTGCAATTGTGACATTTTGGTGAGATTATTGAGAGTTCAATCTTTTATTATAAATTGTAACCTAAGCTACTAGATTGTGTTATTTGAAAATCAACATGTAGCTAACGTCTGAATTCGTAATGGTATGAGTATCAGTGTTATTTAAATGTTGTTTCAGATGAACTAGCATTACCAATTTCGTTTTCTCTCTCGATCTTTTTATTATTTGATGTGGTGATCGATTTACTAATTTGAATATTTTGTTGCAAAAAGGAGAAGGTAGTTTTATATACTATATTGAGCATTAATATCATGATTATGCTGTATCATGGAACATCTATTATTTTCTCCCTACATGTTATTTACATCAAAGTCTTTTGTTTTTCTTAATTATAACTTGGATAGTTAGAGAGTTTAGTAATCTTGGTAACCATATTTGACCATGTAAAGTACCTACTACTACCTAAAATGTCATATATGTCTATCATTGAACTTTAACGGACTCAAGAGGTTAATTGATGACAACAATATATAAGCATAGTTCAAGTGGCACATATATAATCTAAAGTATGAACTATTGACCAAAAGAAAAAAGGTTCAAATCTCCGATCATACGTTGTCGAACTTAAAAAAAGAACACTTATCTTCTATATATATGTGTGTGCTACATGTTTCAAATTATTTCATTTGACTAATTGATAATGATTAAGTCATCGAATGTTTAAAAAGTTGAAAGGAACCAATTCACATTCATGGCTATATTTTCTCGTCCCATCATTTTAATATCTCCTTATAAGCCAAAATTTCAATCAATTAGTTTAATTTTAATAAAACAAATTAAAAAGGGAACCTAATGTAGGTTTCACATCATTATAGCTTTATCAACCATGTAAACCATCCCTACCTAGACATTTATTTGAGTTATCTGCACACTTCTTTTATATTCTTTCAATCGAAACAAAACTTATAAATAAAGAAAATTAAAAAGGGTTAACATCATTAATTTTATATAAGCATAAATCAATCCAATCCTCTCAGTGGACCATAACACGAGAAGCATCAACATCTAGTAATCATAATATCTAAACGTCATTCATTTTCTGATCTCTTTTTAGTTAGTTGTTATAATTTCATAGTAAGTTGACATAATCAAAGCTTAAAAAACTATACTTTACATGATGGTAAACTGGATTAGGATCCTCTCCCTACACCAAAACAAATGATATAACACAAGATTTATGTTTGTTTGATTGGAATGAAAGGAAGAAGAAAACGTAATCCAAAAATAAGTGGCTAAAAATAGAGAAGGAAATTGAAGATTAAGTAGAAAAGAGAGAAAAGAAATGAATAAGAAAAAAGGGGACAAAAATTTCTGTTGGTGGTCCATCTGAAAGTCTACATCATCAGAGAGGAACCGTAGAGAGTAAAAAAACCGTAGAGAATGAGAAACGATTTTCTCTCATTTCTTACTTTCTTCTATTTCTTTATGATCTTTATAAACAATACTCCATTTTGCGTATAATTATGCACTCCAACTTGAATGGTACCACCAAGCAACGTTGCTTTCGCTATACTTCAAATGGGTTTGAGAAGTAATCTCTTGTGAAGAAGATAGACTGATTGATTTTAAAGACGAAGAAGAAAGTAGAGAGATTGGCCGTCATTGAAGCACACCAACTTGGCTTTAATTTCCATTTTCCCTTCGAACCCAATTGTTATTTCTCTCTGATTCATCTCCGTTTCCCCTTTGATTGTGATCGATTGGGTTTGTAATCCCACATTTCACGAGTTGGGGTTTATTGGGAATTTCGTGAAAAAGGGGAATTTGGGTAGTTTAATAGGAATCTCCTTTTTGGAGTTTGAGGTGGGTTGTTGCTAATTTTGGAAGTGATTTGGTGAATTGTGAAGTTTTTGTTGCTGTAAATGGAGATTAAAGTAGGGACTGTAGGTGGATCCAGTCCAATCGGGCGTCAATCGGATGATACTGGACTTGAATCGCTGCAATTCTGTGAAGAAATTCAGGGGTTGATGACGATTCCGGCGGAAAATGCTAGCTCTTTCACCGCACTTCTGGAACTCCCGGCGACGCAGGCTTTAGAGCTACTTCACTCGCCGGATTCCGCGACGGCGGCGGTTGTGAACGATGACTCCGTTCATCACTGTATCAAAGACGTTCCGAAACCCTACTTTAGTGCCTTCAATTGCAATTTGACCTTTCCGACGAACTCGGGTCTAATTGAACGTGTTACCAAGCTTTCGGTTTTGGCTAAAGAGCATTCGCCGGAGACGACAAGCTCAGTGCCGTTGAATTCGAGTGTGAATTTGGAGAAGGTGAAGAACGAGCCCACCACTGACACCGATTCAAACCCTAATCCCTTGCAGACTTTAATCTCTGATCCGACGGTGGAGAACACGAACCAGAGGTCGGCGAAGAGGAAGGAACGCGAGAAAAAGGTAACCAATTATCTATTATTGTGAAAGAAAAGAAAAATAAAACGAAGAAGAAATCTAGGGTTTGGGTTTCTATGGCAATTTCCATGTCTGAATTTCTAACAATTACAATCTTGAATCAATTTAGGGAAGAGGGTCAACAAAGAAGAGCAAGAATGAAAGCAACGAGGATGCTGAAAAGCTTCCTTATGTTCATGTCCGAGCTCGCCGTGGTCAAGCGACTGATAGCCATAGCCTAGCAGAGCGAGTAATCTTATTAATTAATTTGTATTTAAGGCTTAATATTTCTATTAATTGTGCCAAAATTAACACTTAATTTTGTTCATTTGCTTTTTGGTTTTCCAAAGGCAAGGAGAGAGAAAATCAATGCTCGGATGAAGCTACTTCAAGAACTGGTCCCTGGATGCAATAAGGTTAGGCTTTGTAGTTATGGAGTCCTTATCATAATTAAATTCCCTTGATTGAGATCTGTGGAGTTTTATTACGGTTTCTGTCTAATTGTCTGCCAAAAAGTGGAATTATGGTTTTTGGATTATGAGCTTTAATAACGGTTTTTGTCATTGTCACCTTTTCTGCAATAAAGTGGTTGCTTTTGAGCCAAGGGAAGTGCACTGTGGTTCTTTTTCTTTATCTTCATTCCAGATTTTTTTTCTCTTTCTTGTCTTCTTTTTGCATCTGACGAGAACCCAATTTTTAAAATTAAAAAAGAAAAGAAAAGAAAAATTACTATGTGGGTTTATTCTTTTACTTGGACTTGGAGACTTGGGGTGAAAAACTTGTATAATAGTTAGGCCGATCATTTTGAGAAATGGGAAGATGAAGTTAGATGTTAACTTGTTTATTTTGGCCTAGAAGAGCTCAAATTATTAGAAATTCGGTAGTCAACTTTATCCTCTATTCGACTCATCAGTGCTTGATATTTTCTTTTACATCCTTAGAGATTGCTTGAAACCTCAGCAATTTTCAGTTTGATTGGCTGGAAAATTTAGTTCCAAAGGAATGCTAGCTGGAGTTACCTTGAAGCAGTTGGGGGACATCTATAGTGGGCATGTCGAATCAGACGAGGGTCCCATATGCTTGTTGGATTGCTGATTCTCTTTTGAGGGTCCATAGTACTCTCCATCTGTTTTGAGTTAGGCATCCATCATAAATTGGGTGACGAATATAGGATGACAGAAGAGCAACTTCTATCAGAGTATATGCATATATACCAAACTTCCCTCCACCTAACTTCTCAGAGATGTGAAAAACGTGAAGAGTCTTTAGAATAATACCCATCCCTTTAGCTTTTAAAGATTGATTTTGAGATTTGAGAATAGCCAATACATAGCACGTTAAGTTTTGTTTTTATTGTTGAATTGCGAGACGTTTTGTAATAAAGGGATTGAGACTGACCTTGCCTCAATGGTTACTCTTCATGTGATTAAACCACGATTCATATTTTCTGAAGATTCAGAAAGTAGATAGAGGAAGATTATTGGTTTACTCGGTAATTAATGTCAGTCGGATTGGATGGTATGTATATATAACTAATCTAATTCTAAAATTTCACTTCAAGGCACATTTACATCACTCAGAACTTTAACTTTCTTAGACTCCGATAGTTTATAGGATAAGGTAGGGGGACCAGTGGTTCTGACTAAAAAAATTGGATTCTCTTATTATAAATATTTCTACAAGAATCTGCTCCTGTATATCTTTTCCATGAATGATTGAGATTTGTATGTTTAGATTTAATTCATAATAATGTTTGAACACCACCATTGTCTGTTTTTATTGCTTTTGGTAAAGTCTATATGTTAATTTTATTCAGTTCATGTTGGGCCCTTCTATTTTTGTGGATATTATCATGCCAAGAAATTTCACTTTATTAAGTGCTGAAACAGCTCAAGTTAGTCTGGCTAAAGCATGGCTGTCAAATCAAATTATTGGACGCCTATGATAATAGACATTAATGCTTTTATGATTGTTCCTATCATAAAATGTCAACATATACAAACAGTACCTTTATACAATAAAAGAAAAAGAAATTCGATCTCCCGTGTTCTAAATTAAGATTTTAAATGAATTGGTAAGAACACAATATTTCTTTTACTCAACCAAGTGAATCAACTACTGCAATGAAGCACTTGGCTGTTGATTAGTCTATTTCTGTCAAATGTCATTAAGCACTCTGCAAGTTAGACACTGATTTCTTATTTTCTTTATTTTTTCCTCCCTCTCTGTGTAGATCTCAGGCACAGCTCTAGTGTTGGATGAAATCATCAACCATGTACAATCACTGCAGCGTCAAGTGGAGGTCAGAATCTAACTACCTCAATAAATTTTTGATTGAGACAAAGTAGCTTAATTAAGCTTCTATCAAATTGATTGGGTAGAAAATAGAAAGTAGAAAAGTTATAAAAACTTTTTCCTTGATAAATAAACTAATCATTCTAAAATTGCAGCATAGCTATCACTCGGTAGAAATAAACGTTGAACTATTTTTATGTGAACGTGTGTACTTGAAAGTCAAGCTGAAATTCTATAGGCTAAATGTATAAGCTCTACAAGAATTGTCAACCATTGTCCTTTTCCAATGTATCTTTTTGCTGTTTCTTTTTAAAAGTAAAAGAAAAGGTATGAACACGTTTTATAATCAACTCTAATGGTTATAGTTTTCTCCCAAGTCAGTGGTCGTTGATATAGATCTTTGCCTATCCCATTGTTTTGATTCTCGAATGCCTTGGTGACGCACCATTTTTAACCCTGAGACACAAGTCAGATGGCTTTTGTTTCGTAAAAGTAGCTGCATGGCTTCTTATTAGCTTTCTATAGCAATGACAATTTTGAAACATGTATTGAGTTGTACAATGTATTATGGAATCAAACACCCATACGTTTTATCAGGTTTTTATTTTAGGTTTCTAGCATCAATTGTTAAATCTAAAATATTCATGGCACTAACTTAGGATTTCAAAGAGGTTGGCTTCAGTCAGCATGTGTTTTTCTCATCTGCTTGGAGATTTAATTCATATTTTGTCATGTGATATAGTATAGCTTTTTGTTTTCCCTCCCATGTAAATTTCAAGATGAAAACTCAATGAAAAACATGGTAAAATCTATCATATTAAGCATGGTAATTATTGAACTGCATGCTTGAAGGTTGAGCCATCTATCTTTTTTTTTTTTTTTTTAATTATATGAACCAACTCTGTTGAGCTTGCTGTGTTTCAGTTCTTGTCAATGAGACTTGCAGCAGTTAACCCCAGAGTTGATTTCAACATCGAAAGCATATTGGCTACAGAAGTAAGTCTCAATTCTTCTTCTTCTTCTTTTTTTGTCAGATTTTCTGTGGGTGTGTATATGGGATGGAGAGAATGTGAGGTTGGGAGAAAATTTACATTTTGTTCAACGAATCTCTGTGAACTAGCAACTGAAATTAATGTCTTCCATTTTGTTGTCTACTGAAATTGCAGAATGAACCCATACTCGAAAGCAACTTTCCAACGATGGTTTCGCCATTGATGTGGCCAGAAATCCCCGTAAATGGAACAAGACAACAATATCAACCCCAATGGCATTTTGACGGCTCAGTTAACCATCAAGGGTGGGCAAGGGATGAACATAATCATCATAATTTTAGCCCTCCTGAAAACTCTCTTTTAAGTTATGACTCTTCAGCAAATTCAGGTAAAGAGCTCTTAGGAAATAGCAATACAATAATAGTGTCACTGAGTTGAGCTTAACTATGAGAATGGATACTAAGTTGATAATCACTATCATGACACAGCATCTCTGCACTCAAATCAATTGAAGATGGAGCTGTGAAGGGCAACCATTGTATTGTTTTACTTGTAGCCATCTAGTGTATATATCCATATATATAATAATAGTAATAGCAGTTTAGCAGAGGAAGTATAGAATCTACCTCAGCATTCAACTGGTTCTTCTTCTCCAAGGTTCTCTCTAATTATCAGAGTCGAGAGCCGAGCATGTCGACTTGGTTGGAAACCGGATTGCTATCAACAACAACTAGAGAGGAATGTGATTTGGTATCTCCAATTCTTAATATCTAAAATTTTTATTTGTATACTAATTTGGAGGCTCCTTTCAAAGCTAATACTGAGATTGCCAGATTAAAATTGTATTGATTATGATTGCAATTGTTAAAGTGATTGCTACTTGACCCATGTCCTTGCTCCCACTTATTTTTGTGCAAACTTTATCTTCCACCGTCTTTTCAACCTCTCTTTACTGTGTCCCCTTTTCATTCTCTTTTAAGATGTTCAAATGCAAAAACACAAAGAAGTTCATTAAATAATACCAAAATCAAACCATGAATCTCAATTGGTGGTTTAGCTTCACCTTTATTTTTAGGTTCAACCATTGTCAGAATGAAGATTGAATACTCCATCTCTCCATCTTTTGAGATGGTAAATTTTGTTTATTTACTAGGTTGTGTTTGAATTGACCATGAACACCATACTTCTTTTTTCTTTTGGGATAACAAAATCATCCTTCATTTCTAAACTTATACATTATGGTGGTAAATTATATAAATGCCTCAAAACTTTTACTCTTTGGCTTAAAAACTACATTACGTACTAAAGTTGTCATATTACCATTTACCTTCTACAAATGTTTCAAAATGACTCCTAAATTGATAATGATTTTAGAGTTTGTACTAATCATAGTTTTGAAACCTTTATTATAAGTAAAAGGTATATATATATATATAGAATCAGAAATTTTGGTTAATTAAATTTTGTCACTTCATTAGCACTAAAATCAAGTTTATTATGAAAATTATAAATAGATTGAGGTCAGGCCTAACCCAATTGAAGCCCATGGTGAAATTTTGGGCTAGAAAAAGGATTGGGCCCAAGGTCAACTGCTCAAGTCCATGGCTGTTATTATGAAACATGGACTATCAAATTATCCATGGAGTCATGAAAAAGATTCAACAAAGACAAACAAATCCACTAAGGCAAACAAATAGTTGGTTATTAGGAGCATTGAGAAAATGTTATAGTCCAAATATGACTTTAGAATTAGTAGATACTAATTTTAATTTCAAATTAAGTTAGATACTAATTTTAATTTCAAATTAAGTTGGATAAATTTTTTAAAATATTGTTATATGTTCAATTATTAGATGATCCGTATTACTTATACACTTTAATAAAAAAATAATAAATGGTGGTTTATTCCATTCAAATAAAAAAGATTATCGATAAATTTCGTTTTTTCCACAGACCAAACAAAAGAGATGAAGATGGCGATCGCCATTCAACTCTTCTTCTTCCTTCTCATCATCCATTCACACTCCGCTATACCCTCCATTCGTCTTCTCCGCCGATCAACCTCCTTTTCCGTCACCGACTTCGGAGCCATCGGCGACGGTCTCCACTACGACACCACTGCAATCCAATCCGCCATCAACAGCTGTCCCGCGCCTTCTCGCTGCTACGTCACGTTCCCGCCTGGCACCTACCTGACCGCGACGATCTGGCTTCGATCTGGCGTCGTACTGGACATCCAGCCCGGCGCCACCGTGCTCGCCGGCACGAAGATGGAGGACTATCCGGCGGATTCGTCGAGGTGGTTCGCGGTGGTGGCGGAGAACGCGAGCGACGTTGGGATCAGCGGGGGAGGGACGGTGGACGGACAGGGGCTGAAGTTTGTAGAGAAGTTTGATAAAAGGAAGAATGTGATGGTGAGTTGGAACAAAACTGGAGCGTGTTATGGCGATGAGTGTAGGCCGGATTTAGTTGGGTTCATCGGCTCCAATAAGGTTAGGGTTTCCAATGTTAGCTTCAATCAACCTGCTCATTGGTGGTGCGATTCTCTCACTCTCTCTCTCTCTCTCTCTCTACCATTTTTGTCCATTTTAGTTCATCAAAACAATTGGGTGTAATTTTTGTTTTAATGATTTTGCTGATCTTAGATATGATTTTGCAAACATGACCCTTTACTAGATGAGCATCACTGGTTGGGATCTGTTTCTTCTTTTTTTTCTTACAAATGTTCAAACCCATTTTGAAACAAACATTTTTTGAGATTTTCCAAACCAACGCCAACTCACAGTTCACAGTCTCATTCTCCAACCGAACCCATTTTTTTAAATTAGGTAAATCTTATTAATAATTTTTATGCATAAAATATAATACGTTAATTTGCATAAATCATGTCTATTATTTATATTAGGTCATTTTTTATGTTTATTTTTCTGTGATTTGTAGGTTTTTTTTAAAGATATAATGTAAATATTGATAAAAATATGAACATAAATGGAAATTTAGAACTATGATTTCTACTAAAAAGTTTACTTAGGAAACTTTTCAATAGTTTAGAGGAATTTTTTAAATAAAATTTTAATCCTTTTCACCCGTAAGAATATTTTTGAACCCTTTACGAAAGGTTAAGAGCATTTTTAAAATTTTTGAATATTTAGAGACCCTTAAACCACAAAGTCTAGGCATCTTTTAATTTAGCCAAAAACCTATAATAATAGAAAATCATACCAAATTTTAAAACGGTTTATGTGGTTGGTTCCAAACATATTTTTGTTTTTGGATTTTAATTAATAATAAAGCTAGTTGGAATGACTTAAATTCGTTCTTGTATTGAGCTTATTTTTTTATTTATGAGTTATTTACGATTTTAAAATTAAGGTTTAGAGAAAGTGCAAAATATAAACTCTCTCCAACTTTATGGTATCAATTTTGTATTACGTAAACATTCTCTCTATTCTCTATCTCATAGATGTAGCTAGTGAATCACGTATATTTGTGTGTCGATCTCTATACGTTTTTGTATTGGTTGATTGTTGACTTTATAACATATTTTTTTAACAAGGAAATGGTAAAGAGACAAGTATAGATTTCTAAAATATAAACGGAGACATGTTTGTTATCAAACGTGCTTTTAAAAGTGAAATTTTATGCAGCTTGCATCTTGTTAGATGTGAGAACACAGTCATTGAGGATGTTTCAATTTATGGAGATTTCGATACGCCCAACAACGACGGGATTGATATTGAGGACTCCAATAATACGTTGATTACAAGGTGCAGAATTGACACTGGGGATGATGCAATCTGTCCCAAGTCATCCAATGGCCCTGTCTTCAACTTAACAGCCACCAACTGCTGGATACGAACTAAATCTTCAGCCATTAAGCTCGGCAGCGCCAGTTGGTTTAATTTCACTCGAATGCTCTTTGACAATCTCACCATTGTTGATTCTCATCGAGGACTCGCGTTTCAGCTGCGCGATGGAGGCAAGTTCTTGTTTCCCTTCTTAGTTCTGATGCCAGCCATTTTAGATTACAGCTTTCTCATTTTTACAACTAGATTTCAAGTCTCTAGAAGTATATGGTACAACCTTACGACCTTACACGAACATATCTGTTCCGTAGGTTGTACCATTGTGTCCTTAAAGTTCTAAAATAAATAAAACAATTTTAGACCTTTTGTTATTGGGCTTCATAACTAAGGTATGTTTGACAGTATGATTTAAGAATGGTTAAAATCATTTTGTCACGTTGGAAACATACTTTTAATCTTTCAAAACCAAATTTGGTTGTATGACAGTGGTGTTTTAAAATGTTTTTAAATGTTTGAAAGTGATGTTCAACATGGTATACCCTTATACTTATTTGAAACTATACCATTATTGAAATGTTCGAACACTAAGCTTACCACATGTTTATGAAATTCAATGTGCTAATTCAACTTGAAAACTGGTGAGAAAAATTCACTTTCAGCCATTCATCTTTCAAAATCATAACGAAATTCTCTTCAATATTCTCTTCTGCAGGAAGTGCAAATGATATTACATTCTCAAACATAAACATCACCACAAGATACTACGATCCCTCATGGTGGGGAAGAGCCGAGCCAATTTACGTTACTACTTGTCCAAGAGATCCAGGATCAAAGGAGGGTTCAATCTCAAACATACGCTTCACAAACATCACGGCAACATCCGAAAATGGGGTTTTCCTATCAGGATCGAAATCTGGGGTTTTAAGTAACCTGAGGTTCACCAACGTGAAGCTGAGGTACAAAAGATGGACAAAATACGGTGGTGGTATAGCAGACTATAGACCAGGATGCCAAGGGTTTGTCAAACATGGGATGGCAGGGATGATAATGGAACACATTGAAGGATTGAATTTAGAAAACGTTGATATGCATTGGTTTGATACTAATGGATCATTACAATGGAATAATCCTTTGGATTTCAGACCTTCAACTGTGAATAACATCTCATTTTTGAACTTTCATTCTGGTTATTCTAGTGGATGAGAGTTTGTGGATTATTTGAATTTAACATTTTTTTGTTGTAAAATGTAAATAGAATAGAATAATTGTAGTATGCCGACTTGAGAACTTGCTGCATGATGGTCTGTTCTTGGACTTTGACAATAAAAGTTGTATTTTTCAATTGTTGCAAATGGCTATGATTATTTTTTCTTCCTCTACCTCCCAATGAGAGACGAGAGAAGAAAAAAACTACAACAAATGATGGAAATTTTGTAGAAATCATTTGAATTAGTAAGTATGAGTTTTGTTGTTCCTACATTGGTTTTGTAATGAATAAAGTTTCAATAATAGGTAAAAAGATTAATACTTGAACAATACAACAAAATGAGTAAAAGTATCTAAAGATATGAAATAATATAATTAACATGGGATTTTATCCGGTACATTTATTAAAGTAACTATTTGGTTCTTGTAATTTAGAAGTTTATAGCGATTTTTGTTTCTAAGGTCACAAATATTGTTAATCAAAGGACCAAGTTGGACAATATTCTTCATGTTTCAACCTATTAACTTATGCTAAATGTTCAAGCACTATGAACCTTACAAAACATCTCATTATCTATAAGCTAGATACAATGAGACCACAAGTCAAAGACCAACCTATTAATCTTCCCTACACAATGGATAACTCAAGTGTCAAAGCCACTGCTTAGATTTCAAATCAAAAAATATTTGTTCTTCTCCAATTCTTTTGAATGCAAACCTTCCTCTGGAAGATTAAGCAGGGAAAATAAAGAAGACAGCAAACTGAGACATGTACATTCATCAAGTAAAAACATCATCACGGAAAACCATTCCCATGACAATCGATCGAGCAGACTTTTTATCAAAGATGATAATTACTTCCTCTTGGATTTTTTGGAGGACTTTCGGTTCTCTAACTTCTTCTGAGCAGCTTCAAATTCTTCCTCCGTCGGTTCTGAGGCATCGCCTCCCCCATATTTAGATACTAAAGATGAGAACATGGAATCAAATCGGTCTTTCCTCTCATTTCTTCGCTGAGATATTATGGCATAAAGATCTGTTTCTGACTCTTTATTAGATCTGTATAAAAATCAAGGCACTAGGTAACCTTTGATATAAAACGAAATTTAGCTGATATAGAACTTAGTGTATCATCTTCATCAAAGTAATAAATATGCAGAGAAAACTCACTTCACCCTCTTCCTCAAAGGACTTGTCGGTGGTTTCGTTTCAGATATTTTCCTTGCCCATTTGTCGTAGGATTTTGTTGATTTTAGCTCGCCTAACAAAACAGAAGAAAAGATAGATTAGCACCATCACATCTTAAGATTAGGTAACATAATCAATTTTTTTATATGCAAAAGACAAGTTCCAAGAAACGGAGCAAGATAATTCCTATAAAAGAAAGATGGATGCTCACCAGCAGTAATTGCCTCATCTAAGATGTCCTTGAACCGGTGTGAGTCAAGCTTGGGATCTGAACAAAGCATTGAGCAGAACAGCCTGCGGAAGATGAATTTTTTTAAAAAAAATCAACTTGCCATGTGTAGAAAAAAACAGGATAGTTGGAACATCGTCTTCACCTGTTCATATTACCCTTGAATTTCTTGAACAAATCAATCAAATCTTTCTTCTCTGACTCAGAGCCTCTGTAATTTGCTTCAAATTCTTCTATATCAGCTTCAGTGACCTACAATTAAACATATATTATTGTGAACAAAATAGTTTCAACTTCAATGAGATTATAAAAGCATTGATATTTATATAAGGTGAAACCTTTTTGTACATGGTTCTGAAAAATTCATGAAGATTCTGAACAACTTCCCCTGCAAGGTCCTGATGTAAAAAGAACCAACAAAGATGTATTTAATCTTCACTCCCATATTTTAACATGCAATGAAACTATTCTCTGCTTTTCATAATGTTGTCCAGGAAGATGCAGTTCTTTCTACACCAACTTAAATAAAAATCAGTATGTACTTACGGCATCATCAATACAGCCAGTCTGATCATAAACTGCACGCTTCTCCTCATCCCCAAGAATCGACATAACCTTTTGCAACTGCTGAAATTTCTCTTTCGCTTCCTAAGGGAGAAGAGTAATAGATAAACAAACATTGATAACTTCTGATAGGGAAAAGAAAATACACCTATCAAAAATTAAATTAAATTAAGCTGAACTGAACTAAAATTTGCAGATGTTAGAATCGGCATTCACCTCATCTCCAGGGTTTTTATCAGGATGCAGGCGAAGTGCCAACTTATAGTATGCCTTCTTTATTTCCGGCTGAGAAGCTGTCCTCTCCACTCCAAGAATCTGCAGGCATTATCATTAATCAAACTTAGGAAGTGAAGGACAACAACTGGAAACTACATTGTAGTGTTGCACTTAGTTAATAATATATTCTTTGACCCTCTACGTTCAGAATAATAAATTGTTGTAACTCATTATTAAAGTAGAAAGTACACGAAAGTTAAAAGTTCAAAATCCCGGTGGTCAAATAACAAGTATCAGTAAAAAAAAAAAAAAAAATTTTGAACAACTAAATTTGTGCAGGAAGTATTCTTAATTCACAATCCAAACAAACTACCAGAACATAAAGCCGAAACGAAAACTAGGATCCTCTCCAGTTTCATTGATCTGGGCAACTGAATTCCTCACTCTTAACAGAACCAGAAAGCTAATCATTTACTCTGTCTCTCATTTTCTAAGCGTAGTTCAACTTCTTAGACAATGAACGAGTGGTTAGAGTAGTTTTCCCCCCTCCATATCCTTCTCTAGCGAACCTCTAACTCCCCTTTTCTTTTCATTTAAACGCCATTAAGTGGTCCAATTAACTCTGCTTTTACCTCAAAACCATCCAATTCTCACCAAATTCAAGGTTAGGAATTTGAGCACGAACCATTTCCTCCTCCTAAAATTAGGGCTTAAACACCAACAGCTACACATCACGAGACGAAAACACCTATCACGATTATACGAAAACTCAAACCGTAAATAAACAAACCCTAAACCCCCGTCCCTTCCCTTCGCAAAAGAAACAAAAAAAAAGCCCCTTCTATATTTAGGGCAAAAGAATCACGAGATAAAATGGCTAATCGAGCAACAGATATAAAGACAACAAAAATTTCCAGAACAGCTATAACACAAAGAAACAAACCATACCTGGTAGAGGCTATTCAGATTGGTGGAAGATTGGGTGGGAGTCTCAACTTGCTCTTCCTCCTCTTCATGGATCGGAACCCTAGATTTCTTCTTCTTCCCCATAGAAAATGGAGCAAAAGCTAAAATGAAAAAAGGAGAGTCGCAACAGAAAACGTAAGAAGTATAGGATTGAATGAAGAAGACGATGATTGCTTTGTTGGATTGATGAATTTGATACTCAATAAGCGAAAGAGAAAGACTCGATTTTTATCCTTTTCTTTTTCCCGCCATGATTGGCTTTGGGTTCCTTCCTTTCCCGCGCGATAATCTTCTACAAGTGAGTGTACCGTAAACTTCACTCTATATTTAATCTGAACCCTTCATTTTCATTTAATGACACTTTATTTGTTCAGATAACATCGACGGTGGTAGTTTTACACCGTTGAATTTAGAAAAGAAAAATTTGTATGGATATCAAAAATTTGAAATTATTTACAAAATACACCAACAAGAAATTAAACAGCGAATTTGAGAGATTTGATAGATTGTATTATATCATCTTTCTTTGTATTAACTTTATTTTGATTGTTTAAACAATTTTAGTAAAAGTTAACTGCAACCGATAAATTTAAGATTTATTAAAATTGCATCAGCTTTTAATTTTGAATATCATTTTTTTTTTTATTTTAGTCTATTGTCACTTAAAATATTTAGGTTTAGTCATGTAATTTTAAAAAATATTGGAAACATACTTTCAAAGGGGGATAGAGACTAAACCCTATTGAGAGTAAGGTAATTAAAGTGGAATAAGTATAGGCATTTAAAAATGAAAGTGGTAATTTAACCTTCTTATTTATTTTACCTCATTAGTAGTTATTGTTGCGGTTGTTTTAAAATTACCACGTCGACTAGTTTTACAATGATGAAAAACCACAATTGAGTATTTCCTAAACCTCAATTATTTGATTCTACGGTTCTTTGAAATTAACTTAGGATCAAAATAGTACGGATTTGATGTGTAAACTATTTTAGTTAAAGAAAAAAATAGTAAATATTGTAGAAAAAATGATAAAATAATAAAAACTATAACAAATAAGGAGTTTGAATAGTGTTGACAGTAGCTAACTGGAGAGTATAAAATAGTACGTGGTTATTATAGTATCATATGATCTGCCCAAAACACCTCCTAGTACTCCACCGAATAAAATTTTCTGCACAAATATCTAAACAATGAATGTTCTGACTAAATTATAGGACCAAACTGAAACTTTCATAAACTAAATTAATTAACCTTTAAATCCAACATCTACGAGCTGTTATGTAACGTACCTACAAGAAAGTCTCTAGTTCCCATCGCAGATATCCACGTTCTGTCCATTTCCTCGAGGTAAAAGCCTTCATCTCAAGCTATTAGATGATTATTTCACCACCACCACCAGCAGATACCGTGACTTGTTTCAACCTCCAAGCCGACGAGAAATGCTAAAGTTATTGATATTGCAGCAGTTGCTCTGATACTATACTCTGTATGGTCAGAAAAATCTGGAAGTTGGGACTCTATGTGTAAAAAGAACTTCAGTTTTCACGTTTTCCCACAACACCACAGTATTCCAGAGTATGAATTAAAGGCTGATCTTGAACTGTTCTTCACACTCTTCCGAATCACATGCTACTTCAATTCATGTATAAAAGGCTTTTAGACTGCAGTATAGTAGCATGCTCAATGGTATCAGAAGATAAGAGAGCTTCGTACTATTTGTAGCTTCAAAGCCTACCAGTAATCTCCACAAGAGCATACTCCCCCAACTATATTATGAAACCGGTTTTTGTCCCTTAGGATTACTGTTCTTGCATAAAGCCTCGACACAAATTTGGCAAAACTGTGGCAATCCACGCAAATTCTAAGGTTTTTTATGACACGGATTGTTGTTCCTTCAGGAGTAGCAATCAGTCCAAATGCCAAAGCTAGCTTTTCACTATGGCCTAGAAGCACCTTCTCTTTCTGTTCCTCGTCCACATCATATAAAACACAACTCAAGTCAGGAACATAACCGTCTTCCTTGAATTTAATGGATAATTCCTTTACTTTCTTTGCCACCTCTTCCCTTCTTGGATGAGTGTGATCACTTGCATGGAAAGTATGGACAATTTGATCAAGCTCTACCCAGCTGCGACCAGGCTCCTTTGTCACAGCTTTTTCTTGCATCAGGTCCCTAATATTTCTCATATCTTCCCATTTTCCTGCAGAAGCATATAGATTTGAGAGAATAACATAGTTCCCCGCATTTTCAGGTTCTAACTCTAGAAGCTTCTGACCCACAATTATTCCAATTTCGACATCTGAGTGAACCCGACACGAACCTAATAGTGATCCCCAAATAGCAGCGGTTGGCACAAAAGGCATCTTTTTTATGAAATCAAAAGCCTCTTCTACACGGCCAGCACGCCCAAGTAAATCAACAACACAACCATAATGCCCAATATCTGGTTCAATTCCATCCTTTCCATTTACCATGTTATAGAAGATTTCAAGCCCCATATCTTCCAACTGTCCATGACTGCAACCAGATAAAACAGCCAAATATGTGATGCTGTCGGGTTTAACTTTATTTTCTTCTCTCATCAGTTTAAAAAGTTCAAGCACCTCTCTCGCCATTCCATGTTTACTATACCCGACAAGCATTGCATTCCATGATATGCAAGTTCTCTCAGGCATGCTATCAAAAATTCTCCTGGCATAGCAGACATTCCCACATTTTGAGTACATATCGATAAGAGAATTCAGAAGAACAACATAGGAATACTGTCCAGACCGAAGGACATGGCTGTGCACTTGCTTGCCGTGATTGAGTGCAGCAAGTCCGGATAAGGCAGTTAAGACACTAGCATAAGTTACAGAATTTGAATTCATTCCTTCAATTTGCAATTGACGAAATAGTTTCAATGCTTCTTCGTCAAGACCCATTTGAGCATAACCAGATATGATAGCAGTACACGCAACAACATCTCTTTCTGGCAAGCAATGGAAAACTCCATGAGCATCACAAATTCTACCCGATTTTGCATACATATCAAGAAGTGAACTGCCAACAAACATGTGGGACTCATAATTTCTTTTGATGGCAATGGAATGAATTTGTCTACCAGTTTCAAATCCCAAACTACCGTAGCAAGAAGTAAGTATGGTAGCGAAAGTGAAATGGTTTGGTTCTGTATCTGCAAAAATGACCATTTTATCAACATATTAAAAGTGATCCAAGACAACTGAGATCATCTAATCAATATTTTCTTTTCCATCATCATTTCACCCAAGAAGGAAATTTAGGGATTAACCAAACAATTGAAAAAAAAGGCTTTGCACGTGAACCATTGAGAAGAACTAGGAACCCAAGAATGAAGATCCCTCCTCCCTGGACGAACAGAAAAATCCACCAATGAAGCTTAATATGTGGCATTTCCTTACTTAATAATGGCCACTAAAACCCAAGGTTAAAGGGGGAGGAAGGGCCATCAACGTGGGAAAGAAGGAAGCCACCAAATGAAGCATCGTGAAAGACAAATTATATAAATCAGATAATAGAGAGCGAAATGGTTTCTCAGCTAGTTACCAAATGTCTTCCCAGCCCACCACATTTCAAACATAGATGAAAGTTAAACCAAAGGTACCACCAAAGAGCTTTCCTTGTGCGTCTAGAAGTGCCTTTTGAAACCTCAATCAAGGTCCACTAGAAAGGGTGAGTACCATATTTGCTTGCAACAGCCTTATGCCAAAGGGTATAAGATTCATGGGAGAAATGCCAAAACCACTAACCAAAAAATCATTTCATCGTGCTTCCTAAGATTACCAATGCTTAGCCTTCAGAGCTCCTTTGGCTTCGTTGCAACACTCCAATTCAAGAGATGAGAACCTTTACCTTCACCATTACCTTCTCCTCCAAAGAAGTCCCTCGTGCCTTTTACTAAGGATTAACTGACCAACACCAGAATCTTAAAGAACGATAGGGAATACGCTGGAATTCTGCTCAAACTGACTAGCTCAAGGCAAGTCTTCCTCCTTTTGAAAAGTAATTAGTGTTTTAAAAAGAAAAATGTTTTTGAACTTTTTCCACAACAAAGTTCAATAATGGCTCACTCCTAGGATTATGATCAAGAGAGACCTAGATAAGAAGGAAAGTCCCAATCCCACAACTCAACCAAGAAACTAATCTACCGAGTTTAGAAGGATAGCAGTTAATCTCCAACGATAAACATTCTCCCCATTAATCTTTAAACCCGACAAAGTTCCAACAAAAGATAAGAAAGGATTAAGATGAGAGAGAAAAATGGAATCAACGGTGAACTGTTAGTGAGGCAAGACCAGCTTATCTTTCCACCTTTAAGAGCATTTCTTCAACCCCCTGATAAATGATTCTCCCAGAAAATCCACCACAAGCAAAACCAGAAAAGGAGAAATAGGATCTCCTCGTATTAGGCCTATAGAGGGATAAAACTTGCCGCTAAGTTTAGCAACTCCAAATCCTTGTATCAACATGGATTATCCTCATAGTAAATGCAACTCCAAATCCACGCTTTCCACTTGTATCCAAAACCTTTAATTTCTTACGTACAACTTTCTCTAAAGAGAACTGAGTCCGCATAATCATAATCAAAACGAATTTTAATGCAATCCCCTTTTGTTTACAATTTTTGCAGTTGTCAATCGCCTCGTTAGCTATAAGAGATTGATCCAATGACTGTGACAACAATAAACGCACCTTGAATCTCAGAGATCATCCTTGAGACTTTCTGTAATCTATCTCCTAGAACTTTGACAAGGGTTTTGTATACATAGGTAATCAAACTATCTCCAGACCACTCTATTTATTTCTTTTTACATCCATTAGTATTTATGCAAGCTCGTATGGACCTTGACTGATCTCATGGAACAATTGGAACTCCCATTATTAGTCTATTACAATAATAATGTCGCTTGTATCTCAATAATAATTCTAATATCTTTCCAAACAATATTCCTAACACATTATTTTTCAGCACCAAGTCTTCTTTGTCAATAAAATCCACGAAGAGGGAGGTCTATTTTTTTGGGGCTCCTAGATTAACAGATAATATCCGTGCAATCCATAAAACAAGGAGTACAAAATGTTAATTCTAAGGAAAGAAAACCAGATTATACCTCTCAGATGAACGTTCACTCACAAACGCACTTACACAAATAGAATGAAAGCAAAACAAAGAGTACCTGATCTTAACATTTCCACAAACAGATTCAAGGCTTCAAAGGCAAAACCTCTTTGCGAATAAGCCGAAATCATCGCAGTCCAAGAAACCACATTCTTCTGGGGCATTTCATCAAACATTTCCCGCGCATCACCTAAACAGTCACACTTATTGTACAACACAATCAACCTCGTTCTGAGGTACACGGAAGGCAAATAACAAGTTTTTATCATGTGGGTATGAACTCTTTGGCCTTCTCTAATAGCCCTTTGACTAACACACTCATTCAAGATTGTATCATAACCTTCGAACTTCACTTCACGGCCTAAAATGGCCATTTGCAGCAATGCTTCCTTCAATTGGCCACTGGAACACAGAGTTTTCAAGTTGGGTGACGGTGAAAATGATATTTGGCGGGAGAATGTGTATCGAGAAACTGGAGACAAGAATAGATGTCTGACATGAGAGTACACGCAAAAGCTTTTCCTTGGCATTCTCTCTCAAGTGTTTTTAAAAAAAATTTAAACTTTGTCTCTCCTTATGATTTTAACTAAGAGGTTTATTCATCAATGGCCTCATGGTTCCTAATTTATGACTATCAAAATGGGTAAACTCAAACTCAAAGCATAATTAAAGAGTTTGAATCTTAGTTGAAACTGCAACTCAAATGAGACCGCAAATGGGACAAATGGCCGTTAAAGGGATTTCATTATCTAAACTAAAATAAAATAGTAAATATTCAAAATTTTCACCAAATCCTTCCTTTGGAACTTTTAATTTAAATAAAAGTTGTCAAGACGTTCCATAATTTTATGCAAAAAGATAAATAATTTTTTTGCACACATCAACTACATAGGATGATTGAACCACTAACCTCTAGGAATATAGGTCATACCAAAGCCAAACTTTTGTAAAAAGAAATATAATTAATGATGTAATGCAAAAGTTTATGATTTCAAATATAAAAGATGTTTAAACATATTATTATCGTTAATACTGCAAAAGTAATGAAATGAAATTGGTAGAATTGAACCCAACAAATTAAATCATAGCCTCAAACAATATATCCTAATTTGAGGGAAATAATTGGATTACTAGATATAGGTAAAAGGAAGGGTAGATTTAGGGAAAATGAAAGCATGTGGGGGGTGAAATCAATGTATCATAAAAAATGATGAAACACAAATTGAAAGCGTTTTGGTGCAACACAACACATGTGCTTCATTGCCTCATTCATCACCCACCCTTTATTTACACAAAACTATTGTACTATTTTCTCCTCTACTATAAGTATAACCCCCAACTACTTTATTGCATTTATTAACCACAATGTAATGTTATGTTGTCTTTTTAAATCAAACCTTTCTAATTATTTTATGCTATCTCTTCACCCTTTTTTCCGAATTTTTTTTCCTATTCATCATAAATATTCAATTTATTTTAGGATCAAAACTTTAAGATTAAACTTAACTCACCCACCCAAATGCTAAATAAAAAAGAAGCTAAGATACATAACCTAACCCTAACAAGACAATTTAAAAACTTGGAAAATTTTATATATGTTTAATTTACACATCTTAAGGAAATATTCTTACTTTACAAGTGATTCAAGTGAAAAAATAATAACGTTGTAGAAAAGAAAGAATGTAATGAATGGAGAAGAGAGAGAGGAATGGTTTAAAGTAAGAGTATATATGATAATGGTCAAAAATATAAAGGACATCATTTGAAAATAGTGCACACCTTGGCTCCCACCATCTAAAGTTTGTAGAAAGCAACACAAAAAGACCAAATATGTCTTCATTTTCACTTTTATAATTATATACAATTACTTACTGTAATTCATGAACCATAAAATATTTGTATAATGTAGTTTATTATGTAACGATAGACAAATTGTGATATTTGGAATAAACCAAAAAATTGGGAGAGAAGAGAGGTGTCCATGAGGAATAAAGGTGAGAGATCAAAGCACATGTGTTCGTTGGGCAAATTGGAGAGAATAATATACATAGTTCTCACAAAGTCAATAAGCTATGGTATATTTATGGAGGGGTCCTTTCTTACTCTTAATCTACTAGAGATGAGACACACATTCATCATATGGTCATCCACATGACATAATTATTCTGTTTTTGGGTCTTTTTTTTTCTATTTGGAAGATTGTGAATGTGTTGTGTTTTTTGGTTCCAACTTAGTTGTGAATGTTAATTAACATTTTTCTTTTATTCCAAATATTAAATTGAAGTCCATTTTTATTTTCGTCTCGACACCAAACTAATTAGAATTAGAATTGAGCGGATGACATATTTTTGTGTAAATTTTATATTAAACTACTCTTCCATACTCAAAATCTAAGATTATAAATTATAGTAATATTTCATTATAGATCAATCCTTCAACAATTATCTTCACTTATAAATTTAGAAAATTATAAAAAAAAATCAATATTAAATAGAGATGGAAAAAATGACCAAGAAATCGAAAGAGAGATAATGTGTACAAACCTTCGTGTTGTGCTAAATTCTTCTAATTTAAAATGTACTAACAAAAAGTCGTAGATTTTGAATTTTCACCCAATTTTATAAGAACATCTCACGTATTATTTATCGATGGTGTTTACTCGCATTCCATGTGTGGTTTGACTTCTTTAGGAAATGTTAAATTATGCCTTTGTTGGCCTCCATATTCTCTAGCTAGTTAGATGGCAAATGAGAATTTTTAACATTTAAGGGATTAAAATTGAGAAGGGAGTATATTATATATTTGATTTTGTATATGTTATAATTATATGTAAAATATACATAGACTTAATTTTAAAGAAATGTAATGAAGGGAAGGAGAAGATACTTTTTAAGAACACATATATTCAAAGAAAAAACATGTAAGAATGTCATAATATAATCCTATATAATACATTAGGAACATCTTGATCATAATATTCTAATTTATGTATGTGAAAAATTGGATTGAAATATACATGGTTTTGTACAATAGTTTAAAAGTGGGATTAAATCCAAGGTGATGGTGATGTGATCCTTCTAGGAAGATGGTGAAAGTGGTTTGAACAAAAAGAAAAAGCTTCTTCCTTTTTAAGTTTTCCTCCATTTGCATGTCTTTTACAAAGCTATTATTATTATTATTAGGTAGAGAGAGAAGAGAAAAATAATTATAATCATAATCATAATATGGCCGGACCTACGTAAATCCTATTTGTATATTGAAATTGGTCCACAAAATCATTCATCCAACCCATTTACATTTTCATCCTATAAATGAACTTTTTAAATTGTGTTTTTCCAAATTCATATGATCCAAAATCATTTTATTATTAATATTTCAATTTCGTTTCAGTTTGCTCTTTAGATTTAACTTCTTTTAAGATACAAAAGTATATCATTTATTCGTAAAAAGCTAAAATCTATAATTGGGTCCTTATAAAAAGATAAAAATCTATATTTTATGTTGAATGTTTAAACAATTTTAAGGATTAATTAATTTAATTTAGAATTATTGATTTTGTTTAGGAATTAAACTTTAGTTTTTGGGATTAATTTCAATTATGACGTACTAAATGAAATGCAAGTTTATATCAACTTAGTGTATGTATAATAATAAGTAAGAATTTATGTCTTTTTCACTTTTAAATTTAAAGTAGATTTATTTAGTCTCCAATATATATTTTTAAATTCTATTTTTTTTAAATGCACTCTTTTTAATCTAAGTTTTTTAGTTAAAAAGTTCATTAACTCACTTGAAAAAAAGATCGAAAATAATCTTTTATAATTTTTAATTTCACATAATTATTTCCAAAAGTGTTTAAATGGACTAAGAAAATGTATTTTTTTAAAATTCAAGAATGAAAACTTAAAAATTAAAAATGGTCAAGGGCAAATGCACCAATCCTTCAATTTTTGGGACTAAAAACATATCTCATGATTTAATCTTTTATATGGCTTGTTTTTTTTTTTTTTTATCTCAATCCTAAAAAAATTCACTATTATATTTTCTTTAACAAAAGTGTTGAATTAACGTAGGATGGAAAAGATTAATTTAATTAATTACCATACTGATTTATGATTTATCAATCACACCTTGGAAATACTTTCTATTGAATTTTTTAGAAATTCTCTTCTTACTATTTTAAAATTTTAAAACAATGGCTAATGCTTTTAAACACTTCTATAGATGAAAAAAAAAAAGGAATTAAATGTGAAAAAAGTGTAATCCCAATAAAGATGCATGGATGTGTGTAATTTATCTAGGAATAAGATATTGGGTTGATTTGATGGGTGGGACATCCATGTTTCTATAAACACTTTTTTCTTTTTAATTTACAATTTATATCTATATATATAACTTTGTATGTTGAAAAGTGGGACCTAATTTAATTAATCAATTAGCCATAATTATTAACTAATGGTACTATCTTAAGATCTTCTCTTGGCAATTAACGATTCTTTTAAGGAATAAATTGTATTTGCATTATGAACAAAAATTTACCTACTTGATTTGATAGCATAAACGTCAAAATTAATCTTTTTTAGCAGAATCTCTTTATTAACTTTATTTATGCACACATCCATATGAGAGTCAATACCATTTTTAAAGTGGCTTAACACCTAAGCAAAATATTTATATATATATATACACACACACACATATATATCTCCAAATATTGAGTGAATTACACTATTACATAATTGGTATTCCTACAAATATTTTACGTTTTTTTGTAATATTCCATGATAATACTACTGTCTAAATTAAAAGAATTAACATCAATTTTTTAAAATTTTACTTCATTTTATATTGATTAATTTAAGTTGATATTTCATTTTAATAACAAAAACACACCTTCAAAATAGTTATAGTGATTTTTGTATCTTTTAGTTGGAATTATATTCATATGTTAATTGAGTTCTTTCACTTTCGTGTAATAATAGTTTGAGTAGTTGATAAATTAAATTGTAAGAAATAATTTAGGGATAGATTTTAAATAATTAATCCTCTTGAAAAGTAATTTATTTAAAGAATATGATTTTGTTTGTTGTGACATGTGAGAGTAAAAGTAAATATCTACATTTTACTTTTGGAATATATAATTATTGATCTCAAAATGAAAAATAATTGTTTCAAATATTTTTACAATAAGGTTATTCATGTAAGAATTGAACCATTGAAAACATAACTTTTAAGAGACAGTAAAGTAGTAAATATACTCTCTTTTTTCCCCTCAAATTGTAGACCCCTAGATTTTCTTGAGAAAAAAATACACATAATTAGTGGTTTAATTAATTTACTCAATTACCAAGTGAATCCATTATTATTCTCCATTAAAGTATAATTATTCTAACATTTTCAATATATTAAGTCCAGTAGTCTTTTTCTTTTGGAGAGTCAACTACCGTTCTTTTAAATTATCTTAAACTATATCACAACGTTGAATTAGGAAGATTTCTACATCTAATTTTATCTATCTCGGATTCTAAATCTTAGGTTTGGAGTCTTATGTTCCAAGATCATATCCTATATTATTTGTCATATTTATAATTATTTCTTATATGCTATTTTGGTAATAACTTATTTGAAGTAGTTATATATATAATATTTTTTTAGATAAACTAATTATTTCTTATTTTTATCTTGACAATAGTAACCATGTTTCATTATGTAATGACACTTATTTTACTTAATTAATTTAATAGACCCTAGATTATTGTTGTTGTTATCTTCAACCTTTAGACATTTACTTGACCACAATGATATATGGTAGACGTAGACCCTAATTGATGTATCTTTTACATCATGTTATATTTTGTTATTGAATAAAATGTAATATCTCTATTTCTATGATAGTTACACATAAATGATTATATTATATATATATTCGGTTGTCAATTATTATTTTTCAACATTTATTGATCAACGCAATGAATGAAGATGAAAAGAACAGTTCTTTTCTTTTATTGGAGAGAGAGAAGTGAATACATACATAATATATATATCTGTGAATAGAAAATGAAATGGAAGCAAAAGGTAGTGGGGAATGGGGGAGACATAATTGTCCCCTCAATGTAATGGAATGTGAATACAAATATGAAGATTAAAGATATAAATTATATATAAGTCACACACACACACAGTTCCATAACTCATACACAATATTATTATTCTCTTTTACACAGATATATATTGTATGTTTTGTCTCTTTCATACTTCACACACTCCTTTACATACTTTTAACTCTCTCTTTTTTACTATTATTTTTAATTATAAAACCTTAAAAACACTTTATATATAAATATTAGTTCATGATCTCCTCATTGGAAAGAGGAGGAAGAAGAAGAAGAAGAAGAAGCCAAACTAAAAATCCACTAAACACCTCTTGGGATTTTAAAACTAATTAATTAATTAATCTATCTCATTAATGATAATTATATTACATTTGCTAAATGCATTTTTTATTCTACAATGTCTCCAAATCCCATTGTTTATTGTATTTGACTATTCGATACACTTCCACACTAATTCATTTAGAGAAATAAAGTAAGCTGTTAAAAAACAAATACTAACAAAAGATGTATGCAATCTCTCTCTTTATGTGGTTTAATTTGTTTATATTGACCATTTATGGAGTGTGAGAAATTAATCGTAAAAAAACTTAGGTTATTTGAGTTATACTCATTTTATTTTATTGTTATTTAATTAATTAAGTGATTTATTATATATTACTCTTTAGTTAATTATAATCATAACGTAGTTTTTATACCACAAGTCTAGGGAGAGAAAAGTTTAATTATTTACAAACTTCATTACAAAAATAGTTACTTATAATGACTTTGTTTTGATTTATTAGTTTATTTTTACCATTATTAAGTATAGAATATACTACAATATTTATGATTTATTTTTAACAAAACCAGGAGAGAGGGATTAGAAGGTAGATTGAAATATTATAACTTGGTTGATATATTCTTAATCCCATTATACCGAAATCTAAAAGCAATGAATTTACGGGAAAAGAAACCTATGGAACAACTACCAAAAAAAGAAAAAAAAGAGAAGAAATGCTTCTATGACTTTACCCCTGTGAAGAAAAACCTAACAAGAAAAATAAAATCAATTTCCATACAAAATTTATGGGCCATGAAAATCATGAAAAAAGAAAAACATTGATTTGGGGCCACCAAAACAATGTTTTCCACCACACCTAATGATACCTAATGACATTTAGACTCATATTTATGATACATCTTATAGTTTCCTTAATTATCATAATTAATTTCAACAATATAAACAATGTGACAACTTCCTCGAATAATTTTCCATAAGAGTGTTAGAAAAGTTTGAGTATGAACTAGAAATTGAGTATAAAAGGCACCATATATTGTTTTAGGTTTTCACTCCAAGTAGAGAGGGGAGTGGGAAAACCACCCACCTATATTATATATTTTTTGGAAGAGAAAAATATACGAAAGTAGAGACAAAAGGAAATTAAATGAAAAGATGTCTTTCTTGCTAAAAAATCGAATTTCAAGAGATCGATAGACGCATCAATATCTCAATTAAGTTGTCTTTACACCACGAGAAAGATTAGGTTACATCTATTTCTATATACCATTGGATTGGATGTTGGTGGAGTTACCCCTAAAATTTTATTTTTCTAAATTAATAACAATGATGCAAAAGAAAAAGGATAATATGAGTAAATTAAATGAGAATAGGAGTGTCCTTTTGGGTTTGGTGAATGAATAGGGATTTTGATGGGTGTGAATGTTTTTGAGAGTATAATATGTATATATATATATATAGTATAGAAGGGGGGTTTTGAAGAAAGGGACATGTCATGAAGGGCATAAATCATGCACTATCTAAAAAGGAAAGGGTAATATATGCAAAACCCACTCTCTTCCCCTTAAAATCTATGTATATAGAGAGAGATGATATATATATAAAGGAAAGAAGGGAATGGTCAAATTGTGGTAGGGTCTCTTCTTTCCCAAAGGGGTAGGAACCTTATTTAATGCCCACTAAATGCTTTTCTTCTATTTTACTATTTCTATTTTCTTCACCCCCTCCTCTTCTTTTCTCTTCACTATACATATAAACTATTTCATTCTTTATATTTTTCCACCATTTTTCCTCTTCTTCTTTTTGTTAGATTTATGTTTTTTTTTCTTCCATAAAATATTTGTTAGAGTATGTTTGAGAATGATTATTTTCAATTCTAATAGATCTTTTAAATTAAAGTCAAGTAGAAACAGGATTTTTAGAAACAGGGTTGGTTTGAATTAAAACCCTATTGATAAAAGTGAATTATTCCAAAAAAAAAAAAGAGAAGAAGAAAAAAATTAAATAGGTTATAGGAAATTTGATGGATTTTTTTATATTTTATAAATGGTTTCAATCTTTTACTATTCTTGAAAATGTTCATAAATAAAGATGAAATTGTTATGAATAACAAAGTATTGAAACTATCTACAAAATATTGCAAAAAGAAGTTTTAGGAAGGAATTATGCTATATTTCAATATTTTATGCTATTTTTTAAAACAAGATACTAGAGGAAGAGAGATCATGGAGTGCACTCATGCATCTTAACTAGATTGACACCTCCATAGCACTAAGAGTATGAGAAGATATAAGAGAACACAAAAAAATGTTCGATGAGATGAAACAAGCCAAACAAAAAAAAGATAAACTAGAGAAAAGTCTTCCAATTGAGAGCAATTGGAGTAACATCGTAATCAGAAAATATGAAAGATTTTGAGGATCAAGATGCTATTAAATATAAAACGTCATCTCTCCAAACTGATAGAATATTTCTCCAAAGAGTTAAATGTTTTATTGTTTCTTTCTAGCCATAAACACCACAGGGAGGCACCAATGAGATTGCTGATGACGAGTCTTTCAGCAGCTGATATATGTTTGTGTAGTATGCAAAAGAGATTCAACAAGAACTCCATTGAGTTAAGATTAATCGCCAAATCAAGGGCTTCAGAAGGACAAGAAAAAACTACAGACTACCTTCGTTGAATAAGAGCATTGCAGGAAGAAGTGCGTCAACGATTATGATTGGTTTTTGCATAGAATACAACAGCTTGGGTTAAGATACAACGAAGGATTCCGAATTCGACTTTATTATGCATAGTATTTAGTCCATTATTAAGTATGGTCCAAATGAAGACTTTACACTTTTTAGGCAGAGACGCGGTAGACCAAAGATTGCCTATGGATATAATATAGTTTTGAGCATCAACCAAATGAATATTTAGAGATTTAACAGAGGAAACTTTGAACGTTGGATGAGCTTTTCTTTTATTAATTTTGTTCTATTTTGATAAACTAGATCGTGTCGTTGTTGCTGTTCATTAAGACAAAAGTCTTAGTTATTAATAACCTAATAATCCTAATTTTAAAATTTAAAAAAAAAAAAGAAAATTTAACCAAATATTTATAAGGAATGAATTTCTTTTTAGTGATTTTAAATATATATTTTTTTCTATTTTTGGAAAAACGCCTAACTAATTTATATTAATGGTCTTATAAATTAGGATACCAACTATAATCATAAAAACATCTAATTGATATAGATTTTTCTTTTCTTTTGATACTTGTTTTGAGATGTGTAACCAATAATCGATACCCTAAACATAAAAGTACACAAAAATAACATAATAAAACAAATAAGAAAGTTCTGTTTTTGTAATAAAAACTTGAAAATTTTCTTTTTATAGAAATAATTACCTAAATTCATCTTTTTAGCATACACATACAAAATATTAATTTTTACATTACATAAATAATAACCTAAAGTGGTTTTTTTTTTCTTTTAAGAGATACTATCATTTTAATAAAAAATTATATATTTGTATGGAAAAAAAAAGTTATGGCAATTTAAAGGCCATAACTATACAAGGTCAGCCATTTCTCTCTCAACCTAAAAAAATTCATCTGTTCATTTTTTTCAATATTAGTATGGTTAGTACTTATTGGAGTCTCATGCAAATTTTCAATCTCTTGCAAGTAATTATCATTCAACCTACATTATAAGTAAATAATAAATCTAATATATATATATATATAACTCATGATGATCAATCTCTCTTGCAAGTAATTATCATTCAACCTACATTATAAGTAAATAATAAATCTAATATATATATATATATATATATATATATATATAACTCATGATGATCATCTTAACATTTTGTTAAGGGTTGGATGAAGTGTTGTGTTTGATTAGTATAACATGGGAGTTATAATAATATCTAAACTTGAACTTTATTTATGCTTGATTGGAGTGCATATATATCAAATCATTTTAATACTTCAATTATTATAATAAGAGACTCAAACATTAAATATTACAATATATAGTTCAAACAACACATATCACTAATAACTTTACCCAAAGTAAGTTCAATTTGGATCTCAAACGTATCTCGTTAGATTTACTAATATTGATCTAATAAACAACGTAACCAAGCAAACCCTATTCGATAAATCTGCAGGCGTTCGAGTATATAATGCATATCATATTAATTGAAGAAAAAGAAGGAGGAGGGAGGGTTATTGTTATTGTGCGTGAGAGAGAGAGAGAGAATGAAGAAAGAGAGTTAAGAAAAATAGTCAAAAGAGTAAGTGAAAGGTCGTATCAATAAACAGTTGATCCATCAGAAGAGGGGATGTGTGTGTATGCAGTGTAGGAAGCATCTCTACAATTTTCTATGTCCCCACACCACACCACACCCCAAACTCCTCTCTTCTCTTCCCCTATCAATTTTATTATTTATTATTAGGCTTATTAGAGTGTTCTGTCCTATACCTTTTGTGCCCATCTCTCTCTACAAAAAGCTGCCACCAGTATCTATTCCACTGCAAATCCCCTCCCCCTTCTTATACCACACCCCTTCAAATCCCTTCATTAACATCTCATTTACTCCCCCCATTTCCTATATTCTCACCCCTCTTCCAAGCTGGCTATAACATAATAATTATCAACATTATAATCACATTATGAAGCATGAAAAACAGTGGAAAAGAGAAGGAATGTATAGGGTTTACAAACTGAGTACTCCAAACCCCTTAATCAAACGTATATTTGAGTTTCTTAGACCCATGTATATTTAAGTTTTTTAGAACTTCAAAACAAGCGCTTTCTAATTTTAAACGGAGGTTCTCTTTTTACTGTGAAATAAATTTCATGAGTAATTTTGATTTTTTGTTTGTGAGAAGGAATGATGTGCATGTGTGTCTATATATTAGTCACATGGTGATTTAGTTTTATATGATGATTGATTATCTTAATTGTAATTATTTTTTCCCTATATTTGCAATGATTGATGTGATAGCTACATGCTATGTTTGGGATAATTTATATTTCTCAATTACTACAGCATTCTAAACCTACATTCTTTTATCTTTTAATTCTTAATTATTTTTAAAAAACAATCTCTCATATATATTATTAGGGGAATATAAATCCCTAAACATTATAAACATACACTTCAAGATATTTAATCTTCCTTACATTTTTCATAGATTAGATCAAACCCACATAATTAACAAACAATAATCACAAATTAATTAACCCTAAGCAAAGATCAACCCCCCTCCCTTTCTTTTCATTTTCCCCCACTAAGTAAAGCAAAAGGGATCATATTTATGATCGTATTTGAAAAGTTATTAGGAAGTACATATTTTTGCAGAGAGATGTTGGATTTCAAAAGGTCTAACATTTTAACCCCTACATTTCAAAAACATTATCATAGAGAGATAAAAAAAAACAATAAATTAATTAAAGAGACTCTACTCTCTTTTTTTTTTTCTTCTTAAGTCTTAGCCTTTGAAATTTTACAAATGAGTTGGTGAATTATACTAGTCATCATGAAAATCTTAAAAGGAAAAATAATCATTAAAAGGAAAAAAAAAAAAAAGATGAGACGAGAGAGAGAAGAGAGAGAAATGGGGTGAGGTGGGTTTTCATGGTTGAACAATAGTTCTCTTGTTTTATGCACATCAATCAACTTTCTTTGACCTTTTATGGAAGTGTAATTAATCACAGCATTTATGGTTTCCATGTATAATACGTACACCCTATTATATTTCTCCCTCCATGCACCCTCTATTTTCCCCTCCTATGATGATAATAATATATAGTATATATTTTGGCGTTTCTTATATTGTATTCATCTTTTTCTCTAACTCGTTCAATTGTCACTTGATAGGTTTGTTTTTTTTTAAAAAAATGTTTTGTAACATCTATATATAATATTGATGGAATGTATCGAAATAAATGTAGTCTAAGATTGAACTTAAGTTTTGTTTCTTCACTACCGTTTAAAGAAACAAGAAACATATTCCACCATAGAACCTAAGCTAGCTAATAACTCTCTTTCGATCATAACGTCTCCACAACAAAGAAATTGATATGTTTTTAGTATACGGGACATTTTGTTAGTACAATACAAAATATTTTCTTTAAAACATGTTCTTAATATGCCGTACCTCCATCTTTTGTTTTTTGTTTCTTTTCTTTTTACTTAATTTTTAGTCAATTATCAAATATGACATAAATTGATCGTTTAATTAGTTAACATTTCACATTATTACAATAGCATAAAAAAGCTTCAGCCAAAATCTAATTAAACATGATCAAGTTAAACTTTTGAGCTTAGCAGTGATTTGAAACTACAATTTAAAAACATAGCAATATAATTAGAGAGAAGAAGAGCAGGATTTGATTTGAAAGCCATAACCACCAAGAGAGTTTGATTAAAAATGGCAAATTCAATATACAAAAAAGCTTTGGCTGCTAAAATAGCTTGAAAGGAAAAAGAAGAAGAAAAACCCTGGATTTTGTAACATATAATATATATATATAGATAAGAATATTGTTCCCTAAAACCCCATATATATATATATATATATATATATATAGAACATACTAATAATAACCCAATGATCCTGATTATAGAAGAAATGGAACAAAATCAATCATGATCTTGCTCAACTTCAGAATAAGCATGATCATCCTCTTCATTATCGAACCGTTGACGACGATGATGAAGACGATGAAGATGAAGATCAGGATTATTATTATTATGATTATGATTATAAGCAGCATGACCATTACCAAAGGCTTTGATATGGTCTTTAAGTGATCTTTTGTGCTTAAAATCAGAGCCACAAATGCAATACCAAAGCTTTCCACAATTCTTCTCATGAGTTCTCCAATCTCCTCTAACAGCAAAGGCTTTCCCACATTTCCTACACATAAAAGGCTTGATTCCATGCTTCCGTTTGTAATGAGTTTGAAGTGTTCTAAAGTCTTTTAATGGCTTTGCTCTTGGATGGTCAATGTTGTTGCGACAACCTGGTGAACAGCAATAACATGGCAGCCTTAACATCCCTGTTGGTTGTGTTCCTCTTAACGATTCTGGTCCTCTCCTATACTGTGACCCATGCCCCCACATGTGCATCTATATCGAAACAAAGAAAAAAACCAAAATGACTTAGCTAGGTCTTGTTTGATTATTAATTTTTTCTGAAAATTTGAGTTAAAGTTTGAACCTTTCATTTTGAGAGAAGGTGAAAATAACGGAAATTACGATCTTTTTTTTTAAGAAACTACTTAGATAACAAAGGTTAGTAGCTATACCAGAATATTTAAATTAGGTTGACACCATTGGGATAACAAAGGTAACTATGCATATTCAGAACATCTAAAAGTTTAAACTAATGGAAACAACCTTGAGAACGTGAGGAATGTGTTCTTTAAGTATTTTGTTCAAAGAAAAAGAATCAATATCAAATGGAAAAATTACGCGGGTGCATAGATTCGAACTTTCAATCTAAAGAGAAGGGTGAGTCGAAGAATTATCAAATATATGTCTAAATCACTCGGCTTAGCGATACTGATGTTGGCGGTTTTAAGGAAGAGATATGAGGGATGAATTTGTTGTGTATATATATCTCTACTTCTTCGCTTGGGGAGTTTGAAGGAATGATGATTGTTTGAACAATGTGGGTTTTGAGAAAAAGAAAAAATATGGGGTTTTTTCTCCTCTCTATGGAAAAATGAAGAATTTTTGGAATACCCATTTGAAAAAAACAGAAAAATTTCCATAATTTATTTGGGGTGAGGGAGAAGGGAAGAAACTTTCAACTATCATGAAAGGGAATGAAGTTAGTTTTAGTAAGTGAACTAAAGCAAATTAATCATCATCAATGTACTATATATCTAAACAAAAGTTATGTTTAATTATTTTTCTATAAAAAAAATAGCTTTCTTAAGTTATAAAGATCAAATTTTTACAACACTCATTTGGAAGAAAAAGAAAAAAAAATCAAACAAAAACCTATTTTGATGAAAAAAAAAAAATCTTTATGGTTTGTAATCAATTGAGGGATTGTTAATCATGGGTGAAAGAAGCTTTGGAATATACAATAGGCAAAAACATGTGTTTGTTTCCCTAGAAAGAAGGGAAGCTATAAGCAGAAAAACAGAAACAGATTTTTTTTAAAAAAATCTTTTATCTCTCTTCTTTTCTCTATATTTTCAAAACAAAAATATATGGATTTGTGTCTTTATTTAATCTTCCTTTTTCTCTGAACAAACAAAAGCAACTGCCCCCTTAAAGATCAGTTTTTTATTAATTAAAAAAAAAAAGAAAAAGAAGCCCACTAAATGTTGAAGAGAGATCAGCAATTAGCAACAACAGCACAGAGTTCAAGTACTAAAGGGAGAGGGGGGGGGGGGGGGGGGGGGGGGGGGCACAAAGAACATTGCTTGAGTTGTTCAATCACTTAAAAAAATTGATTTAAAAAAAAAAAAACAAAAAGAAGTTACTGATCTCAGCAGCAGATTCAGGGTTGGATCAGAAAAGAAAATCAGACATTAATGCATTCATTCAACAAATCCATGCAAAAAAAGAAAAGAAAAACAAAAACTCAAATAAAAATTTTAATTAAGAAGTTGTGAAATTACTAAAAGATGGGATTTTTTTTTTTTTAGAAAAAGAAAGGTGGTAAATTGAAAAGAGATTAGTGAAATTTTTACCTGCATGTTGTTATATCTATTGAAGGTTTTGTAACAAACAGGACAAGAGAATTGAGTAGGTCCAATGAGGATTTGTGAAGGAGTTGGGATCCAATATTGTCCTTTATTTAGTCTACTATTACTCAAACATAACCCTGAAATTGCTACTTCTTCTTCTTCTTCTTCTTCTAATTCTTCTAATTCTTCTTCTTCTTCATATTCTATTTCTTGATCTTCTTCTTCTTCATCTTCTATTTCTTGATCTCTAGGGCTTGGTAACCCTATATGAAGTGCAACTCTCATTAAAGTTTCCTCCTTTTCATCATCTAATTCCTTAATGTTGTTGTTTTTTTCTTGTGATGATGATCTTGTGGGGCTTAGCCTAAGGAGAGGGAGAGCTTGGCGGAGCGGCGGGGACGATGGCGGTGGCGGCGCGTGGTGGAAAGTTGGGAAGAAATTAGGAGGAGGTGGAGGAGGAGGAAGACGAAGAGGGTCTGAAGAAGAAGAAGAAGAAGAAGGGTGGAAACTGGTAGTGGTGGGAGAGTTGAATTTGAAGAGATTTGTGAAGAAGAAGTTAGTGGAAGGGTCATCCATGGGGAAAAAAAGGGATCTATTAGAAGAAGGAAGGGGGAAGGGGTGAATTTTTTTTTTTTTTTTTTTTTTGTGGGGGAGATGTGGCTTTTAATGGAGGAAGTGCTTTTTATAGAGAGAGATTTAGAGAGGAAGTGGTTTTGTAAAGAGAAGAAGATGACTAAAGGAAGTGGATGGTGGAGAGTGGGAGAGAGATTATGTTTGTGTGTGTGTATATATACATAATAAGACCATCAAATTGAAGGGAGAGAGAGAGATGGGAGAGAATTAGGTGGGCATGGGCAAATGGGGGTGGGAGAATTTCCAATTATACTATATTATGTTTTCTTTTTCTTTTTCTTTTTTCTAGGGTTTTGGTTTTTTTAGAGAAATGATACTTTATTAAGACCTATATAAGAAAATAGGAAATTACAAGAGAAAACATATATAGAGATTAAGCTCCAAAAGAAATTAAAAGTAGTTAGTAAAAGAGCTATAATGTTCCCCCAAATTTGAACTATGTTGCAATGTTTTCACTAAACAAGTTATTCAGAAGATCCACTAGAGATTCGATAGGTATATATTGATATATCGTCTCAACTGAATTAACACATCCACAACACTAGATCTCATTATATATACAAGAAGGAACTAGATACAAATATATCTTCAATGTCATGCAAAATAATTAAAAGAAAAAAAAAAAGACTTGGAGAAAGTCCTACAAAAGAGCGATAACTTGGTGCATCATCAAACAACCAGATAAAGTTCAGCTGTTTCTCACAATTTAAATTATTTGTCTTCTTACCAGAGATTTCTAGTCTTTTTTGATAGTATATATTTATGTTCTTGTTTGTTTTTTGACTTGCATATATTCTAGTACGATCCATAAATTTTGTATCACTGTTGAAAAAATGTTGCAGTGGGCGGCATAATTTACTTTACTAAGAGTTGTCTTGAACGTCGTAGAAAGTACTAGGGAATTTCTTTTTTGTAACAATGTTACACTAGTATATGAAAATTGGATCCATAAGATAAAATAGCATATCGTTATCTAAC